>NC_083097.1:58126989-58436423 GCF_949774975.1 Lagenorhynchus albirostris
GATGTGTTATTATCATCACCCCATTTTATGCGTGAGAAAACAGAGAGGCAGGGAGCGTGCAAAAAGGAAACACATCGCCCAAGTGCCAGCCTGCACCAAAGCCCAGGCTCTCCGTATTCACGCTGCGCTGCTTTCTGATGCAGGGGTGCAGGGGTGGCGGCGCAGATGTCAGCCCAGCATTTGCAAATGTTCTGGGGTCCGTGTCTACGTGGTGTGCAGGACTGCAGGGCCAACGTTCTTTTGGGCTGTGCTAGGGCTGACATATATCTACCATAGACGTGCTTAAAATGCCAAAAGGTAATTGATTCTTGAAAACTAATATTATAGTCTGGCAGCTGGTGCCAGAAGACATAAACTAAAGCAACAGATTAAAGTACCTATAACGGCATCAGCAAGAACAGACTCTTCTCTTAGGATGAGCAGAACACAATAAAAATGCTTCGTGGTTCTAGAGCCCTTTCCGCCCCATAGCTCGTTTCCCCGAACACTTATAACCCCCATATGTCTTCATTCTTTTGAACTGCCCCAGTGTTTCTTAGTAGCTTGTCATGTAATAGAAACATCTAGAAAATTGTTGTTTCCCCCCTCAATACTATCATTAGAGTCTTTCTTCTGTATTCACTTCATATTCAAGGAGAATGAAGCATAGAGAAACTGAGCGTGTCCTGAATGTGCACGAAGGGGACAGAAACAGGTGAGGAGTCTGAGGATCAAACCTGTCTCTTCTTTGAGAGTCAAGTCATCCCTTTGTGATCAAGAGGCAGAAAAATTCCAGGTTTCCTAGGAAGAGATTATTTACACAAACAGATTCTTATCAGCGCAACTAAAATGCTTTTCACACAATAATGAAAACTCTCAGGGGACATCCACGCAGGCAGCCTTTTTTCCTGGTGAGCTCTGTAAATGCAAAGGCAGGGGGATAAATGAGACAAGAAAAGCTTTCTTAAAGCGTTACTCACTGCTGGAAAAGGTACTGATTTTGTTGGAGCTTTATAAAAATAGCTCAGGTCAAATGTAATGTGAAATTTGACTTGAGTCCTGCACCTGTCAGCCCTCGGAGAGAAGATTTTCACTCCTAAGGCTTCCGTGTAAGCAGTTCCTCCCGGCTGGGCCTTCAGAACCATGGCCAGCCTTTCAATTCCAGGGTTGAGTCTTGTTGTTTGAACTCCCTCTGCCTCACATTATCTTCCTCCCAATCTGTCAGTGGTATGCCTTTCTGGGTGGAACTACAAGGTTCTGGGTTAAAATGTGACCAGCCACACTGTGGGCGTTTCTCACGCTAGTCAGAGTAAGCCAGGCCTGCCTCTTCTGTTACTACATGGTTTCCTGACTTGTAGTTAGATTAGGCCCATTCAGCTAAGATAATAGGCAGTTATTACACTGTGTTCAGATACTAACTCCATTGGTGTGTGTGTTTAACCATATCTGGATTGTGTTTATGAAAGGTGAGGGAATCTTGCCTTCTTTTTTTCCCTTTGGAAAATAATTTAGTGGTGAAGGAGGATTTTACTTTATATAATTATATTCATATTATACAATATATAGAATTATATACATTATATATTTGTTATTTATACTATTTATTTATAATTACCATATCACTAGAGTTTTTACAACTAGAATATAACCATGTACTCTTGTGTCATTTAAAATACATTTTTTGAAGCTTGAATGTCACATTTACCTTCAGAATTTTAAAAAATAGTATGAATATGCTCATTTTAAAGAAACCTTTGGATACACCGATAAAAAGACTCAATTACAGACCATCCGTAATCATATCTTTTTGAGGTAACATCTGATAATTACTTGGACGTACAGCCTTTCATTTTTTTTTTTCTCCTGGACTATACACATACATGGAAATGTGGTAGTCTCCCTTTATCCAGGGTTTTGCTTTCCGTGGTCTCAGTTACCTTCAGTCAACTGGGGTCTGAAAATATTAAATGGAAAATTTAAGAAATAAACTGTAAGTGTTCAATTGTGCGCCATTGTGAGTAGGGTGATAAAATTTCATGTGGCCCCAACCCTGTCCTTCCTGGGGATGTGAATCATCCCTCTGTCCAGCGTCCCCTGCCCCTTGGTCACTTGGCAGCCTCCTGGGTTATCAGATCAACTGTCATGGTTTCGCAGTGCTTGTGTTCAAATCACCCTTATTTTACTGAATAATGGCCCCAATGCGCAAGAGTAGTGACGCTGGTAATTCAAATATGCCAAAGAGAAACCCTAAAGTGCTTCCTTTAAGTGAAAACGTGAAAGTTCCCAACTTGATAAGGAAAGAAAAACAATTGTATGCTGAGGGTGCTAAGATCTATGGTAAAAACCAATCTTCTGTCTGTGAAATTGTGAAGAAAGAGAAAGAAAATTGGGCTAGTTTTGTTGGTGCACCTCAAACTGCAAAAGTTACGGACACAGTGCATGATAAGTACTTAGTTAAGATAGAAAAGGTGTTAAATTTGTGCAATAACGTATTTTGAGAGAGAGAGAGACCACATTCACACAACTTTTATTAGAGTATATTGTTATAATTGTTCTATTTTATTATTATTTATTGCTTTTAACCTCTTACTGTGCCTAATTTATAAATTAAACTTTGTCACAGGTATGTATATGTAGGAAGAAACATTGTACACATGGGGTTCAGTACTATCTGTGATTTCAGGCATCCATTGTGATCTTGGAACGCATCCCCCATGAATAAGGGGAGATTACTATATTTTCCTGGAGCCATGTACAAACACACACATATAAAATTATATTTCATTTACTCTTTTGAACTGCCTTATGCCTTTTCGCTTAAAAATATATTATGAACCTCTTTCTACTTAGGGATGTATATATACAATAATTTTTAAGGTGGCAGAGTATTCTATTTTAACCACCACTGTCAATTATAAGTTTTTCTAATATGAACAATACTGGAGATAAATGCCCGTGCATTTTCATAGGAAAAATCCCCAGATAAGGAATTGCTGGACCAAAAAGTCCTGTCTTTTCAAAGGCTTCCCACACCTATTGCCAAACTGCCTTTCAGCAGTGTAACAGCACATTTCCCTACACTCTGGCCAATGTGATATTATAATTCCTTTTAGTCTTCACCAATTCGATAGGCAAAACTAAAATAATGTCTCACTGTTTTTATTTGATAGGCAAATATAGAATGGTAAATCTTTTTTTATTGAAGAAATTATTAGAGAAACTAAACATTTTTCATTTATTTTGATACCTTGTTTTTCTTCTTTGGGGATTAGTTATTTATTTCCCCCCCCCCTTTTATTTTTCCTATTTATCCTTTCTAATTTAGTCGTAAAAGTTCTTCATGTGTTAGGAATACCAATTATTTGTCTCTCATAATGTTGCAAAAGTTTCTCAGTTTTCATTTTTCCTGATTTAGCTTATAGTATTTTTGATGTGCTGAAGTTTTAATTTTGCCTTAGTCAAACCTGTTAGCCTTTCTCTTTATGGTGTCTACCATTGGTGATCTTTGCTGCATATTGATTGAGATTGCTTATTTTATGGTATATCTCATAGATGGAATGTGGGCTAGTAAAACATACCTTAAGTCAGCTCAGATGCCAAGCTGAGCTCTAGCTATGCCAAATATGCTTTGGCAGAATAAGGCATGAAATTTTTTCTAGAATCAGAATAAAGAACCTGAGTGTTAAGAGCCCCAGGAATATTCAAATGTATCCAGAGATGGTATAGTTTGACACTGAAGAAAAGCTTTGCAATGTATCTCCAAAATGTTACTGAAACATCATCACTGTGGCAGATCATATTTTCTTCCTAACATGTGACTTTGACCCACCTTCCATGGGGAAGTAGAGTCTGTGTTCCTTCCCCTTGAATCTGGCATTCCAGGGGAAGTAACGCTATGTGACTTTGGAGGCTACGTTATCAAAAAGCAGCATCGTTTCCTCCTGGTTCTCTTGGGACACTTGCCTTTGAATCCCTGGTCATCCAGGTGAGAATCTGATGGCTCTGAAGCCATCCTGGGAGAGAAAGCTCAAACCAGCCCGGGTGGAGAGACCACAGGGAGAGACCCCAAGTAAAACTCCATGAAGGAGAGATACACAGCCAGCCTCCAGCTGCCTTAGCAGCTCTCTCCCCACCCCAAGCTGTTCCAGGCCCAGCTCATTTCAGATCTGAGAGTCTAACAGATATGAAAAATGGAACTACCAGCACTCCTCCCCCAGCTTCTTCCCTTCCCACTTGAGGGCACACCAACCTTACTTCCAACTGCTAGCACCTGCATCTTCCAACTAAGGGACTGTCTCTGACCCCCAAAGCCCACTCTACATGCCCATTCAGTGGACCAGAAGTGCCAGGAATTCATTCCATCCCTCTCGCTGAGATTAGCCCTCAACCAATGGCTAATGCACGTGGTGTATCAATACCCAAGCTCCCTCACCCTCAGGTTGGATAACTGCAGTGCATATTCTAAACCAGCCCACAGATTCCCCAGAAGGGTCACATTCTGGTTACCCACCATGATAACTTACTTCATAAAGACTCCTTTATTTCCCACCTTTCTTTTTCTGTCTCACTTCCCTACTCCCCTGACATTTTGGGTTTTTGTTTTATCTAGGATCACCTCCCAAGTAAATTACCTGCACTCACATCTCTGTCTCAGAGTCTGCTTCTGAGGGGACCCAAACTCATGTTTTAAGTGACAGGAAATTATCATGCGCATGACAGGGAAAATATCTGATATTGAGATAACACAGATGGGAACCTGACCTAGCCCTGGGGGTCAGAGATGATGCAGGGATTGAGTGAAGGTCTGAAGAGCAAGTAGGAATAGGAGTAGGAGGGACAGACTCAGGTTGGAGGGAATTCTAGTCAGAGGGATCAGCATGGCAAAGACCTGGAGGCAAGAGCATGCCTGATGCATTAAAAAAAATGGAAGAGATTCAGTGGGGCTGAGACATGGACCAGGAATGGTACAGAGACGAGGGATGAAGCTGGAGAAGTAAGAAATGAATAGATCATGAAAGACTTTGTTTACTAGGCTGAGAAGTATGGGAAAATGTGCCTATCTTCAGCAGGAATTTTTAACATTAACGTTCCCAAGCTTTGCTAGGAGTTAGATATAAAATGTGGGACTTGGATAGTCTAAGCATTTTCCTATATATTTTTCTCAAAAACTAATTCTATCCATCTTGCTCTGCTCTTCCTCGTGGCAGTTTTTCTCATTCTACCAGAAGCCATGCCCTTGTCCTTAAGCTCTGGTTTAAAGCTAAGCTTCTCGGTGTGGGGAACACGTCCTGTCATCCTTTGTATACCCAGAGTACCTAGCACAAAGCCCGGGTCATGGTAAATGCTTAGGCGTCTTGGCGTCTTCACTTGCCCATCCCTTTCCCACCTCCCTCTATCTCTTTCTCTCTCTGTCCCCTCCTCCTCCAATTAAAAACTTTTCTGCAGTCAACCCACATGTGTGTGAGTCATCAGTAGCATCTCCCAAAGGGGAAACCACCTCTGCCAAGCAGCTGGTCCAGCCTCATTCCATGAACATTGCCGAGTGGGAACTTTCCTATTACACAACCGTGATGCAGCCCAGTGCTGCATCTACTTCCAAACTCAGCTTTTCCACCATCTTCCATCTTGTCTTCCTTTTCCTTGAGGGTCTGATTCTTTGCTTTCAAGTCCTACTTACTGTCAAGTGGGCATGTCTTGGCCTTCAGAGGGAAAATAAGTACTTATCCAATTGTGAGACACAGAGAAACACTTAAAGAAAAAGATTAGTTCAAAATATAGAGGAATTGTAGGGTTTAGAGTTTGAATAATAAGACTCCTTTAGACCTGGTTGAACAAATGTTTCCAGTAAAAGACCAGATACTAAATCCTTGAGCTTTGCAGGCCATAAGGTCTGTTTTGCAGCTACTCACCTCTGCCTTTGTAGTGGGAAAGCAGTTACAGACAACACCTACATAAATGGCCGTGGCTGTGTACCAATACAACATGACTTACAGCGAGAGGTAGTAGGCTAATTGGACCCACAGACTGTAGTGGGTCAACACCCAATCTAGACCAATTCTCTCCTACAAATGAGGACAATGGGCCCCAGAAGCGATGCGTTCCTGTTCACCCTGATAATTAATGGCAGTGCTGAGCTCAGGACCTGGGCCTCCCGGCCGGCTAGTCCTTAAGACTTAAGTCCTGCTTTTTCCGCCTTGACTTGTATTCCTCACCATCACTCATGCCCGACCAGTTTGTCCCATCCTGATGGTTTGATAGATCCTAACACTCAGGAACCAAAGACAGATATCAAAACTTTAAAGGTTGTGGACTCTTTCCCATGTTTCCTGTCATTTCTAATATAATGTCTGTCTGCTTGGGGAGTGATCCACCTCCAAGTTCAGTGGAGTGTGTGTGACCCAACGTACAGAAACATGCCCACTTACAGATAGGCAAGTATATAGACAAATGGTCAGATGGATCTTGCTCAAATTAAGGAAACTTTTTCTAGTTTGTTTTTCTGGAACTGAAGTGTGTAAACAAAACAATAAAACCTAGCTGAATCCCTGGTAGGACATTCCAAATTGCTTAGTGTGCTATTCATGACCCTAAAAGGCAAGAAGGACAACAGAACTGGTTCCCACAGAGAGGATTGTTGTGTCTCACATCTCAGCCAAAATTGGCCCTGTGACTTGAATGGTCCTAAGCATGTTCTCAGTTATGGGAGAACTGATCTGTCCTTTTAAACATAGATGCCTTGAAGCTGTTCCTTCAGAGCACAAAAGAGGGCGGCTGGGACATTCTTAAAGGCTTAAGCAAAGGCTCTGTTGGCCCTTCTCTGACCTAAAAACTTGACAACCAAGGGCTTGGCTTGAGAGGACAGCAGACAGCAATAAATAACAAATAAAGTCCTTCTTCTACTCCCTTCTAATCCTAAGGATTTCTTCTATTAGATCATTTCCAACACTCAGGAACAGTGGTTACAGATGTGTAGCTAAGGACCAGTTTTACCTGTGCACCCTGATGACTTTTGTTTCTCATTGGCCATTTCAGCCATTCTCCCAAAACAAGCCTTGATCAATTTCAGTAGGGTCATCTTCAAAATGACTCAACAGCACTCCAAAGTATTAATTAATAAATTAAATGACACGGTTCTATAGCTGGAGGGATCATGTTTATTCTAACAACGACTTAGGAATTATAGGAAGTTACTGTCCTGATAATTAACATTGGCAGCTGCTGCAGTGGTCATAACAGACTCTCCTTCCCTACTCTTTGCTCTAACCACTTTTTAAAATTTGACACTCAGCACCAAAAATCTCCCACCAAACAGGAATTCAAAGAACACTGATAACGGACCAAAGGTAACAAAACTCATTCTTGAAAGTGAGGGTTTTAAGCTAATGCACCTGCCCTCCCCCCAACAATCCAGGTCACCTGCCCAGGTTTGTGCCTGTGTTGCCTAGACATTTAAAATTTATATTTACTTTCATGTTTATTTAATAAAGGAAAAGCTAAATTCCCTGATGTTATTACAGCATCAAGAGATACTCTCATCCCCACCTACCTGCCTGCATCAGTTTTTCTCAACTCTTCCTAAAACTTAATGGGCAATCAATATATGTCTAGTGAAGAAATAAATTAAAGAGTGAATAGAAGAAACATAGGAAATATAAAAAGAATCACTCTATTCACTATGCATGAACAAAGAAAGCAATAATCTTTTGTATGTTCTTGAAATATTTCCATGAAACAGGGTAGATTTTTTTCTCCAACCCAGAAACTGTTGATAACAACATTTTACGTAGTATAGTAGGGAAGGAAAACTATTTCCTGAGAGCCTGTTATGCCAGGCATTTTGCTTAGATTACTTTATTTCTCATCAATTCCCTGGGAGATTATTGTTATCTCTATTTCATAGATGAGGAAATTGAAGCTCACAGAGATTAAGTGTTTTGACCAAGGTCACAAACTAGGAAGTGGTGGACCCCAGATTTAAAGCCAGTTCTATCTGACCCCAAAGTCCTTGTGCTTTCTGTAGCATCCCTTACTCTGAAGTAAGGGAAGAAACGTTTCCTGTACAATGAGATTGCCGTAACACTAGCATTAAGAGGGAAGGAGAACAAATTCAGTATTTAGAAAACAAGTTTTAGTTCCATTTCAAAGCTATAGACACCCAAAGCACAGAAGATTAAGGTTCTACTAGAAGTCCCAAGTGACATCAATAAAAACTCAAAACTCTAAGTTCCCAACTTTCTTTTGTCATATCGATTTAAACATTTTGCAGAGATCTGATGTGAACAATAGACTTGGAAAATTTTGAACAAGGTGAATGTAATGCTCAATGAAAGTATTCTTAACTCAAGTCTCAAATGGAGAATGCTGTTAGTGCCACTGTAAATATTAATGAAATGTAAAGTATTTACTAGAATACAGTGATCAATAATGCAGCTCCGATGAATGGGCAATCATAAATAATATTTTTATTAGTAGTGGGAAATTTCTTTTATTATTTAAATCCATTAAAGAATGACTTGAGCACTTTGGAACGTTGGTCGTAAAGTGTACACCGTGTGGAGGAAGAAATGGCCTCACACATTGATTTTTATGTATAACTAGCCACAAAGTATTTTTCTTCTTTTCTTGCTTTTATGGGACACTGATCATGCCTGTAGTTTAATGGACTAAATGTTACGTATTTTTTTGAAGTAGCTGGTAGGGTACCTCCTCCACAACAAGGCTCATATTAAAGTCTCTATTTTGAGCAGAGGTAAGAAGATGCCCATTTGTAAATAATGACAGTGAAAAATAACCACTGGAATATTTAAGCAAAGACACTCTAACACAGATGAAAACTAGTTCTGTGACCAACTTTACATACGTAAGACTCCCAAATTGCCTTGATTTAACTAGCCACGGGGCATTGTATAGATAAAACCTAAGTCCACTGTCTTGTTAGGATGAAAGAATAAAGATAATCAAATCATCTAAGTTTTTCTCTGTGTAATAAAATGATGCCATACTCAGGCTTTTGTAGGGAGGATTAAATAAGGTAATGGATAGAAAATGATATAGAGTTCTCCTAAGTAGCCACTGAAATGGTTGTGGTTGCTATTTTACTACTATTTCTCCTTCTATTGTAATCACCTCACAGCCCTCATTCAGTCACCTAATCCACCCAGCAGTATGGTGCATGCAATGATTCAGGTTCTTTGGGAGGAAGTCATAGGGCAAGGCAGAATCACTGCTCTAAAAGGGACCCTGGTCCAGAAAACCAGTCAGGAACACACAAACGCTGCAAGACTTTCTTTCTCATATTTTGTGTGGTCAAAAGTCCTCAATTCCATTCTCCTGTTACTAGTCCCTAAAAACTAAGAGAACAGCTGTTAAACCTCAAGAGATACGCTTTGAGAAGGGAGGCTGCTCAGAAACGCAAAGTGTTTTCTTAAACCTAAACTGAGTAAGAAACTGTAATTCAAAACATTTCCAGATGGAGGATCTGTGAATCACGCACAGGAATGAGTTGCTTCCTTTCAAGGCAAAGACCCTTGATGTAGTGACCATCTTCAATAGGTTGCTGATAGGGTCATTCCAAAGACGTTGTCCTTCTCAGTCTATCCCCAGTGGCTCATCACTCAACACAGACACTGAACTCAAAAGTGGACTCCCGGGCCAGTCAGGATCATTGACAGGCTGGCCATACTGGGTTCAAATGGAGGCGTGATTTTGATTCATATCCAAACTGGTCCAGAGTGCTTTCTGGACTTGTATCTTTCCACCTATACTCAAAATTTTTTCCCACCTATGTCTTTCTAAAGAGATTTTCCAACCCATACACATCATAAATTTCTCCTCCCCTCTCTCATCTTCCCAGCTCCCAACTGTGGCTGGGAAGATGAGTATTAGACCAGGATGTGTATTAGACCAGGATGACACTTGATCCAAGCGAGTAGATCAGATCTGCTCTTCCAGGGGCTTGGAGTTGGGACCTAGAGATTGGGCCAATTAGCTACGGGGACAGGAAGTAGAAGATCATATAGATTCAGAGAATGAGGCGGCTATTGCCGGTGGCCATGGTAACTGCCTCTAAGTTGATGAGTGAATCAGAAAAAGGGTCTGCAGATAGAGAAGATGAAATGAACATGAGAAGACAAGGAAAAAAAGATGCAATCTTCCAGTGATTTTCCTATTCCTAGGAGGCCCGGCTGTCCTTCCTATACATGTGTTTCTGTAGGATTCCTTTGCATCCTGTAATATACCTCCTATTCACTTGAGCTTCCTTGAAAGGATTTCAATTCCCAGAAACCAAAAGCACCCTGGCTAAAACATTCTCTAGCCACTCTGGCAGGTTATTTTGAACTAAGCATCTCCCTGCCCTAGTCTCCCAGAGGCGTCAATAACTTTTCAGCTTAGGGAGTGCCCAACCAGTAGAAGCTGTGCTGGTTGTTGATGAGAAACAGGAAGGTGGCAGACACAGAAACTTATGTAAACAGTGAGTAGCACTGAAGAGAAGATCAAAGTTCTGTCCTGCCCTAAACAAGAAGATGGGGCACCGCAACTGCCTTTGAAATGCAGGTTGTCTTTTCATATCTGCCTTGTGTAGGTCTTTGGTTGTTTCCATAACATTTGGAGTAAGAACTAAAGGAGTTCCTATGACCCGGCCCCATTCCTTTATTCTGAGAGGAAGACTGACAGCAATCGACTCCCATGTGTATACACACACACACACACACACACACACACACACACACACACACACATATTATTTTCTTTGCTTGACTAGATAACAAATCTCTATGGTGTTTAACCATGGTAGGTAATTAATAAAGTCTTCCCTAAAGAATAAACAGAAGCATTCATGAATAAATACCACCCCGAAAGGGACCTAGGGCACCAAAGAGAAGGAAGAGGGTGATTTCAAAGTGGAAAGGGAAAAAAGCTGTGGTTTTTGTTTGTGTGGTTTTTATACCGCTACAGAATTTGAAGACTTGAAGACAGAGTATGGGGTAGTAGCTTTCCTTTTCCTCAGACTTGGAGTCAAGAAGCTTCTTATTAGGAAGAGGAAGAGACAAGGGCATAAAGAGAACCACACAACAGGAAAATGTCAAATGTTCTAAGGGGAGGACAAAGAGGCGTGGGACCTTGGAGGAGGAAAATACTACTTCCATATGGGAAATAAACAAGGAGGATATCATGATAAAGAGCAGAACCAGGGCTTCCCTGGTGGCGCAGTGGTTGGGAGTCTGCCTGTCAATGCAGGGGACACGGATTCGTGCCCCGGTCCAGGAGGATCCCACATGCCGCGGAGCGGTTGGGCCTGTGAACCATGGCCACTGAGCCTGCGCATCCGGAGCCTGTGCTCCACAACGGGAGAGGCCACAACAGTGAGAGGCCCGTGTACCGCAAAAATAAATAAATAAATAAAAAGAGCAGAGCCAAAGGAATATTTGGGGGCAAAGTAGGGGGATTGTGGACTATAGAACCTTGGGGCAGAGCGCCTCCAGTGACTGACACCAGAGGAAGCTGGACGTGGTCATTCCACAGCATATGTCTCTGTGGTCATAGCAACTCTGGGAACAAAGGATTGGGTATCTGAATATAGTTGTTCCCACATCTAGGAAAGAGAATAGGAAATGCGTTACTATCAGGAGAAATGGGGATGACTAGTGGGCTGTGGCCATTTTCCTGGGCATGGCAGGGCAGGGGTGGGGGCCGTGGAGGGAGGGATGGGGAAGGGGGGTGGGTAGCGATCCAAGACCTCAGAGGCTACACATCTCCATAGACCCTGCAGGCTTCCCCCAAAGCACCCGTGAGTTTATGCGGCGGGGGAGCAAGACTGGGAGAGGGTGCTCTCCCACTGGTCCCTGAGCTAATCAGTGGATGATTTAGAAGGGTCCCTATGGTTTCTGTGCCTGGAACTCACAGAGTTCGCCAGTCCAGGACAGGTTTTTAGGTGGGTCTCTGGGTTCCCGCACTCTAGGATTTCCACACTACACGTGACACAAGCATTCAGGCCCCAGGGGTCATCGTGTGCCACAGAACTGGGGTATGACTCTCTCAGTTAACTCCGTTTCCACCCATGGTCCGCGGCAAGAAGCCCAAGTCTGTGCCATTCTTGGGATGGGGTGGAGACTTTCTTGTCCCCATTCAAGAGAATCTTAATGGTTCTCAGCTTTGTCCAGAGAAGCCAGTCCTGTCTCCCTCTGACTCATGAGACCAAACAATCGCCGTTCCCATGTCAGTTATAAAACCTTTTCCTCTGAGCCACATATCTGCTGTGTGTGTCACCACAGGCCATGTGGCCTCAGCTCTTTCCCCACTATGGTTCCTTCTTTATCACGGCTTCTTGACATTCCCCTCTCTTGCTTTTGAATTCAACCAGGTATGTTAAATTCCTTAAGTCTTAAAGCATTTGTACGCATTCAGAATGGGACGGAGGATTCCCATGTAAGCTCAGTGTACCGTCTTCATTGAAAGCCCTTGTCATCTAATAAGCGACAAAGCTGGGTTTCAAACCTAGGTATCCTGAACCTAAAACCAGGGGTAATTTTTTATTTTAACACATTTCTTCCAGAGCATCTCAACAAGGTTGAAAGACCTAGCCAAAGTGAATTTTAACAAAGAATAGAAGTAAACTCATGGAATGATTACGCCCCAAAGCTATTATAAGTTAAAACCATACTGTTGAGAAGGTTTTAGAAAACCGCACGGAATGAAACTCTGCAGTCAATTAGGATATTCTAGAGGCTGCTCCTGACCTTCTGAACCTGGCATTGGAGGCAGCTGTGTGAACAGGGGTCTAGCCCAGCCTGGTAATCCCCATGTCCTTTCTGGCCATAGCAAGAAGGAATCACTTCGTGCAGGTGCTGATTCTCATATACAGATCATCTCCCCCCATCTGCCGGTGAACATAAACACACACATCCCCAGGGCAAAGCCAATAAGACGATGTTATGAGCGTGGGCTTTGCTCTGGGAAGAAGTGAAGCTTGTCACGCAACCTGGAATGTCTGCAGAAACAGGCTGCAGGAAAAAACAGGAGTCACAGACACTCCTAGAAAGACGGGACTTTTGCCCTTTACCTGCCACAGCCCTCAGGTAGGCCGTCATGTTCTTTACACCAAATTGCCATGTACCTGGCAGCAGAATTTCATCACAGACACGGCTGGATTGTCCACAGTTTCCATCTCCACTCATGCTACCTCCTATGACGCAAGTAACTGAGTGGTGATTGAGTACTTTGCACAATAACAATTCAGTTAACTGATCTGGCTGGAAGACGGAACCATTGGTTAAGTGAGTTTCCTCTTTCTAAATCATTTAAGAGGTTAGAACCTGTGTCTGAAATCTCCTTTATGCATATGCAGACATATAGATTGACTTAAATTAATAAACATTTATCAAGTACAAAATACAAAAGCTTGGGCGTTGGCACAAGCTTGGGTTTCCATCAAGGCTGTACATGTTGTTGGCTGCATGATCTTGGGGGAAGTTACTTAACTCCCGAGCCTTGGTTTCCTCACCTATAGATTGGGACGATAAGCCCCATTTCCTAGGATTATCGTGGGCATTATGTGAGGCCCCGGACACAGAATGTTTGGCATGGATCCTGACGTAGAATTCATGCTCACTAAGTAGCATCTATTATTGCTGTTATTATTATGGAGCTGAAACCGTGTCACTGCCGAGGAGCCTCTCACAGCATGATGATCAGGGATAGACTCAGAGCAACCCACAACAAAAGTCACTTGGAGAAGGTGGGGTTGGAAAACAAAGCCAACGATTGGCCTAGAGATTTGCACAAGTGGACAAGTAATGACTAGTTCCTGGGCACCCTGGCTGGTGACTGAGCTCACGCTGCCTGAGTCAGTGCCCCGAAGCCCATGTGGTTCACTGTTGACAGAGAAGAGAATTCCTTGTCCCTATAAGATGCAAATCCCCAAGAGGTTCCCTTTAAGAGTCATTTTTGGACTGGCTGCTGTAACACAGCATTTGGAGCCAAGATTGTTTTTCTGTGTGATGATAGCTCAGTAAAAAGAATCATGGCCTGGAGTCTAGCTGAGGAGATTTAGACTGTTGTCATTTATGGAATTCCAGCTAACAAACTCTCACCCAGCAGGACACGGTTTAGACAGATAGGGAGACATTTACTCTTAAGAAAAGCCACCCCCTCTTTGGCCTCTCCCGTCCCCCTTCCAGAGCCCCTGTCTGGTTTCCCACACACAGTGTTTGTTCCTCTGAGCATTGCTTCTCAGGAGGCTGGGAAAAAAAGGGATTCAGTTCTCCAAGGTTACCAAACTTATCTCTTCTCCTTGGCTGTACAAACAACTCGTGTGAAGGCCACCCAGGTTTCTGCAATTAAAGATAAACTCACAGAGAAGGGGATGGCCAAGGCTGTTTCATATTCTGCCAAGTTGAGGCTCACGTTGCCCCTGTGGGAGAATTCTCCTGCCGTTGCTAACCAAGCCAGCTGCCTGTCCACGGGGCAGGGGGTGTGGAGTAGGGCGCTAGAGTCCCAAGTCACTTTTCTGGCCTCTGCGCGATGTTCTGAGCACAGCCAGAGTCTGCTCGTGGACCCCAAGTTGAAAGTGATTTCACATTAGCAACAGAGATTCAAAGATAGAAAAATCCAATAAAACCTGATGACCTGTAGCAGCCGTTCTCAGAGTCCCACCTGGACTCGTGGCGCTGGCGTTACCCGGGAAAGGGTTAGCAAGCCAATTCTTGGACCCCACCGCATTCCTGTCTACTGACTGAGAAACTCTGAGGATTCGGCCCCAGAAGTGGTTTAGAAAGCCCTCCAGGTGATTCTGACACGTTATAGTCGAGAACCACCGGCTTCTGCAAACCCCGGCGCTGGGAGTGAAGCAAACCATTCTAGAGTCTTATGAGAACCAAAGTGTGGCGAGACTGGTATGCCTGTACTAATTCCCACCTACCATTTCCCCCATAATGATATAAGAAAGGAGAGGCATGTGGAGGTAGGAGACGTTTTGAACAGAGCAAATAGACGAGGGGGACACACCTGAGCCTATGTGAGTGGTGGTTAGTGTCTGTTTTCAGTTGCTCATTTATTAATTTATCTTTTCAGTGGCATATTAAAGGGTTCTGTTTATCCTTCAGAAACAGCCATCGTCATGCACAGGATTCTCAAACTAGCAAGGTGGGGAAATGATCCAGGACAGGCAAGGAAGCAGAGAGATCATCAACACCACCAGTCCTGGAGGTCAGTACCAGAAGCCAGCAAATCCCAGTGATACGGTTCAGAGGAGAAGAGAAGACGGGCTGAAAAGGGAAGAGGAGCACAGAAATAAAATAGAAAGAGGACTGCATGTGAACGATCCCACCCCAACACGGCAGGGCCAGGGGCCAAAGGACAAACAGAGATTCATACACTGTACGTCTGAATTTTTGAAAGTTATAAATTAATTGTATATCAAGTGAACAGACTATTAAGTAAAACATGTAATATCCTCCTACTTTGACAGACATGTCTTCTTAGCAAACTGAAAGCCCAGGGCTGGTAAATTCAGTATTCTTGGACTCTTCAGAGCTCCGGAATGCAATCACACAAGGAGAATGGGTACCCATCCTGGCCTCTGGTCCACGACTCCACTCCCTTTCTCTTCCCATCCTGGCTCAGTCCCCAGACCACCAGGGCCTTCATTCATACACACAGATAAGCTGCCAGTGAGTCCTGGCCCCATCCACACCCCCTTGTAAATAGCTCTTCTTGGCTACCACTCCCACCTAAGAGGAGCACCTCAGCAACAGAGGCTGGATCCAGGGAAGATGCCCATAAGGGCTCTGGAAAGGCTCAGGGTCTTTGGGGCAGAGAATTCTGCCTGACTTCTTAGAGCCAGGTCTTGAAGTGCAGGCTCTAGGTGTGCATGACCCCTTGGCTGGTGAATTCTTCATCCCTTGGGGAGGGGTCAGAAAACAAAAGCAGGTCCCTGGAAGCATGGGACCAGGACAGGGGCCGTCTTGCTCAGGGCTAAGGATGTGACAGAGAGGAAAGAGGAGGGAGAAGGGAGGAAATAGCAGGTGATAAAGACTTAGAAGACATCCCTCAAAAAGTGGCTTTTACTGTTACCCATATATGAGGTTATTACCTTGATACCCAGGTATTCTTCTGGGTATCAAGCTACGAGTCTTCCTCTAGACTGAAGGAACCACCCACACCGTGGAGAAAAGTGAGTGCCCGTGCCTGATTCGTGTTTTATTCCCCCACCTCCATTACTTCTCAGAGACTAGGGACACCTAATTTTCCTGTGATAGTAACTGTAGATCCATAATAATTGCCTATACTGCACACTGGGGGCAAGGGAGGAAGGAAGTTATGATCACAGACCAGAAGTTTCTCTGGGTGAAACAAAGGAGTATTTCATTAGATAAACAACTGAAAAGCAAGATTACACAGACAATTGGTAACTTGATGCAGCATTTTGGGCTTTGTGTGGTGGGTGGGTTACTACTCGGCTTAGCTTCTGATGTTGCAAAATTTTCATTTGTGAGCGTTTCTATGGGCAACTGTTTTGATGTAGATTACTTGAGTTTTGTTGTTTGCTGTTTAGCAGACATGAAATATGATGCATTTTCTCGGGGAATGTTTCATTTCCTGGAGCTGGAAGTGCAGCGGGCTTAGGGGAACTGCTCCATTTCTGAGCCATGTGTTCATAGTACTGAGGGCCAAGGCAACCTTGATCACAGCATTCTCGTGCTTTCCAAACCATTCTTTAAAGTATTGTTTCTTGGGAGAAAAAAATACTTTTTAAGCATAAAACGAACAGAAGGAATCACAAAGGAAAAATTGATAGAAAAGCATCGTGCAAAACATTTAAAAGGCAAACAGCAAACTGAGAAATAGATATGCAGCAAATATAGCAAAAGGAACAGTTATTAATATATTAAAAACTTACACATTTTTTAAAAATCATTAATGTTCCAATTTTTAAAAGAGTGGTAGAACATTCCCAAAAGAAAAATTATAATGACTGAAAAATATATTAAAATATTCAAAGGAACGTACACAAGATGAAAATGAGATATGTTAATTGATATAACTTTTCTGGATGTAGCTTTCCAAATGTGTCAAGAGCCTTAAAAAATGTCCATGGTCTTGACCTTGGCAACTCTGTCCTAAGAATATGCTAGAGATGTGGAAAGATATTGATATAAATAGGTGATCTGTGCAGCAGTATCTGCAGTAGAATTAAAACAAAAAAAAACAAAAACAAAACACCCCGTCTCTTCTCCCATCACAGTTCACCTGTGCTCTAGAACTTACACTCTGGCCCAACTCCCTGGGGCTTTCATTGCTTCGATTATTCCCTCTCTCTCCTTTATCATCAGTCTCTCTCTAGTGGATGTATCCCATCAGCATACCAATACGCTCAGTATCTCTCGAATTTTTAAATCCTTTTTTGTCCCCACATCTCCATCTGCTACAACTCCATTCCTCTGCTTCCCTTCAGAGGGAAACTCAAAAGAATTATCCCCACCCACTCCCTTCACGTCCTCGCCTCCCATGAATTCACTTGCTCTCTCCTGTCAACATGAACGCCATCTCTCCAAGTCCAACGAGCTTTTTACATTCCTGTTTTTAAACTCTCAACAGCATTGCACGTGGTTAGCCACTCCCTTTTGTGTCTTTCCTTGGCTTCCAGGGCACCAGTCTCCTGTTTTTCCTCTTACCTCACTGGCCACTCCTTACCAGGCTGCTTTCCTGAATCTTTCTTCTCCATCTGCCTTTTAAAGAATAGCGTTCCTTGGGGTTCACCTCAGAACATCTCGTCTACCCATGTTTATTGCCTTAGGTGTTCTCATCTAACCTCATGGCTTCTGATGCTGTTTTAAGTGGCTCCAAAATTTATGTTTCTGCCTTGAACTTTTCCTCTGAAGTCTGGACTCCGATAGCCAACCGCTTAATTGATATTAACACTTGTATATCTCAGCCATCTCAAACTTTCCATATCTAAAACAGACCTCTTAATCCCATCTCCTCTCTCCAAAATACCAGATCTCCCTCTGCCATCCCCATTTCCTTAATCATCACCACCCATCGGCTCAGTTATTAAAACCAGATGATTGCATGACATCCCTGACTCCTCCCACCCCTCACCCTGTACATCCAAACAAGCAACAAATCTTGTTGGTCCTCTTTCCAAAATATGTCTTTGTTGCCTCTCTACCACCACTGCCACCCCCTTCATCCCAGTCACTACTTCCTTTACTAAATCCGTTGTCTCCTAAATGGCCTTTCTTCTTCTACACTTGCTGCTACCTCTACAATCCTTTCTTTAAGCAACACCAGGATTTTAAAAATGCAGAGCAGATCATGGCTCCCTATTTCACTTAGAATAATTCCCAAATTGTTACAGTGAATTGCTAAACTGGGCATGAGCCAACTCCTACCTACTCGTCTGACTTTATCTCATAGCACTTGCCTCCATGCTCGCTCCAATCCTGTCCACTCTTCCCCTCCTACTTTCTGGAACAGATTTATGTGCATGTGCCCACACAGCAGTGTTCTCAACTGCAGTCAGTGGTAAGACACGAAATGTAAGCTTTGAAGGACAGGAAGCCAATTTATTTTGAAACTCATTAGTTTATGAACATACATGTTAAATTTTGCAACTGATCTCAAATTCCACACCAGTTAGGAATTATTTGGGGCTAAAATAACAGTAGCATAAATAATATACAGCGGTTTTTTTTTTCTCTCATGTAACATGAAGTCCTGAAGTAGGCAATCTAAAGCTGATGGGCATCCACGTAATGTCATCCATGCCCTGGGGGTCTTCTGTTTTTCACACCTTTACCTTATATGGGGTTTCCAACGTCAAGGTCATCTCCTAGTCTCATTCCAGTCATCATGTTGACATTCCAGAAGAGAGGAAGAAAATTGTTGGAATTCCTTTTGAGACTAATGAAGTAGTATCTTTGAAAAAGAAAAACATTAAGATAGATCATCTTCCCATGATTTCTCACAAATAATTTCCTGGGAAGAAAAAGAGGGAAAGTTAAATTGAGGGTAAAGGAAATACATTCCTTTCTACCAAGGACAAAGGAATCTCGAATTGAGAGAAGGAAGAATGAGAGCTAACATTTTTAGCATCTGTACTGTGTACCAGGAATTTTATTTTACAATATCTCAAAACACCTTTTTAGGATAGGTGTGTGTTATGGGCTGAACTGTGTCTCCTCAAAATTACTATGTTGAAGCCCTAACCTGCAGTACCTAATCCAATATGACTGGTGTCCTTGTAAGAAGAGGAGATTAGGACACATGCACAGAAGGAAGATCATGAAGACACAGGGAGGAGACGGTCATCTAAAGCCAAGGAGTGGGGCTTCCCTGGCAGTGCAGTGGTTGAGAGTCCGCCTGCCGATGCAGGGGACGCGGGTTCGTGCCCCGGTCCGGGAAGATCCCACATGCCGCGGAGCAGCTGGGCCCGTGAGCCATGGCCGCTGAGCCTGCGCGTCCGGAGCCTGTGCTCCACAACGGGAGAGGCCACAACAGTGAGAGGCCCGCGTGCTGCAAAACAAAAAAAAACAAAACAAAAAAAAAACGGCTGTTCTTAGATTCAGAGCAAAGACGACCCCCATCTCCAAGAAACTGGGAAGCACTTGGAAAAAATATGAGACCCCTAGGCAGAGATCTGAGAAGACATAGTCTGAGATTAAGAAGTGCTTATGGATTTTCAAAAATTAGCAAATTCAAGATGCAGTGGAGGCAATAGAGGTAATACACAGCCAGCCAGATACTGAAATAATAACTGAGAATTAGGAGCACTTTATCCACTATTCACAGGGAAAGGATAAAGAAAATTACACATTGGGCCACCTACAAGAGACACAGAGGAGAAGTGGAGGAAGAAAATTTTTGTCCAGGAAAGAACAGTAATCATGTTCTTGCAGAATGACTTGAGACTTCTAATCAAAAGGTTACAAATTATTTGGGAAAAGAAGATCCACACATAGGCATATCCTGGTGACGTTGTAAACACTCAAACTTTGAATTTAAAAACTATGGAAACCCACAAATGTATATATAGCTATAAAAAATAAATTACCTTCAAAATAAATTAGAGTATCAGAGTTTCCTGTAGTACTAAATCACAAACGTTAAGAGAGTCATATAAAGGCTCTGAATTCTGACAAATAATTAGAACAAATAGGGTAACTTGATAATGTGGTTGCTTACAAAATGAATCATCAAAAATAAATATCTTGGGCTTCCCTGGTGGCGCAGTGGTTGAGAGTCCGCCTGCCGATGCAGGGGACGCAGGTTCGTGCCCTGGTCCGGGAAGATCCCGCATGCCGCGGAGCGGCTGGGCCCGTGAGCCATGGCCACTGAGCCTGCGCGTCCGGAGGCTGTGCTCCACAATGGGAGAGGCCACAACAGTGAGAGGCCCACGTACCGCAAAAAGAAAAAATATATCTTTTCCTGTTCTGGACAATATGGCAAAGTAAACTCAATTCTGGAAAATGCTGGGAAGTGACAGGAAAATCCAGGACCCCAGAGCCTAACATAAAACCAAAGAGAAACCCGTGGAGAGGTACACGATGGTTGGGTCTGGACTGAGGATTTGGCAGAGAGACTGGGAATCACCCACAGGGCAGGAATCCTAGTGTTTGCTCTTTCTGTGATCCCACTTTGCCTTGGGCAGCTCAATGCCTACCTTACTGCGCCTGTGGGACAAGAAGCGTCAACCTCAGCCCAATGCCAGCTGCATCCGTTGGGGGTGACGGGGCAGCACCACGGCAACATCGCGGGGTAGCTGAGCGGAAATGGAGAAGAGCCAGCGCAGGCATGCTGGCCAGCCCCCGACAGTGTCCCCTCCCACAGATCAGTTACGTAACACTACACGATCCTGCCTGCACAGAAGGCCAATTGTGTCTCCACGGAACCATAATGAACACACTCATTGTTTCCTTACAAATAAATCCCAAGAACCTGTGTCATCCAGCAGTTTCTTTCTTCAACTTAGGATGTCTGCTGGATTTCATCTGTGGTGGAAAATGTGTATCAGGAGGGATGCTCGCTATTCACCTGTAAGGGGCTGTTTCACTTGATTCAGTGGAAGCGAGAAGTTTTCCCTCCATGATGTTCACAATACCTACTGTCACACCACATACACACATGCGCCACACACACATTCACCACCATCACCACCACCCCTACCCCAGCCCATGCTACACACATGCCACACCACACCATACACACTGCACACGCACACACTTGCTTCTCATTTGAAGATTCTATTTGTCTCCGTCATAAACCAATGACTCTTCCAACATTTTTAAGCTAGTGGATAGCCCTGGGACCGATCAACATTCACTCATAGTTACTAACGAGAACAGAGAAAGGGTTTTAGGTGAATATAAGAGGAGAAGAGTGTCGCCAGGGAGTCACTGTTGCTTCAGCTCATGTTATGCTTCTTAGGGAGCAAAAGGTCGCCCCTGCCGACCGTGAAGATGGTTCAGCGCCTTCCTGAATCTCTACTCCCCCACACCACATACACACTTTTGGATTCACTCCCTCTCACATCCTGCTGTAAAATATTTCTGAAGGCTGAGCCATCCCTCCCTTACAATATGTCTGTCAAGTCAGTTTGCTTAAGAGCAGCGCTTGGTTAGTGGTTTCTCCAGGGTGTCTCCCTCCCACTGGCCCGAAGGAGAATGAAGAAGATGGATGAGTTGGGAAGGAGCAAGGCGGACAATCTTCTCCCTCTGGCATTGGCCCGCCAACTTTTCCCAGGTCCGCAAGAATCATGGCGGATGCTCCCATGTCCCTATTGGAAGGGCCCCAAGGCAATGGTGCTGGCTGGATCCAGTGCCTCCGTGAGGATCTGGACCCCCACTGGAAGGGTCTAAGAGGCCAGTTGGGGGAAACTCAGCCCCAAAGTTGGCTGGATCATTCAGGAAATAGCAGAGCTGCCAGGGCTGGCAGGGGGCAGTCTCCCTTTGACCTCTGTCCTAGCACACCCAGTTCTTAGCCAGAACCCATCCAACCTC
This sequence comes from Lagenorhynchus albirostris, assembly GCF_949774975.1. Classification (NCBI taxonomy): domain Eukaryota; kingdom Metazoa; phylum Chordata; class Mammalia; order Artiodactyla; family Delphinidae; genus Lagenorhynchus; species Lagenorhynchus albirostris. The sequence goes on from NC_083097.1 coordinate 58,148,967, forward strand.
TGAGCTGCTCCTACAGTTATCTCAAGGAGAGAGAAGGGCAGCAGGTGGGGAGGGATGGAGGGCAGATGTTCCAAGAATCAGCACAGTATTTAATCAAAGCTTTTTATTTTTTTGGCTTTATTTCTCAGGATTGTCATCCAAGACCATAGCATTCAGGAATCCAGAGAACCCCAAATTGTGCTCTGCCCTTCTTCCATTTGGCCAGGCCCCAGTTGGATTTTCCTAAGCCTCATGTTTGGAATGATGAGGACATTTTTCCATAGGGATGGTGTCATATGTTAGGGTCAGGTGCCGAGGACACACAAAAGCCTATGTAATTTGTGATGCTTTTTAGCTTGGAGGCTGACTCTTGGAACAAAACCTGCCAGCCACATGGGCCAGGACAGAGTGAAAGCAGGACCACCACGGCCTGGGTTCTAACCCCAGCTCTTTGCTTGTTAGCAGTGAGACCCTGGTCCCAAAACCTGATCTCACTCTGTCCCAGCTTTATCCCTAAAATGAGGATAATAATAGGATCGACCACCTCGGGTCATTGTGCAGATTAAATGAGATACCACGAGTAAAATGGTTAGCATGGTTCCTAAGTCACTGTAAATACTTAAAGGATTTTAATACTTTAATATTCAACAAGTATTGATTGAGCATGGCCAGGCACTGTGCTGGGTGCTGGGATACGGTGTGAGCGAAGATGAAAAATCAAAACTCTCTCCCTTGCTCTGCTGCCTCTCAGGCCTTGGGTGCAGGGATGTCTGGTTGGTACGGGTCCAGGCGAGTGGATGAGAACATTTAAGGGGTGAGGACCTTCTGTCAGGCCAGCTCCTGGACACCTCTATGTCCTAGACTGACTCTCCATCACTTTGTTTCCTACTCTCCATCACTTTGTTTCATTTTGCTTCGGGGTGCATCTGCCCATCTCCCTGTTGCTTAGTCTAGGCCCACCTCTCCCTTCCTGGGTGATTGTCAAGTTAAACAGAGTCTCCTGCTTCCCCTCACTCCCCTGTCTCTGGCAGGCAGTGTTCAAGAGATGTTTTTCTGCTTGGTAACAACAAAAAGGGCACACTCCCAGGCTCACGAAAGCCTTCTCCTCATTGCCCTCACCCCTGCCAAGCTGCGGTGGGTCTGCAATGAGGCCCAGGCAAAAGCATTTTTCAGAAGATCCCTGGCGATTCTGATGATCAGACAGATTCTAGTAGGCTCAGAGGGACGCCCAGCTCCCTGAGACCGCTGGGCCCTGCAGTCCGAGGACACCACCACCACAGGTGTGCGCAGAGTGAAGCCAGGCAGACCACAGCCGCGAGGGCCTTCCTCCCATCCGTCCCCTCGGTCAAGGCCACCGGGGAGAGGGGACAGCAGGAAAGGTGGCAGGACCCCTTTAAGCAGATGGTGGGGTACATGGGGAGGAAGAAAGAGGAGGAAATCCCACAGCTGATGGGGAGGGTGGAGAATGCCTTTGGTCACAGGGCTGCCCCAGCCATTCTCAAGATCCCAAGTGACCTCCAGCCTCTCAGGACTGCCTGCAAATCAACTCACATAAGCCAGACACTGCCTGTGTGTTGGAAACTGCCTTAAAACATTTTCCAGTCAAAAGTTCTGCCCCTTTCTTTTTTAAGTCACAGGACCCCAACCCTCCTGGCAGATCCCGAGGGAGACAAGTTACTGCAGAAGAGTGAGCTCTGTGCCCTGGCCTCTCCACCTGCTGGCCTGCAGCTGGCCCTCCATGAGCGGGGCTGTTGTTATTGCCCTGGGGACCGCCACGGGCCCCCTACCCCCGCCTCTCCCGGCAGGTGTGCCAAAGAGGCAGCAGGAGTCTGGAAAAGACAGAGCTCTGGACCTCGAAGCCGATCCAAGCTGCATTCTTATGAAGAGTTATTAACTGATATTCAGTTACAGGATCATGGGCGGAACAAAGAATGAGGCCCAGTGCAGCCGAAAACCATATGGCCTTGAAGGGTGCACACACCTGCCAGAGAACGGGCAGGCCTGCCTAGAAACCGTCATCAATTCTAGGAAAGCCATACAGTTCCGACTTGCTTCATGGCACTTTCTAATTAGTTGTGCACTGAGTTTTCTCCACTTCCTTATAAAGGCCTGTGCCCCCTCTCCCACGGCCCGGGACATCTGGGGAGGAGGTTCCCACCCAGACTCCCAGCCCTCAGGCAGACCACAGAAGACCTTACAGACAGGAAGATAGCATTTACCTCTGGATCCAAAGCAAAAATAGAAAGGAGACTCTTAGGAAGTTATCACGAGGAAATAATCCCAAAGGGAAAAAGCAGAGTGCTTTCCTCTAACAGCAAGAAGCTGGAAGCCATTCATACTGATTAAGTGTAGGAAAATGGTTACATCAATTATGTGCATTATATTCACCCAATGGGATGAGTAAGCAAAGAGTAGAAAGATAAACGCAGATGCTACGTGATGACATGGAAGAAGGCTTCCCGTATAATGTTCAGTTTAAAACAAAGTTGATGCAAAAGGTCTCTCTGCTATAATTATGCCGGTAAAGTTACATATTCATGTGGCTCTGAGCAGAGGGTGACTGAAAAACTGAAAACAGCTTGGTTGCTTGTGATGGTGGGATCGGGGATGGTTCTTCCTGCCTTTGACTTAGAATTCTGTTAATGCTTTTGTGATGTTTGCGTAACGCACACCTAAAAATGCTTCTGTGATGTTTGCGTAATGCACACTTAGAACTAAAAGGAAAAGGAAAATAAAAGTAACGAATATCGGTTTTAAAAAGCGTGGGAGGGGGCAGAAGAGAAAAACAGACAATGTGGCGTCCGAGCCAAACCTACACCAAAGGTTCCCAGAATACAGCCACGTGAAGCGACTTGTGTGAAGAAGAGTTCATTTTCACCACTGCTCATCCCTCTAGGAAAGAAGAAAAATGAAGAGTGCTTGGAAGGGAGCAGAGGTTTCCACAGGCTTCTTCTTGGCCGGTAGAGATGCTGACGTCACAGGTTGGCAGTTCCCAGGGTGAGGCTCTGCCTGGGTTTACTCCACTGAACCTGCGTGATGTGAGCTTGTCACGGAGATCAACGTCAACCGAATGCAGAACGAGGCTTCCGGTACCTGGGTACATGAATGCACCCCCAACAGCTGCTGGGAAAACGCAGGGGAGATTTGTGAAGAATTCCCAGGAAACAGCGCTCGGCGCCCCTCCCAGGCTGGGCCCCCCTGCTCTGGGGCCGGCTCCCCGGTGCTTTGCCAGAAGGCTTGGCCACCAGCCCCCTGGCTACTGGAATGGCCGAGCTGACTGTGCCCGGCCCCCAGCCCACACTGTGCTTTGCAAAAGGAATTACCTTGTAGCAACTCAGGACTTTACTCTTGGTCAAGGAAAATATACATTTCTACTGTCTTTGGATTCACATGCATTCAGAGTCAGGGGCCGGTCACTCCTCCTAAACTTGAGGCCTGAATAAATATGTCTTGTATTTAATATTCAACAGACTCATCACAGCGGGGAAACTCATCTTGGGCTAGGTTTCCATTCTTTCCCACTCTGGGGGTGAGCGTAGGTCTCGGAGGAAGTGTTTGTGCACTCAGAGGAGGAGGACAGAGTGTGTGGGAAGGGTCAGGGGAAAGCGTCCCCCTCTGTGCTTCAGAGGATGAGACAAGCTTGCAAAATATCTCATCTTCCAGTCCCAGAAGGGAGGCGGCTGCACCGAGTAATATTTCCAGTTAAGGGAAACACGTGAACGTTCAAGGAACAGCCTGGAACAATCAGGGTTATAATTCCTGGCTGCAGCAAACGGAAGGGAGAGAGCAGGAGTCAAGCAAGAGTAATTAGGCAATCAGTGAACCCAGCTCAGGACCTGATAACATAAAAATGTCTTAGGGCCACGCTGCCTGGAACGCAGCTTCTATATCTGAGAAGCATTCAGACTTTGCCCTCTTAGGAGGCAACTCAAAGCTTGTAAGTCACACCTGTGATTCTCACACAGCTCTTCCGGCCAGTGCGCTTGCTGCCTGCCCCCTGCCCTGCACTTTGTAACTGCCATTTGTATGTCTTCTTTTGAGGAATTGGCCTCTTGGCGCTTCCAGGATGCTTTAGAGACTGTGAAAATAGTTTTACCAGTTGCTGCATCCTGGTCACTCAAGGATGAGATGAAGTCTGGGAGCAGTTAACACTCCCTGGAGAAATGAATCTGCGAGAGGAAAGTCTTTCTTAAGCCCTACAAGATTCTCTGCTTTCAAGCATCTTGGGTGTTTTAAAAACCTCTCCCTTGCTCTCTGGTCGTGGCATTTATCTTTGTGTTTCAGCAGACAGATGGGAGACATGACATGCATGGGGATTTCCACTGGAAGTAGGTCCAAAGGAAGAAATCCTGCATTCCCAGAATACATTGCTCTCTCCTGCCCTGTGGTCAAAGCTTCCCAAACTCTTGCATCTTGCAGCTGAGCAACATGAAGGGAAAAAAAAAAAAAAGAAGGAAAAAAGAAGAAAACTAGGAAAACCAAATGTAAACACACAATAGATTTTATTTATTTACCCTTTCTCAAGTGGAGATTGAGTCCTACACTTGGCAACATTAAGTCGTACAAAAGAAACAGACTCCCTGGTCCTGGACCTTAGGACTGTCACAGATGTGCTGGCATTCAGAAAACACTCCTACCCTTCAGCTGAAATGCATGCCCCGCCCCTGTTTCCAAACAGCCAACTCCTGCCTATTGCTTCAAGGTCAATGCCCCGTCCTCCACGAAGCTTTCCCTGATATTCCACTCCCACGGGTATCAGAGATGTCACTGTGTAAAAGCACAGACACTGGAGCCAGACACACTGTGTTCCCATCTCAACTGCCACTTGGCATCTGTGCAACCATGGGCAAGTTGCTCAACCTCTCTGTGCCCCAGTCTCCTTACCTACAAAACGGGGAGACAAATAGCATCTACTTCATAGCTTTATTAATTAAATGTGTCAATACGTGTGAAGCTCTTACAAGAATGCCTCCCATACAGCGATCACCTAATAAGTATTAAATTATTACCCTTCTGACCGTGTTTTATTTTTCACAGAATTATCCTGATGCTCTCTAGTGGCACACCCATTTTTGTGGTTTTTTTTTTTTTCTTCTTCTTTTGCCTTGGATTCGTCTTAGTTGAACCATATCTTCTGTCCTATAAGGAAAGATCTGGGGCCCTGTTTTCTTTTTTTCATTCCTTAAACTCACCTGGTAGCAAAGAAGGATTGGCTATTAAGTGACAGGATAATGAGAGACAGAAACACGAGAGCAAATCACTATATTGTACCAAGCTATGTATCCTTCCTGCCTGCCGGGATCCTGCTGCAGAGAAGGGAAAGCGGAGGAACCATCATAGAGGGTCGACTACTGAGCAGAGTGTGTAAGAAGAGAAAGACATGAAATAAAGAGAGGGGAAAAGACCCCAGGTAGTCCAGGCTGGGGAGAAGTGGGAAGAAGTGTGTGTATACAGCACACATGTGGGAAGAAGTGTGTGTATACAGCACGTATTCTTTCCAATATTCATATAACATATATGTGCTGAGCTTACCATGTGCTAAAACCTGTGCTGGAAACAAGGGAGGAGGTTGGGTCAATGGTGGAAAAAAATTCGACAAAGCTCTAACCTCAGGGGGCGCTGTGACTTTGGGGGAAAAAATCCCCTTTGGCATCCAAGTAACCACGTCTTCTGTGTCTCCCCAGGTGCTGCCCTCTATCCCGCCCAGTTCCTTCCAAAGCAACTCTCTTTTTGCCAAGGCGAGAGGAAGACAAACCCAGGGCCCCTGCGCTGCCCACCAGCGCCCTCCCTCTCAGTGGCACCTGCTGCCCCCCTCAACCTGCACTCCCTACCACCTCCGCCCCCCGGAAGCCACTCCCTAGCCCCTAGCCCCGTGCCCCATTCTCCCACACAGATGGGCAGTGCAGCATCCCCGCAGGCCTCCTCATCTGCCGGTCCCTCCCCTGCTGCAGTGAGGCGAGCATTCCCAACAGGAGCCTCTTGCCTGCTCTCCCTCTATGCCCAGTCAGGGGGAAGGGCCCCTGCACTCTGACCCACCCACGAAGCCAGGGTTGGGGGAGAGAGCAGCCCAGGTGGGTTTGAGCATCTGCAGCACTTCAGAAATGGCCTGGACACCCGGAGAATCAGAACTAATGAGAACTCCACAGATGGTCTGGCTGAAGGGGTGTGGCACATTCACTCCAAAATATGCCACTCTGGCATAAGGAGTATTTTGAGCTGAAGACAATCGAGGAGGAGGAGACACAAGGAAAATTCTCAGCCCTCCCCCTCTTTACCAGGAAGGGCAGGAAGATTCCTAATCACCACAGACAATTCCAGCCTCTTATCACCCCACAGACTACACCAGAGGCAGCTACATAACAAACTTCCTTAAAAACAACGCATCTTCTGTTACTTTCCCCTATATGTTTACCTTCCCAGAGTTTGCTGTCCCTCAAGGCCTAAAGCCCTTTTTCTTTGTCTTGTCGTTTCTCTACAAACTTATTGTTCTTTTGTTAAGATGCTCCATAACCCAAGTTCTAACCAGCCCTTTGAGTTACTCGCCACTGAGGCCTCCCACGGGTACGCTCAGATGCACACATTAATAAACTTCTGATTGATTTTCTCCTGTTAATCTGTCCTTTGTTGTTCTAATTTGCAAAGCCCCAGCCAATGAACCTAAGATGGGAAGAGAGAAGAAGAATTGTCTTTCCTCCCCTAGAAGCCCCTCAATTTAGAAATGTGAAAAAGGAAACTTGGGGATTACAGGACCTGCCTCACAGCACACAGCACGTTTGCTGCAAAGCTAAGGCCGGCAGCCAGGCTCTTTGCATGTCTTTATCCTGTGGGAAATGCCACTTCCCAATTCAGATGCTGTTGTTTTCTTCATCTCTCTGATCTCATTTCCCTTATTGAAATTATGTTGGCTTTTCATAAGTAAAATTGTCAAAAGCACTTAGAAACTCTGTTGACCGTGACCCACAGGAGGAAATAAATTCTTACCATGACCCAGTATACATTCATATGTGGAGCTGAACCAAAGTGTCCATGATATAGGACTTACACTCACTAACTGGGACACACAGTAATATTTCCTATTGTTTGAAAATGCTGGTTGGGTCCAGCACTGAATTCATGACAGACAATTTGAACACCATTGACTTAGGAAGGATCTCTGTGTGGGAACCATGCAAAAGCAGACACCGAGATGAGGACTTGTGTGCAGGTAACGACTTGGGAGGTGAGTCCAGGAAACACACCTGAGGGGGTGGGGAGGTGAGAAGGGAAGGGAGGAGAGCCGCAGGTCCCTTCCTTAGGCACATGGGGACTTCTGGCACTAGGATGCTCTGAGGAACGTTTAGAATGCATCCCAGAACTCTCCCAGCAGAGCTGGGGAGCCTGGCTTGCTTACCCATTACTGAGGATTATTGAGGATTTCCCTGGGAATATTAAACCTGTGAGACTTCGCACTGCTCTGGGAAGGCTGAGATGCATCTTTGGTACCACAGAGAGCCCTCGGGCAGGAGGAAGCCAAGAAAAGCAGAGCGTGTAGGTGCTTGATGTGGGCTGCAGTGAGCTCAGAGGTGAGTGGAGGGAGGCGACGTGGAGTGGAGAGACATAGCACCTGCCACAGAAAGCGCCGTGGTGTCTGGGGCTCTTGTGACCTCCCCATAAACCATCCCAACTAGATTCCAAAATGAAAAAGCAACAAGAAAAAACAAACAACAACAACAAGAAAGCCAAGTTAAGAGGAAAGAAAATGTTAACAAAGAGAGATGCTGTGAGATTCAGACCCAGGGAAAATACAAAGCACGCCCTTCTCATTTTTCACTTAATTGTAATATCATTGACATAAAGAAAAGGCAAGGAGAAAATCGACTGCCATCTGTAATCAAACCGTGTAGCACACTGGCTGCTTGAAATGTTATGATCTAATGTCTGTGACGATAAATCCAGACATTTGCGGCATAAAGATTTCGCCTGCAGATTTTTCTTTGTCTCTGTTGGATGTTCTACCCACACTCCAGCGGTGGAGGTCCCACAGCTAAGCACCTCCATGATGCTGGAGGCTGCAGAGTGACCCACAAAGCCAAACAGAAGGCACTAGTAGATTTACAACCTAAAAGGGGTTTGAGGGCTTTGACTCCGTGTAATTACTAATTGTCATCATAATACAAATAGGTCTGAAGAGACAAGTCCAAGGGACAAGTGGGTTTTCACCAAGGACTGAGTCCTCGCCATCATTGATCAAACACACATTTCAGATTTCCCGGCTGGCAATGTTGACACCGCCGCATGTGCAGTCCATCTGGAACACACGGTCAGTGCAGGCAGACGGGCTGCGGGGCCGCTGGGGAAAGAGACCTGGGTGCTTGGCATGCTTCTGCCCGTAGCTGTGTGACCCTGGACGGGTTGCTTAAGTTCTCTGAACTTGTTTCCTCCGAATCGTGAAAGCACTTTGAAGAGTAAGAAAGGGCAACGTCATAATCCCTATAAGGGATCAAAACAGAGAATTGCATCTTCTCCTAATTGCATAACTTGGGATAGCCCACTTGCTCACTGCTCGGACCCTTTCATCCCATTTTCAGATGCGAACACTATACAAATAAAAGCAAATATCAGAAGCGCGAGAGTGGCATGGACATATATACACTACCAAACGTAAGGTAGATAGCTAGCTAGTGGGAAGCAGCTGCATAGCACAGGGAGATCAGCTCGGTGCTTTGTGACCGCCTGGAGGGGTGGGATAGGGAGGGTGGGAGGGAGGGAGACGCAAGAGGGAAGAGATATGGGAACATATGTTCATGTATAACTGATTCACTTTGTTATAAAGCAGAAACTAACACACCATTGTAAAGCAATTATACTCCAATAAAGATGTAAAAAAAAAAAAAGCAAATGTCAGTTTATTCAAAGGGATTTCTCTTTATCTTGCTTTAAGCTCCATATCAGGTCCGAGCAAATCAATGTGCTCCCCTTTTATCCTTATTTCTTACCTCACTGCCATCGTCTTTTACCATAGCGCACTTATTGAGCACCTACAGTGTACAAAGCATTGTGCTAAGTAATCAGTGGGGATTCCAAGGCTCATAGTCATGGCTCTCAACAGGATTTTATTGACAGATAAAAATCATATGTGTACGTAGAGACACAACAACATGAGGTATCACATGCTGAGGCCCGGATGAGTGGCCTGCGTAGCTGGTGCGACTGGAGGTCAGAAATGCCCTCCTCGTATGTAAAGCCAATACCTTGTGCTTTGAACCCCATTTCCTTCCACGCTTGTAGGCACCACACCCCATCAACCATCCCTTATCCTCCCATCATACACAACCAGCTCCTCTCACTGGATGCTTCCCATCAGATCTGCAAGAGGCTCAAGTATTCTCCATTCAAAACAAAATCCTCTCTGGGCTCCTTCTTGCCCTACCCTCTACCCAGGCAACCACCATTTTCAGGCTAACACACTCACTCTCTCCATTCCTTCCCTTATCACTCCCCGCCTCACCCTCTTCCAACCCAACTGCCACCCAGAAACAGTTGTCAGTAGGGTTACCAGTACCTCCGTGCTGTGAAACCCAAGGAGGGCTTTGCCCTCCTCGTCCTGACTTCAGCTGACTTTGACACGTTTGCTCACTCCCCCCCTTTCATTCTTAAATAAGCTTTTTCACTGACATAGAATATAATTTAGAAAAGTGCAAAAATCACGACTATACACGTTTACAAAGTGAACACGCCCTTATAACGACCATTTAGATAAAGAGAACGTCACCGGTACCCTAGAAGCCTCCCCCCGCCTTGGTGCCCCCTTCCTGGTTACTGAGAGGCCAGCACTAGCAGTGGATGCTGTGTGGGAGTCACCCAGAACCCCCCAGATGGGAAGCAGTCATACCCCCAGCTACCGGGAGTCTTAGTGGCCAACAGCTCTCAGCCTCCCCCTCCAAGACTTCCGAGGGATAAGGGGAGCCTTATCCAAGCTCACACACCCTCCCGGGGGGGCAACCCACATCCACTGACTGGTTGATGTCGGAGTATAAAGACCTGGCCCCTCATCCCAATTCAATATAGCTCTGAAGGGCCGTAGCAGTTCCAGAGCCCCGCTCTAGGTCAGCCGACGTCTTTGCTGTGACGCCATCACTGTTCCCCTTGTCCTTCTGCCCGCTCCACCTCCTTCACCCCCTCACAGGGGCTGATGTTAACTCCCCGGGTACTCCCCCCAAACTTCTGCGCACAAATCTCGCTTCCTGGGGCCCCCAAGCTGTGATACCACCCGCCTAGCTTCCAACATCGTGGTTTATTCCACGTGATTTTGAACTTTAGAATGAATGGAATCACATGACATGTCCTCTTTTGTGTCTGTTTTTTTGTTCAGCATTATGTCCGTGGAGTTTACACGTCATTGTGTACAACCATAGTTTTCTCTGTTTTTATTGTGGTGCAGTATTCTTGAAATAAATGCACCACAGTAATCTATGTTGCTTTTCTTGTTGATGGCATTTCAGGTCTTTTCTAACTTTTGGTTCTTATGAATAATGCTGCAATGGCCATTTGTGTGGGTATCTTTTGGTGCACATATGGAAGAAATTCTGTTGGGTATATACCGAGAGGTGTCATTTCTGTTCTGTAAGGTGTATGTGTGCTCGGTTCTACTGGAGAGTACTAAGGGGTATACAAAGTACTTATACCAGTTTATAGTCCAATTAGCAGAGCATGAGAGCTCCAGTTGGTTATGCTACTTGGAAGTTTACAGAAAAAGGTGGCTGATCCCTGATCTAAGCCGAAGAACGAGAGGGACAAAAACAAAGTACTAAGACAGAAAAGTACCGATATGTCGTCAAGAAAATGTAAGAACACCAGTGTGTCTAGGTAGATAAGACTGGGTAGAAAAATATAGTTTATGTCAGAGATTGGCAAAATGTTCCATAAAGGGCCAGATAGTAATTTTAGGCTTTGCAGACCTTATGGTCTCCATTTCAACTACTCTGCTCTGCCGTCCTAGATCAAAAGCAGCCAATGAGTAAGAAAACTGAGAGTGGATATATGCCAATAAAACTTTATTTGGGGGCACTGACCTTTGAATTTTATATCCTTTTCACAAAATATTATTCTTCTCTTGATTGGAAAAAAATCATTAAAAATTATAAAAATGATTCTTATGTCATGCGGTAAACAAGGCAGGGATGGAGCCAGATATGGCCCACGGGCTGGCATTTGCTGACCCTTTTTGTAGATCGTGGAGACCTAAATAAAAAATCAGAACTCTATTTGGTCAACACGTTTGGGATTTTTGAGGAGGGGTATGATGTGTAAAAATCAGCATTTCAGGTGGCATCAATATTTAGTGTGAATTGGAGAGCCTGGAGGTGGGCCAGCCAGGTAAGAGGTGGCCTAGGTAACCTAGTAAGCTCTAGTGAGGATCTGGACCTCGCGGTGGAGGTGGGTGGCCAGGTGGGTAATGAAAGAGACAGGGTGGGCGCAGGAAGGCATTAGGAAGGAGTAAGAAAAGGGCCTGATGACTGATGTGAGAGAAAGAACGAAGAGTCAGTGCCTGACACCAGGGTCTTAGGTGTGGGAGGCTGGCAGGCTGGGAGTCTGATGTGAAATTGTGGAGGGACAGTAGGGCTCAGTATTGAGGGCACAGGAACCGATACCAAGTGCTGGAGTCTAAAACCTGGCTTCCTAACCCACTAGCTGTAATCACTCTGCCTCCTCCCCTAAAATGGGACTAATAGGAGCACCTACTTATTGAGTTTGTTATGAGGATTAAATGAGTTGACATCTAATGTGCTTACAACAGCGGCTAGCACGTAGCATACATGAACAAGTGCTAGCTTTTATTATTAACCACAGAGTCTCATTTTTAAAAAATCACACACACAAAATTTTAAAGCTAGAAAGCAAATTTAAGGGAAAAAGTGAGATCTGGTTTTAGATGGGTGAATTTCACCTCACTCTGGGCAGCAGACAGAACACTGAGAATGAAGGCTCAGAAAGGTCAAGGGAAGTGCTAGAGACATGCGTTCATATAGATGCGGATGTGTGCTCCTGGAGAAAGCAACTTGACTCCATGGGAGCAGATGAGAATGTTGGAAGGTCCAAAATAGAAATATAAAAATACATACTGTGGTCAAGACCTCAAGCTCTGGAGGGGAGTTCCCTGACGGTCCAGTGGTTAGGACTCCATGCTTTCACTGCCGAGGGTCCAGGTTCAATCCCTAGCTGGGGAACTAAGACCTCAAGCTCTGGTTCCTTCTCTCTTCTAGTAGCTATGAACCCTTGGTTGGGTGACATAACATCTCCAAACCTTTGTTTTCCCATCTGTAAAATGGGTATAACTGTAGTACTTACTACATGGAGCAGTTGTAAATATTAAAAAAGTAAATGGGGGCCCAAATAGAATCTACCACAAAATGAGTGTTCATTTAACTGTTAGACTTTATTATTAGCACCACATTTATGGAAACTATGGAACAGGGAAGCACCAGGAAAGGAAGACCCAAAGACACAAAGGAACTTGCCCAGCGAGCTAGTCCTGGAATTTCTCTGTCCCCACCTCTACTGCACCGCACCCGGGTGAAGAATGCTTGTATGAGAACTTGTTCATCTCCTTTAAGATCAATGGCAAAAACGTAAACTTTCCGTTTAAGTGCAGTTGACCTAAATCTGCTGAATGACAACGTCTTTAGGAACAGCCCCTGGTGCTCTTCAAGTGGCTGATTGGGGTGCCTGGAAAATCCTCTGCTTACATAAATCTCCTCCTTAGTGAGGCTCACAGAAAACCCCCAAGTTGCTCCTTTTCAGTTCCGGCTTAGGGGCTGCTCGTCATTTCAGAGACCGCATGGGCTCCACCTCCTGCCTCATGTTTAGCTCTGTATCACATCAATCAGGACCTTACACTACCAACCTGCTCATCCACTAATCCACAGTGACTGAGGGTTATTTCTTTTTAAGCTTCTTCATTTGCTGCTTAGAAAATTACTTTGGATGGAGGCAATTAGCACTGCATACTTTTGAGGAGAAAATTGCAGCCTAGCCCGCTCTGACTGCATGGATCAGGGATTTCCTCAGCTCCCCATTCGATCCTTCTCTTTCCTTTTTTTTTTCCTTAACCCCTGTTCAAACAGTGTGGCCCCTTCAAAGTTCTGAGATGCTATCCTGGTGCCATATTTAAAATAAAGCTTGGGGTTTCCCGGGTGGCGCAGTGGCTAAGAATCCGCCTGCCAATGCAGGAGACACGGGTTCGAGCCCTGGGCCGGGAAGATCCCACATGCCGCGGAGCAGCTAAGCCCGTGCACCACAACTACCGAGCCTGCGCTCTAGAGCCCGTGAGCCACAACTACTGAAGCCCACGCACCTAAAGCCTATGTTCCACAAGAGAAGCCACCGCAGTGAGATGCCCGCGCACCACAACGAAGAGTAGCCCCTGCTCGCCTCAACTAGAGAAAGCCCGCGCGCAGCAACGAAGACCCAACGCAGCCAAAAAGTAAATTTATTTTAAAAAAAGAAAATTAAAGCTTGGATATAAGGAATATAGGTGACAATATCCCCAAATAAGATCAGGAAGGTTTTCCCTGCCGTTATTAATTGGTAAGGTCTGTGGATGGGTTGTTGGTGTGTGTATGTGTGTTGGAGTGGGTAGGGGTGAGGGTGTCTGGGAAGGGAGTAGAGACTGACTAGAAAACTTTCTTTTAAAATTTTCTTAGGGCTTCCCTGGTGGCGCAGTGGTTGGGAGTCCGCCTGCCGATGCAGGGGACGAGGGTTCGTACCCCGGTCCAGGAGGATCCCACATGCCACGGAGGTGAGAGGCCTGCGTACCGCAAAAAAAAAAAAAAAAAAAAAAAAAAATTTCTTAGTAATCACAGCCTCTCTAAAGTCCTCTTTAAAGTCACAGTGGAAATCTCTACTGCACCAGCTAAGTACAAGTCACTAATGGGGAAGCCAGACACAGTCAGTCTTAGTTGGAGACCACCAGGAAGGGACACTAGCCCCCATGGGAGTCAGTAGCTTTGCCTTCTCCACTGGTAGAAGGAACAGTACTAGCCAAAGGCTGCCCCTGCCTCTCCTATGTGACCACTGCAGACACTGACTAACTGATGGGCCAAAGGACGGTTTGTGCTCTGAATGCCTAGCGATGTGCACTAGAGTTGCAGCTAGTGTGTCCAGGGCCATTCTCTGCTGTTTTCTGCCCCAGATCCCAGGGTTCCCAGATCTCAGGTTTCACAGGAGACAGTCCTCCACCTGAGACATGTTCTCTACCCCAGGCAGTCGGGGGACACTCTAGTGGCCCCTTTACCTTCACGCAACACAAGATATGGGTCTTACGGTATCAAAATCATTTGACCTTCCTCAGAGGAAAGGCCCAGGACCTACTGGGCTTGTAGAGAAAGTAAACAGAGTCCAGAAAGCACAATGGTGGCAAGTTTTATGACAGCTCTGGGTAGAGCCAGGCAGGTCTGTCCCCCGAGTGACACGGATGTGTGACGTCAGTGAGCCACGTTCCCTCTTACTGCCCACAACCTTCCCTTGTCCCTGGCGGCTTGTTTCTGAGACTTTCGTTTTTTTTGTATCTGGCTCCTGGGGCTATGAAAAAAGCATACCTCTTACAACATCTTTACCAGAATAGAAAGATAATCTGGGCTAAAAGTAGACGCCTGAGATTCAGTCCCTGGAGGTTTCCTCTCTTAAGAACTTAGTATTTATGAGACGAGAGAGAATAAATGTGTCCTCTATCTCCAATTATGCGGGAATGCTATTGAACTGTAATCAATAAGAAGTACAGCCTTAGTGAGCTGAACAAAAGTTTTCTCCCCTGATGGATTCTTGTGTTTCTGGAAATCGGTGGGACCATTATACTAACAGGGCTGTCTGGACTCTATAACCTTTGGAGTGGTTTACTCACTGGATTCTTTCAGTCCTACAATTAAGTCTTCCCCGTAGACCCACACCCCCTCATCAACTTTCTCCCTCATAAATCCAGTGCTGTTTTATCTGAAATACAGCAGATTTGCTTTCATTTTCATTTGAGTTTGAAGTGGGAGGTTACATGGGTGAGGTCTGGACTCTAGTAGTAAGTATAAGTTATAATCATATTTCTTCCCATTATGCCTTTGATTAGGTTTTGATTTGATGCATTGCATACCTCCCCGCTGCACACACCAGGATCCTTTTGACACATACTTTCATTAACCTTCCCAGGGACTTCCCAGACATACCTTTTGAAAAGCCTCCCAGTGTTCCATGACAGCCTCTCTTGGCTAAAATCTTAACTCAAAGCCACAAAATTACTAGTAAGAAATCCTCTCCAGAAACCTTGTGATATTTCTCTTCTAACACAGTCTGTGGAGGGCCACTAGTGTTACCATTTGGACTGAGTTCATCATTTGCTTTATTCAAATACTAGAATGGACTGATGATTGCCTCCCTCAGCTGAATGAATGAACATTGAATCACTAATTTATGGGAGCTTGTATAGTGATGACCTCAGGGTCCTGGTATCTGAGCCCAGGCTCCACTTCCTTGGTACATGACCACAGATAAACTCACTTGCTGTCTCAGTTTTCAAGACTGTGAGATGATAAGCAGAGAATTCCATTTGTGCCCCCCAAAATGGCCAATCAATATTCAGAACTGATAGGCTGGGATATCTATTATTAAGAAACATTCAATAATGTTAATAATGATTATTGTTATTCCTAGCATGTATGTGCCTTGAGTTGATAGGCATGGGAGATTTTGTTTTTGGGGCTGAAAGTGGGGGAAGAAAGTTGAGAGGCTGTACATGTATTTGAGTTTTTCAAAGCCCCCATTCCTGAGAGAGAACAAGAGACAGGTCACGTGGAGGAGGAGAGCCTGTTATCTGTTCTCCACTCCTCCTCTTAGGCTGGTGTTAACTTAGCTCCCTGGGGAGTGGGTTAGAACAGCAATTGAAGGAGCTGGATTTCTGACAGATTTTGTGAGACTCGGGGCAGCAGCCATGCTGCGTTAGGTCAGGAGTCCTCGAGTTGAAAGTTCGTCTCCCCATTGAAACGTGGAACCTGGCCCCCTCTGACACCTGGAAAACTGACAGCAACATTGGAAATAGGAAGATGGCACTCCAGAAGATCATGGGCATTTTCATGTGGCCCAGCAGGGCAAATGGTAGGACGGTGGGCTGACAGTACAGCCGAGGCAGAGGGGGAGTCCATGGCACATACTGAAGGATGTGCTCAGCTCACGTGCTCTGCCCAACACATGGGTGATTCTCTTTAGGAGCCCTGAGAAATACCTAGAGAAAGGACACTTTCAGGGGACTGAGCTAGTTGGGGAAACTGGAGACTCTTCCTAAGCAAGTAGGGAGAATAAAACCTCAGGTTATTGGCACTGTGATTTCATTTGTAGCTGCAGAAAATAATAAATCAAAGTTGTTTAAAATATTTTTAAAATAAACAGAAAACAATTAATCATAAATGTGTGGGTTTCTTTCTGAGCTCTGTTCTGTTCCATTTTTCTATATGTCTATATTTATTCCAGTACCTCTCTGTTTAGTTTACTATAGCTTTATAGTAAGTCTTAACATATAATTTATAGTTAGTCCACTAAAATAAGACCTCAAAAATTGGTTTTTTCCCCACAATTGTTTGGGCTATTCTAGGTCCCTTGCACCTCCATAAAGATTTTTTAAATCAGCTAGTCATCTTGGTTAAAAAGCCTGTCGGGCTATGGATTGATTTTGACAAAAGTACAAGGTAATTCAATGAAGAAAGAATAGTCTTTTTAACAAATGTTTCTGGAACGATAGGCTAGTTATATAAAACAAAAAAGAACACCTCGAACTTTATCTTACCATATAAAAAATTAACTTGAAATGGACCCTATAAGAGCTAAAACAACAACACTTCTAGAAGAAAACACAGTAGGAAATTTTTGTGACCTTGGGTTAGGGAAACATTTCCTAAACAAAACATAGAGGGCAGAAACCATAAAAGAGCTGATAAATTGAACTGCATCAAGATTTAAAACTTTTGCTCTTAACTAAGACACTCTTAAGGAAATGAATAAGCAAGACACAGACTGGCAGAAAATATTTGCAAACACATGTCTGACAAAAGTTAGACTCAATAATAAGAAGAAAAACAACCAGAAAAAAAAAATGGGCAATAGAGTAAATAATAAGTTGGACACTTTCCCAAGAAGATCTAGGAACAGCAAATATATGCAAGCAAAGATGCTCAATATCATTAATCATTAGGGAAATGAAAATTAAAACTAACAATAGGGCTTCCCTGGTGGCTCAGTGGTTGAGAGTCCGCCTGCCGAGGCAGGGGACACGGGTTCGTGCCCCGGTCCGGGAAGATCCCACATGCGGCGGAGCGGTTGGGCCCGTGAGCCATGGCCGCTGAGCCTGCGCGCCCGGAGCCTGTGCTCCGCAACGGGAGAGGCCACAGCAGTGAGATGCCCGCGAACCGCAAAAAAAACCCCCAAAAACTAACAATAAGCTGCCAATACACATTCGCCAGGATGGCTGAAATTAAAGACTAACAGTACCGAGTGTTATCAAAAATTTGGAGCAATTGGAATTCTCCTACGTTGCTCTTGGGAATGCAAAATGATAGAGTCACTTTGGAAAACAGTTTGGCAGGCTCTTACGCACATACATGTGACCCAGCCTTCCCATTCATAGGTATTTCCCCTAGGGAATTAAACATATATATCCACACAACGCCTTGTAACAATCGCTTTCCAATGTTAGAAGGATACCTTACTGATATTTGTTTTGCTATTTTTTAAAAGCTAACGTTTTTCTTTAAATGGTTTTACTTTCAGTATTTTAAGCGACTCAATTTTTCGGTTCCTTCTCCCCTTCACGTCTTTCTTAAAATTTAGAATACATAAAATAGTACTCTTTCATCAGTATTATTACAGACTGTTAAAGGGTATTATAACTCTCAGTGGATTAGAATAGGGACTCGAGACTCCAAATTAATACATATTATTGCTAGGTAGCGCATACTGCCACCAGGACCCTAAGAAGGTTCTAGGTTTTTAGAGTTTGTGTGTGTGTTATCATCTCTGGAACCCTCAAAATCTTAACGGGACAATTACGATTCTCACTTCGAGTTTTTTCTTTCAGATTACTTTTACCTGCGAACTGTCTTTACATGTCGAAGTGTTTAACCACACGCCTTCATTTAGATTTTCTTGAGCTTAGATTCTCTGTAGCCACAGATCTTGACCCCTGACAATGGGGGTGCAGAGAACAATGGTCAAATCAGCAGTCATTACTCTTTGGTTTAAGAGGAGGTCAGACAGGACAATGAGCTAAAAGTCAAGGTAACAAAAGGATTGAAGGCTGTAGTGGGTCCTCTTCACAAGTCAGTGAACTTGATTCTGGCTTATTGGGATGTGAGGCATCTGGGACTATTTCTGGAATGCCAGCAATTTTGCCCTAAAGCAACTTTGATCTTGTTGCCCCTCCCCCTGCCTGGTCATTAACTGGAAACTTGGGGACCAACTGCATGGCTGCCTCTTATCAGAGAGCCACTACTTATTGCTTAAATAAATCTCCTCCCATTGTTCTCTTTTCCTGGAAGAAAGAACACCAATCCTCTCAGCTCCCGTGAGAGGAGCTCTCACTGCTCATTTTAAGACTATTTACTCCAGCCAATGCCCTGACTTGGAGGCATGCCTTTGAAACCGGTAAACAAAGGCCAGAGGAGGAAGATGAGAGTCTCGGGCCACAATTTCCTAAAGTAATAATTCCATCCTGTCTTCCCCTATCCACGCTCAGATCCCAGCAGACTCGGGGTAGGGTTTCCTGTGACTTTAGAAAATTCCTTAAAAGGGGGGGAGAAGGAAATTATATGTAATTTCTATCATATTTTGTCACAAAAAAGTAACTGTTGGGGCTTCCCTGGTGGCGCAGTGGTTGAGAGTCCGCCTGCCGATGCTAGGGGACGCGGGTTCAAGCTCTGGTCCGGGAGAATCCCACGTGCCGCGGAGCGGCTGGGCCCGTGAGCCATGGCCGCTGAGCCTGCGCATCCAGAGCGGCCACAACAGTGAGAGGCCGCATACCGCAAAAAAAAAAAAAAAAAAGTAACTTTTTCCCACCCTTTCTTTCCTTTAAGCTTTTAACCGTTAAAAGTGGCAATTAATATGAATTCCCCACAGCAAGGACGTTTTATACCTCATTTTTCTGGAAGCAACTAGTTTATGAATGGTTAGGCCTACTTACCTCCTAGAGAAGCCGTGGGGATTCTTTGGATGAAGAAGCCCTCCAAAATTCTCATGGTCCTGAAACAGGAGGGAAGGAGGCAGGGCAACCTTTGAAAGAATGACGCAGCCCGAGGACATGACATAAACTGATTAGAACCAAATGGGTCCAAGATGGTGGACAAGTCGACTTCCACTAGACCTTGAGCCTCAGTATATGCTCACATCAGCAAGCTAAATGACACACCCACAGGCGCCATGACAGTTCCAAGACCCACCATAAGGATCAAAAAGCAGGCAGTGGCCCAATTCCTGGAAATCCCCGCCCCTTCCTAAAATAGCTGGAATACTCCTCCCACTCATTAGCCTATGAAATTACCCACCCCTATAAAAACGGACAACCCCTTTCCCTGGTGCCTTTCTCACCTTCCGAGATGGCCCACACTCTGTCTGTGGAGTGTGTTTCTCTCTAAACAAATCCACTTCTTACCTATCACTTTGTCTCTCACTGAACTCTTTCTGTGATGAGACATCAAGAACCCGAGCTTCACTAAGTCCTGAAACCAGGTGTGTGATCTCAGTTGGAAGACCGTGGGTTTTGGCCAGGTTCGAGTCCTGGCCGCGTGGATTCCAGTCCCAATCTGAGGTGCACGGTTTCAGTCCCTTATAAGCAAAGATCAGAGCAAGAATCCCACTGTCTCCTTTTTAATTCTGTTTCTCAAACTATAGCCTGGGCAGGGTCATCTTTCATTCAAAACTCTCTCCCTGTATGTCTGAGGTTTGAGGTCTGTCATCTACAGGCTTTAGAGACTTGCATGGATTTTATTGTGTTTTCAAAAATTAAGAGGCCAAATTCCCTCACAGCAATTACTAAGACTTGTTTTAAGAGTCTCTCACCTTAGGAAAAGAAATGGTCAGCATACTTGTTCAAACAAGACGGGTGCCAGTCTTCTTTATTTTATAATCTTATAAAAATGTTCTACTTACACCATGGGATTCTGAACATGTTTATGAACGTTTTCCAAATGCTTTGAAGTCCAGAGTTGGAAGCCCAGTAATTGTCAGTTGCTGAGTTTGGGGGAGCCATTGGAAGGCACGATAGCACCACCCCGGCTTTCCTCTTTTCTCCCCACTCACCAGGACCTTGTCTCAAGAAGATTCTCCATGACCTTGGCCTGCTAGCTCAAGGGTAGCAGTCAGGACAATGTTTTACAGTGAGCTGTTTGCCTGGCCGTCACCCTGATGGTTTCCTGAATGCTTTCCTACTCACTATCCCATTTCCCTCAGCAACAGAAGAGGGTGGGCCAACGGCACAAAGTTTGAAAGGCTGGGATGTTCAGTTAAGTCCAGTTTTCTAGTTAATAGAGATTTCCCTCCTACCCTGTCTAATCAATCAATCAAAATTTATTGAGGGCTTCCTAACCGTTCAAAGTTAGTACTCAGTAAAGCATCTTTAAAAGTTTTTAAATTTACCTGGGCAAGATTTACCTATCTTTTGTGATACAAAAAGTCTATCAGAATTCTGCAGTATTTCAGGCTCATTTTGTGGAAGCTCCCTTATCTCTGTTCTTAGCCTCGACTGTGGAGATACTCACGCTAGAGTATCTTAGCCATGAATTCATGTACACATTTGTGGAGCTCAGCATGGCATTCAGCACTGCCACAGGCCCAGGACAAGTGATAATGCGTGCTTACAAAACAGATGCATGTGGCAGTAATTATTCAATTTACAAAGAAAGCATTCACCTTTAGAATTCCTTTGCATGGCACTTAAAGACTAAAGTCATTTACATAATTTCAAATTACACCTATAGTTGTATGAACATTGTTATGGTGCATATAGAGTCCCCTTACCCTCCCTCCAATATAACCACACACACACACACACACACATTCCTACACACATATACTCAAACTTCCCTCCCAAGCAGCAGAGTCATAACAATAAAGTGAAGAAGGATCTCATTGCTCTCCTGTTCGGCCTTTGGCCTACAATCAAAATACACTGCATGAGGTCTTTTCAATCACCTTGTCCAATCAGTTTGTATAGATGAGAAACTGGGGCCCAGAAAAATCTGGCCAGAATCACAGAGCTCATTAGCAGCAGAGCTGAGACTAAACCCAAGCTCTGAGCCTCACATCATAGCCTCTACTCTTTCCACTAACTTCTGTTCCCACACCTCAGAAGATAAGTGCTTCTTTATTCAGAGACCTGCAGAGAAGACAACTCTACAACCTGCCTGAGAAACTCAGTTTCCAGATTCAATAATGCATACTCTCCCGGGTACCTCCCTCTGAATTACTCTAATCAGAATGGTCCATATTATAGAAAAAAAGGTCACGTCCAGATGGAGATGAGTCAAGATGTGTCACCATTTAATGCAACCTACCGCTTTTTCTACCAAAAATGGTTAACCTCACCCTCAAGGATAACCTAACCCTCTAGGTTGTGTTTTGTTGTTTTTTTTTTTCCCAACAAGGCTGAATATTCTAAATTCCTTCAGCTTTGTCTCCAAGCCCTATGTTTCATTTTTTAATTATCTTTATAGATTCCTCAGAACCCACCCTACATTCTTAGCATCCCTCTTGAATGGTGCCTCAGACTGAAATATAGGCTTGTACACAGGCCCTGCTTAGGGCTGACCTTTGAAGAAAGGTAGCACAGACTTACTGACAATTTCAGCTCTTTCATTTTACAAAATTTTTGTACTGTGCTTTGATGAGAAGAAAATTCCCACACGATTAAATCATTTCTTCGAGGCATGTGTGCTGAAGCGGCCCTTTCCTAGCATCTGTGAGTTGAATCATACAATTTTCATCATTACAACTATTGTTGCAACAAACTTTATTCTTAAACTATTTACTATGCTGCTCAGAGGCCTGTTTCATCTTTTCTTTGAGGTGGAAATATTTGTCACAATCTTGCTCTGCAGCCCGATAAATCAAAATGTTGAGCCTCTAGTAATAAAAATAGTTGCTTTGAAGTATAACCTTAAATGTCTAATTTCCTACCAGCAATAATGAGGATTTCTCCAGCCATCTGGGGGGGACTGGGTTTTCTTTTTCTTTTTTTCTGTCCTTTTGTTTTTCTAACATGTGAGCTGTCTAATGACAGGATTTGGTATTTCAGAAGTCTGGGTGAGAGAAAGCAGTAAGGGACGGGTACACATCTCAGAGTTCCATACCACCCAAGTGGCTGTTACATCACTAATCAGCATGAGCCTGTCCAGACGGTCTCCACCAAGGCCTCCCCACCCTTGTATTTAATGTTGCTAACCCTTTAGTCATCAACAAAAAATAACAGAAATTCTTTCATGCAGCCATTATTCCTCCACATCCAAAGAAGGGGGAAAGAATCTACAACCGCACAGAAGTTAAAGCCCATGTGGTTTTAATAAGAAGCAAAGAAAGAGATGGCTTAATTCAGTAATAAGACTAGACTCCCTGGTGGTTAATAAGGTAATTTGCTACATGATTAAAGGTAGATGCAAGTGGAATTTCTGTGGTAACATTCTCGCTCGGATGGATACTTTGGGGAAACTGAGATTGTTAGTCTCTTGAAAACCACGATTCTTTTGAAACAAGAGGAGAACAGCAACAAAGAGTAGCTTTTGAAATTCTCTCATCATTATCTCAACCTTTTCAGAAAGGCTGAGGAAACAGAGGACCGCCCGGGAGAACACGATCCAGCAGCGGGGCGGGCAGGCTTCCGAGCGCACACCTCGCTGTGTGCACAGCACCGAGAGGGACCGCAGAATCCCCCGGGGTGGCTCTCCAGGCAACAGAGACCGGGTCCTGCTCTTGAGTGGGGGATGCTGAAGGTTTGACAAACTGATGCCTCCAGGGCACCAGCTCAGTTAAAAGATGCTTCCGTCTCACCATCTACCTTCCTGCCGGTCTCTCTTCCTCCGCGTCGCATTATCCTGTCTCCATTGCTTTCTGAAGTCTTTACCCTCCCTGGGGAATTCTCTTTCTTCACTTTGCTGTATATTCAGGTGACGGGGCCCAGGCAGAACACCAGAAGACCCTGCTGCTGGCTAAATGGTGAGAGCTACACAGCTGCAGGCGACAGTGGTGACTCTTGTTCCAAAGCGCTCTGCCAGAGGCCGGTGTGCTGAGAGACTGAACTGTCCTATCTGGATTCTGGGCTCCTGCATCTGGAATCCAGCACCTGCCTGCTGCCATCTGGGTGACCCTGAGAAGAGTCGCTGCTTCTTATCTGTTAAGTGGAGGCACAGGATTCAAAAGGCTCTGTAAACTCCAAGGATGCTGCATACACATGTCACATGACTGTTATTGCTGTCTCTCCTAACAGCCTCCAAGTATCCCTGCCAGCCCTACCAGTCTGCAATTCTTCAGTCATTCACTCACTATTTCAACAAATATTTATTTTTACAATTTTTATTGACGTACAGTTGATTTACAATGTGTTAGTTTTGGGTGTACATACAGCACAGTGATTCAAATATATATATATGTATGTTCTTTTTCAGATTCTTTTCCATTATAGGTTATTATAAGTTGCTGAATATAGTTCCCTGTGCTATACAGTACGTCCTTGTTGTGTATTTTATATATGGTGGTGTGTATCTGTTAATCCCAAACTCCTAATTTATCCTTCCCAGTCCCCTTCTGACCATAGGATTGTTTTCTATGTCTGTTGAGTCCATTTCTGTTTCATAAATAAGTTCATTTGTACTCTTTTTTAGATTCCACATATAAGTGATATCATATGGTATTTGTCTTTCTCTTTCTGACTTACTTCACTTATCTAATCTCTAGTTTGTTCCATGTTGCTGCAAATGGCATTATTTCATTCTTTTTTATGGCTGAGTAATATTCCATTGTCTGTGTGTGTATATCTATCTATATCTATCTATCTATATCTATCTATATATAGATAGATAGATATAGATAGATATAGATATATAGATATAGATAGATATAGATAAATAGAGAAATCTCACATCTTCTTTATCTATTCATCTGTCAGTGGACATCTAGGTTGCTTCCATGTCTTGGCTATTGTGAATAGTGCTGCTATGAACATTGGGCTGCATGTATCTTTTCAAATTATAGTTTTCTCCAGATGTATGCCCCGGAGTGGGATTGCAGGATCACATGGTAACTCTATTTTCAGTTTCTTAAGGAACCTACATACTGTTCTCCATAGTGACTGCACCAATTAATATTCCCACAACAGTGTACGAGGTCAACCAATATTTATTGAGTTGAGGCTACCACAGTGAATAGGAATGCTAAGTTCTTGCCCTCATGGAGCTTAATTTTTATCAGAATGACAGACAATAACCAAGAAAGCAACTAGGATCATTAGAAAGTATCATAAATGCTATGGAGAAAATTAACAGGCTGATATAGTGGGGAGTCAATGACATGGGAGCTGCTTGAGATGGAGGTCAAAGAAGGTCAAAGGGGCATTGCAACTATAACACAAGAATGAGCTGCACAAAGAGCAGCAAGAGGCCTGTTGCAAGGAGTGGGGTGAAGCTTCTGCTGGGAAACAGCTTGGCTGGGGAAGCGACAAAAAGGCAGCCAATGTCTCTAAGACCAAGGGAATCACTGAGACGATGTTAGAGAAATAGGCAGGGGCCAGGTCACGCAGGATCCTGCAGGCCCTGGTAACAAGTGCAAATTTTATTCCAAATGCAAGGGGAGCTATCAGAGGTGCTGAGCAAGGGTGTGACGTGATCTGCCGTACATTGTTAGAACATCACTCAGACTGATGTATAGAGAACACATTCTAAGGGTGCAAGACAGAGGAAAGAGACCAAGAAGAGAACACTGAAGTGATCCACATGGGTTGTGAGGGTGACCTGGACAAGGAAAATGGCAATAGATAAAGAAAAGTGTGGGAAATTTTGAAGGAGAGTTTGGAGGTAGAGCTGAGAGGACTTACAGAAGGTCTGGGTGTCCATAGTATGTACATTATCAGGATAGACCAGACCGTGCACACAAAAGGTCAAGGCCAGAAGGAGGAGAAGGAAATTCCGAATAGGGAAACATTCTATTTTGCGACCTGTTCTTCCCTAGGAAAACTGGGTTTTGGACCTCTCAATTGGCTTCCTCAATGCAGTGTCTTTTGATGCACAGGGAGAGGAGACATGGCTAGATAAACCATGTCCTGACCACATATGGCCGGGTAAATGAAAGTCAATATATTGATTCCCTTGAAAGGCACAGGAAACCAGCATGTGTTTCAGACACAAAATCATCTTGTTGCAGGCTGACCCGCAGATGCTTCAGTTCAATCAGTGGCGTCTCTATCCAGCCAGAACATAACTCAGACATCTTATAACCTCTTGGGGTTTTCCTACACATCCTGAAGTCAAACTACACCGGAAAAGCCCAAGTATTGAAAATCATAGCCCTCTGCGCTCTCTCTCTCTCTCTCTCTCTCTCTCTCTCTCTCTCTCTCAACTTTTTATTTTGAAATAATTACAGATTTATAGGAAATTGCAGCGATATGACAGAGCTCCCATATACACTTCACCTAATTCCCCCAATGGTTACATCTTGCTTAACTATAACGCAATATTAAAACCAGGAAACTGACATCGGAACAATGGTTGTATATAGCTCTATTCCATTTTATCACAGGCATAGATTTCTGTAACCACCATCACAATCAAGATACAGATCTCCACGAGGATCTACTGGAGCCAACATTTTATCAGTTTGCGTGAAGTGTAGAAATCTTATATCCCTTTAAGTCCTTTTGTTGTCCTTACCCCCAGCCACTATTTATAATGCAATCTTCTCAACTATCTCCTCTACAAGCACTGAAATCCACATCAGACAATGTTATGCTTTTTGCTCAGACCAACAAATACAATTTAGAAAACTTAAGAAGAAAAGGAAAGTCTATTGCATTTACTCATATTTTTTACTGTCTTTATTCTTTTTCCCTCCAGATGTTCCAAGATTCCTTCTTTTATCATTTCCTTTCTGTTTCAAGAACTTCTGATAGCCATTCTTTTAGGGTAGGTCTGCTGGTGATAATTTCTCTTAGTATTCCTTTATCTAAGAATGTCTTGATTGCCCTTCCTGAAGGATAGCTTCACAGGATATAGAACTCAGACAGTTATTTTCTTTCAGCTCTTGAAAAATGTGCTACTTTATTCTGACCTCCATGGTTTCTGATGAGGGCCCCACTGTCTTTGAAACTAGTTTTCCTCTTTGGAAAAGTGGCATTTCTCTCCCACTACTTTCAAGATTCTTTGTTTTTGTCTTTAGTTTTCTGATGTTTGATTATAATGTGTCTTGGTGTGGACTTCTTTTGATCTATCTTATTTGAAGTTCTCTCAGCTTCTTGAATCTGTATATTTTGCATTTTTGCCAAATTTGGGGACTTTTCAGCCATAATTTCTTTGAGTACTTTTTCAGCCCCCTCCCCCTTCTCCTCTCTGAGATTCTGATGACATGAATGTCAGATCCTTTGTTAAAATCCCACAGGTCCCTGAAAGTTTCTGTTCATTTTTTCTTTTTTAGTCTCTCTTTTCTCGGCTGCTCAGATCGGGTAATTTCTATTGTTTTTTCTTTAAGTTCATGGATCCCTTTCTTTGTCCTCTCCATTTTGCTGTTGAGCCCCATTAAGCATTTTTTTTTTTTTTTTTTTTTGCGGTACTCGGGCCTCTCACTGTTGTGGCCTCTCCCGTTGCGGAGCACAGGCTCCGGACGCGCAGGCTCAGCAGCCATGGCTCATGGGCCCAGCCGCTCCACGGCATGTGGGACCTTCCCGGACCGGGGCACGAACCCGTGTCCCCTGCATCGGCAGGCGGACTCTCAACCACTGCGCCACCAGGGAAGCCCCCCATTAAGCTTTTAATCTTGTTATTGTATTTTTGGATTCTAAAATTTTCATTTGGTTCTTCTTTGTATCTTCTTTTTTTCTGATATTTTCTATTTTTTCACTATTTCAAGTATGTTCATAATTGTTTGTCACAGCACTGTTATGATGGCTGCTTTAAAATCCTTGTCAGAGAATTCCAACAGCTATGACATCTCAGTGTTCGTGTCTGATGATTCCTTCTATTCACCTTTGGAAACTTTTTACTCATTACCTCACTGTCAGAATGACTTGGGAATCCCTTGCAAATTTCCTGTTGAGCCCCAGGAGATTTTGATCTACGTTGCCTTTTGTTGCATAACACAGGCATTTTAAAGACTTTGGGGTCTGACAGACTCAGGTTCAAACTTGATTCTACCATTCACAAGCTATGTGACTTTGGACAAGTTATTTAACTTTTGAGCCTCAGTTGTCTCATCTGTAATTGGATATGGGTACATTTCTTATAACATTTGTTGGAGAGGGGACGGGGAGGAAGGGACCGGATAAATAAGATGGTGGTTCTGTAATTGGTGCAAATTGTTCCACAGTATTTCAGGAGTGAGAACACTTAAACAAAAACTTATTATGAAAAAGAACATACACAAGAACATATAAAACATATGAACATTTCACAGTCAAAAAATAGAAGAGCCATGGTCAAGAAATAGACCATCACTAGCACCTTATACATGGGGTGGCCCGAGTTACCAAATAAAAATACAAGAATTGAATTTCAGATAAAGAAATGAATGATTTTTTAAACTATAAGTCTGTCCCATGCAATATTTGGGAAATACTTTCACTAAAATATTTCTTATTGTTTATCTGAAACTGAAATGTAACTGAGTATCCTGTATTCTGTCTTGCAATCCTGCTTACAAGCCTACTCCCCATAACATTACCCTTCCTCCCCCCATACGAATTTCCTCATAATCATCCTTTTGTTTTTCTCTATAATTTTACCACATTTTGATTCCAAAATGCAGAGTTTAGTTTTGCCTGTTTTGGACCATCGTGGTGGTTGTTTTACTTTTTTCTAAATCATGTCAAATCTGGGTCCCACACTCCACTCACCAATGTCATGACCAGTCTAATATCTGTCATGTTTTTATGGCTCCTGACCCCTTGACCTGGTAATCCAGGACCCCAGTCAAGGAAATCTGGTGGGGGAGAGGTCTCAGGTTACCGGTCTGCTGAGATGACCTCTGAAGATGACGCTTGCCACATTCACACAGCCTTGTCGAAGGCAGATGGCCCTGCTGGTGGTTGCACCACCTTCGTGCCTAGCTGGCCTTGGGAGATTCATTGCTTTTGAATTCCAGCACCCACATGCAACCCTGAGCCATCTCCTTCCAAGCTCCGGCACCTTCTAGAGTGCTGGGTGCCTATGGGCTCTTACCACCATCAGAATGCACCAACCACCCCTCTTTCCTTATCCTGGAGAACTCCACTCTCCTCTGCCTTAAGCCTTTGTTTCCCAACCCTTAAAAAGAAAAAAGCAAATCTTCCTACTCTTTGGTTTCATGAGGAGGTTTAGTGGCTCTAGGGGTGAAGTGCTGGATGATTTATGAAGCTAACAGCCCATCAAAGAGCTGGTTTATCTTTCCTCAGGGAAAGAAGGATCAGCCTTCAGAAGAGCAATAGTGGCCTCCCTTCCCCCAGGAATGAAGAGCTTACTTCCTCCAAGCAGCAGAAATAAATAATGTAGTCATATTTGCATATCCCGCTACATTAGATTCTCAAAAATTTACATATAAAGCACCCATATCAATGCCTGTAAAATAATGAGAGTCACTAAAAATATAGCCAGGAATATTTTTCATGTGATCTTTTCTTGTGCATCAGAATTTTCTCCCCAAGTTGCAGCAGGCCAGAGTTTAGCCTTCAAGCCCTGTCCACGGCAAAATACACTGTGTTTCCCCTGACCACAAACTTACTTTCTTTTTTACCAGGTGCAAACTAGTGAAAATACATCCTGGAAAGGAAAAATCAGTGGTGATAGGGCGGCATGCAACCTGATGGGCAAGGGCATGGGGAAGGAAGGAAAGGCTGGCTTGCCCTCCTCACCCTGATGGGCAGGGACTTATAGGCTGTCTGTGTACCAGTAAGGGTCTCTGGTCTCTTGCCCACCATCCAGCAGGTCCCTCCTCCCCAGCTGCCTCTCTGAGTCTCTGCCCAGCTGAGCCCCATGAAACGGCTACAGAGACAGAGTAGGGAAGAAAGCCGCCTGGCCAGACCCCAGGGACAGCTGGCCCAGCCAGTATTTGTTGCCACCATAACAAACTACTGTCTGTCAAAACCAAAGACACAAACAAGGTCAAAGAAGCCAACCAATACCCTGGCTTGTATTTGACGAGGGTCAAGGCCATTAGGAAATAAGTCAGAGAGCTGGGCTTATAGTCCTGGCTCAGAACAGAAGGCCTGACATTCCATATCTGCAAAATGAAAAATTTTCCTAAAACTGGAAGATCTGATCCTGTCCTAGAGTCTGTCTCTCTCTCTCACTTTTGTTTTGCAAAATTTGAAAGTGCGGGTCACTGGGACTTTGATCTCAGAGAGTTGCTTGCATTGTCCCCATGTCAACAGACATTGAGGGACCTACCTGCAAAGTTCCATCTAAGCCAGCGCCCTCCGGGTTTCCACATCACATCTGTGCTAAGAGAAGCAAGGGACTCGAGGGCTCTCTGATCAGCCTACTGATTGTTCTGAATCACAGCACCCCAGCCTGTAAGTCAAAAAAGCTCTTGGTCGCAGCCACCCCCATGACTTAGGCACCACTGGGCTTGCAGGACCAAGAAGCTTCACGTATGAAGATCTCCAGCAGAACGTTTCAGTGTGTGTAAAAAGAAGTTCTCCCATTTATGTTGAATTGGCCTTATAGACTATTCAATTTATTTGTTAGTCATACCTACCCTAATTTCAGCGACCTACTCCAGATCTCAGACATATATATCCTTTTTGGGATTTTTTGTTGTTGCCTGAAACTGGGGTTATCATTCTTCATATAGAAACTCCACCAACTTGTCTCAAGAATGCCACTGTCATGCTGGGAGATGAGGACTCAATAGAAAACAGTGTGGCTGGGTCCTAGTGGCATTAATAAGAGATGCTGCTCTTGACTGACAGATGGTAGGTGGCCTTCTGTTAAGAAAAGTTCAGAAATTCTCTCTGTCGAATTGGCCAAAGGGGAAGCAGATCTTTGGGCCGGCATAGCCTCTCTTTTGTAGAGAGGAAAGTCCCTTTCAGAGGCTGGAGACTTCCCCTGGAATGAGCCTGAGGCAGACACTCTCCATTGTCCACCGGCCCGGTGGGCCAAGGGGAGGAGCTGGAAGAACTGGACGAGCTGGACAAGCTCCGAGGAAGGACTCTGCTTGGCCCTGTGAGGCCACCTCAGCTCTTACACTTGTGTAGCATGAACAGTTCACCGTGTCCTCCACATCCAATATCTTCCCAGCCCCTAGGGTGGGCGACAGCATCTCACTGTACGTAGGAGGGAGGAGAAGTTGAATGAGGTTGCATAACTGTGGATGGCACAGCTGAGAAGGGCAGGGGTCCCTCTGGAACACGGGTCTTCTGATTCCACATCCCCTGCTTCTTCTTGTCTCCCTCCTGATTACAAGTGTATTACCATCTCACAGAGAAACTTTGGAAAGTACAGGAGAATGTGAAGAAGGTAGGCGTGATTTCCATCTTGCTGCATTTTTCTACTTAGAGTTACCTACCATCCCTGCAGAAAATTTGCAGAGTACGAAAATGTAGAAAAGTAAAATCTGAAATCACACAGAGATAAACTGAGTCCATTTCCTTCTGATCTTTTTTCCTAAGTGTATTTTTTAAAACAACATTACTGACTGGATACTATGCCCTTGATTATACACTTTGCTTCTAGTGAAGATCCTACCAGCTACACATGCCACTGAGTCTTCCCAAGGCCTTTCCAGCCTATGGCTATGAAGTGGTCCTGTTGACAGTTCTAACCCAAAGAGGGCTTGCATGCAACACAAGATCCCCCCTTTCTCCAAACCTGCATTAGTTTTGAGACCTCCCAGTATATCTCATGTTTGTTCTCAAACAATCCTGGCATACTTTTCTCTCTCAGTCCTTTTCATTGGTTTCCACCACATGAAAAAAAAAAAATCGTTTGACGATTATGCTCTAACTGTCACTCCTCCTTCCATGAGAATCCCAGGGCCCTCTTGGTTCCATTTTATACCCTGTGTTCCAACCCAGGGCAGTGCTCTAGGCAGACGTGGGGGGATGCTGCTCGTTTCTGCTCTCTGAGACGTGCTTGGATGCGCTGGGTCTTCCAGAGCGGCACTTCCCAAACTGCAGTGTGCACACAAATAACCCAGATCTTGTTAAGACGCAGATCTCCACTCACGAGGTCTTGGGTGGGTCTTGGGTCTAAATGCTCCCAGGGGATGCTGCTGCCGCTGTTCCCAGCACCTGGCTCTGAGCGGTGAGGGCCTAGAGTCCCTCTGTGAAAATAACCTCTCTGCTTAGGCCTTAGAACTCTGCCCATGGACCAGGGGGTACCACTCTGTCTCCCTTATCCAGCTTGCCTCCTTTCCCTTTCTCTTTCCCCCATTCAATAAGCTCAAACGGATAGATGCCTGCAGACTACCCACTCCTTCAACTCACCCATAAGCCAAGACATTTCTATACAGCTCCTCTGCTCCCCCTCACTTCCAGATACTCTGTTCATTCTCTCTCTATTCTATCATCAGCTCTTCCTAACCCTCAGATTCCCAGAAACATCACAGGCAGAGAAGTTTCGTTATCTCTCTGTCCAGCTCCCATTCATCACTAGAGAGCCTCACTACATCTTCATAACCATAGCTACCCCCAGAAGTTGTGACCCTAACTCAAGGCAGTTTTCTCTCTTAAAAAATTATTTGCCAGCTCTTGGACTAATTATTTTCTCAGCTAGAAAATCACTACTGCAATCAATATTTTTACACGTAAAGCTTTGTCTGCATTTCTGAATATTTCCTCGTTAGGATAGATGCCTAGGGTTGCAACTACTACAACCAAAGATGTGAAAACTTTGGGCCTCCTGGTACGTATCAGCTCCCCCTCTTCTTCCCTGGGGCCACACTGCCTATCATGAGGTCCTTGTGGCTTAAGTTGAGGGGCTCTGAAAAATAGAAAGACACTCCCTGTTCCCAGATAGTTCCAAAACCAGCTCTTTCATGATGACTGAAATCTACCATACCCTGTTTTGGTTATATGCACAGAATTTGCGGGGAAACTACCAACGTTCCCATTTACCCAGCTAGAAAATGGACCACACTGTTGGGAGGTGTGCTTTCCCTCCTCCTCTGAGCCCAGAGTGCCATTAAGTTTGGGTTTTATTGTTGTTGAGGAGTATG
The DNA here is from genome assembly GCF_949774975.1 of Lagenorhynchus albirostris. Lineage (NCBI taxonomy): Eukaryota > Metazoa > Chordata > Mammalia > Artiodactyla > Delphinidae > Lagenorhynchus > Lagenorhynchus albirostris. Next base: position 58,181,334 of record NC_083097.1, read on the forward strand.
TATATGAAGATGAGAAATGGTGTGAAAAGGAGGGACATCTGAAACACGGATCTTGTTCCCCAGCCCCCAAGTCTCCCCATCCCACCTTGCATGAAGCAAGTGGCTACTGAGGGTGTCATGCTGTGGTGGGAGAGAAAGGAAGGAAGAGTGGCCACAGACGGAGGGAAAGAAAGGCCCCTCCGCCACTCCCACTAACCCATCACACGATCCTGCCTTTTCCGGTCTGGAGATGGTAGAAGATTCTCCAGCCGTCTTCACCTGTGAACTCTCACTCTCCTCTCCCCGACTCTGAGGGTTCCTACATGCTGAGGGCCTGTGTCCAGGAGGTGGCACAGGCTCTTTGGGAACTTCCCACCCAGAACCAAGTCTTCCCATGTCGCTTCACAGAAAGCCCGAGGTCTCTGTGAGAGGCAGCCCTGTTCAGTCATGATGAACACTTGGGGTTTATCAAAAGCCAATTGTGCAAAGGGGAGCACACAAAAGAACAATTAATAAACTTGAGGGAATCAAAGTGGCATCGGGAGCTGGACATTTTATAGAGTCTCCTCATTAAAAGAGAGAAACAATGAGCCCTCTGACCCGGGGCCACTCCCTCGAGGCCGGCCACAGTGGGTCCCACTGTCTATTATCTCGGTACCTCATTTCCAATTTGAATGGATGCCACCTGCCCTGTGTCGGCCTGCAGTAGATAGTGTTTTCTGGTTTAAAAAGCAGGAAGAAAAAGACTCGTGTTATGCTTTTCCTTTCATTTTTTTTAAAGGTTTATGCATTATTTTACAATTAAAAAGTAATGGGGCTTCCCTGGTGGTGCAGTGGTTGAGAATCTGCCTGCCAATGCAGGGGACACGGGTTCGAGCCCTGGTCTGGGAAGATCCCACATGCTGCGGAACAACTAGGCCCGTGAGCCACAACTACTGAGCCTGAGCTCCCCAACAAGAGAGGCTGCAACAGTGAAAGGCCCGCGCACCGCGATGAAGAGTAGTCCCCGCTCGCCGCAACTAGAGAAATCCCGTGCACAGAAACGAAGACCCCACACAGCCAAAAATAAATAAATAAATAAAGACCAGCACCTCTGCTTTTTCTTTAGCCACGGTAGTATCTGTTCTCATCCCCAACAGGACTGCTGGCTGAAGGACATATGCCAAGATTCTTTTTCCAATAATGATTTTTGAAATTCCCAGGGAAGTTCCTATCACAGCTTTTCGAATGGTATCTTTGCTTTACATCTTCCTCCCCTTGGCTGAAAGAATTGGCATTCGCGGGCTAAGGACCTACTCAGTCCCAGGCTGTGAGCTGGTGTCATCACCTGATGGATCAATTGTTAACACACGCGCTGTCTGGGGCCCTGGAATTTTTCAGAAGTGATTTCAGTCCCCACATGTGAAAAGATGGCTACTAGCAAAATCCGTTCTGCAACAGCCCTTATTTTTTATAATTAATCTTTTTGGCTTCATTTTTAAAAGAAAAACTCATAAACCATTGGTAGCTTAGTTGGCGCCCCGTTGGTTCAAAAATCAGTCTTTAATGTGATGGTTTGAATTCGACAAAGATGAATTAAGGACAGACTGTGTGCGAAACACCTCTTAGCCCGTGGTGTGGGCGAGCGTGAGTAGTATTAGAGAAATAGAAGATTCTGGAACCACGTGACATTAAAGAATCACTAAGGGTAATAATACCCATCTCACACCTCTTCTTCCCTAGCGCCTTAAGGAGACGATATTCCAAAGCTGATAACTAAGGAGAGAGTGGGAGAGGCCTTTCTCACTTCTGACCTCCTGGATCACGTGGCTGTGGTCTCTGCTTGATGGAAAGCCTTGCAGCTTCCTTTCTGAAGCTGAAGACAGATACTAAGGTTGTCTGCTGATTCACTTGGCAAGATGAGTCTTCTCAACCTTACCTCGAGAAAGTGGTAACAGTACCGTGTCCAAGGATATACTCCTTGGGAAAATGGAAGTAAAGTCTATGCCGGACTGTTTACAAAGACACACTAGAACAACACCAGGGTATCCAGAAGCCCTGAGGGAGTCAGGCAAGATGGGGGACAGAAATAGCACCAACAATAACAGCCTCAACAGAAAAAAAAAAGGGCAATTATTATAACCACCATTAACACAACACCTGCGACGTACCAGGCACAGAGATACAGCTTGCATTTTATGGTTGAGAAGACTGAGGTTTTCATTCAAAGAGGTTGAGTAATTCATTCAAGGTCACAAAGTCAGTTAATGTGGTCATTAAAAGCATGAGTTTGAATGGGAGTTTGGTATTAGCAGAGGCAAACTATTATATATAGCATGGATAAACAACAAGGTCCTCCTGTATAGCACAGGGAACTATATTCAATTTTCTGTGACAAACCATAATGGAAAACCAAAAAATTATATATATATACACACACATATATGTATGTATAACTGAGTCCCTTTGCTGTACAGAAGAGATTAACACAATATTGTAAATCAACTATACTTCAATAAATTTTTTATTTTAAAAGCATGAGTTTGGGCAAAAGACTGACTGGGGTTGAAAACTCAGTCCATCACTTAATAGTTAAGTGATTTAGAGAAAAACACTGAACTCTCTCTACTGGCTCATCTCCATTTGAAATCTTATAATAAAGAATCTGAGCTTTTAAGACTCACCCCTCCCTCTTCTCCTTCTGCCTCTCATCTGGGCAAGCTAATTAGATAGCCTGGGAGCTCTCTCCTTTGGCGCTAGCCAGAAGTTTAAACCATGCATGCAAGTTTAAACTCTGCTCCGACCCCCTAACCTCCATAAAAATACCAAGCCAGTCTCCTTTCTCTGCTCTCTCAAGCTGTTTTTGGACCTGCCTGGGAGCTGCCAGGCTCTCCCTGAAATCCTCATGTGAGCTCAACCTCTGCATACCATTTTGGTGTCTATATGGCATCACCAGTGTCAACATCCAAACTAAATTCTGGGTGGGATCCGATCTGCTTCTTCAGAGTGTTCAACCCTCAACCCATTCTCCTTATCCTCTAATCTGCCTGTGCCCTGGAACCTGCAGTGTCACCAGTCTCCCTTACCCTCTGGCTTCCCACTGGGTTTAGTCAGCAAGAGGCATAGACCGGAGATCAGAGAGGAGAAGAGAGAGAGGAGAGGTGCTCTTCCCACTTCCTCCCTGATCTGATGACACATTTCTGGCTGTTGCAGCATCCCCCCGACCATGACATCAGCTCCCAGCAGGCAGGCCCTCCTCCACAGGCTAGCACTCTGTTTCCTCCTCTTGCCTCTTCAGCACCAAGGGTGGTAACAGATCTCCAAGGCTGCAGTCTCCCGAGCCCCAACATCCTTTGTTGGGCCCCTTATCCCTGCCCCACCTCTGTTAGGAAAGGCTCCATATTGGAACCATCTGCGTTCAATTCTGTTTCCTCCAGGACCCTGACTGATTCATTCTCTAAGCCTCAACCTTCTCACTTGTAAAATAGAAATGACTAATAATACCTCATGATAAAACATCAGAGGGGGCTTCCCTGGTGGCGCAGTGGTTGAGAGCCGCCTGCCGATGCAGGGGACACGGGTTCGTGCCCCGGTCCGGGAAGATCCCACATGCCGCGGAGCGGCTGGGCCCGTGAGCCATGGCCTCTGAGCCTGCGCGTCCGGAGCCTGTGCTCCGCAACGGGAGAGGCCACAACAGTGAGAGGTCCGCGTACCGCAAAAAAAAAAAAAAAAAAAAAAAAAAAAATCAGAGGATCGTTGTGGTGATTAAATAAGATAATTCAGGCAAGCATCTAATATACTGGCTCTATGTGCAAAGTAAACCAGACTCTTTTTGTTATTATTACTATTACTTACAACAGCAATAATAATAATGAACAGTGACACTAGAATTAAAAATCCAGGTCTTTCTACTTGTAAAGTTCATGGTTTTCCCACCAAGCTACACTTTTCCCTTCTTTTGAGAAAAGAGGTCCGACATCTCTCTCCTAGCCCATCTTGGAAATATCATATTTAGACTATCACATGAATTAAATCATTCCATATTCCTTAATTAAACAAAGTTTCTCCAGCTCAAAAGATTTGTCAGTTAAATGGGAGCTCGCCAAAAGAACAAAGTGTACTGTTTTCCTTTTAACATCTCAATGCCAGACATGATTCTATGTCTTTCACCCAGCAGGAACTTTCTGGAACATCAACTTCTAAGGCAGCCAATGAGAATTCAGTATACATCATAGTAATTAGTATTCAAATGACAGGTGTTTGTCACAAGTCCATTATCAGAAATCAAATATCCATTAGGCAATAGACATGACCTTTATAGCTTCTAAACATTGGTGACCACTGCTTGAGATGCTCTCCATCTGTCAATGCTCTGAGAGGCAATCTCGTATGAAGGATCGTACAGTCTTTAAAAATAGCCAGGATATGGGATTCTCAGTTAGAAAGACTCCCAGGTCGCGGTGACACAAATAATTTAGTGTGTGTGTGTGTGTGTGTGTGTGTGTGTGTGTGTGTAGAAGATGAGGAAGAACTAAGGAAGGAGGTAGAGAAGCTGTGGAAAATTAAGGGGACTTGGGTGATGATAGAAATAACCTGAGTTGAACAGGTCATCCGGCTCTGAAGGACCTACACCCATTTTCCCAGACGGTTTTCCTACAATTGTCTCCTGTCCTCCCTGGGGTTCAGAAAGCAGTGAATTAAAGAGGCAGTGCTTTTTGTGACCTATCTACTTGGGGGAAGGGTTCCATCACTGAAGTAATTTTAAATGATTGCCTCTCCAGGGCACAATCTCGCAAAGGATGAATCACGTGTAAGAACCTGGCACTGGGTGCGGTGACACAGAGGTATAGCAAAGAACCTGGTCTCTGAAGAAGGAAAACCTGGTTCAAGTCCTGATTCTGCCCCCACTAGCTGTGAGCTCTTGGGCAAGTTACTCAGCCTCCGCCACCGTTTTTCTTTAGTAAGACGAGGGTAATGATACTTATTATAAAGGTTATTTGGAGTCATAGCAATTTTAGGAAAACCACTCAGCACAGACATAGTTTATGTTTAATGAATAGTAGCTACTGTTACTCTTGGCCTCTAAGTAAACAATTGGAGCAGAGCTAACATGTGAGTTGACTCCATGGGAAATTGTTCATGCATGAGTAGGAGATAAACAGAGCACCCAGAGTATATGGGAGTCACAACAGCAGGATCCCAGTCTAATAATATTGCCAACAACTTGCTGTGACCTTGGGCGAGTCACCGTATTTTAGAGGCTAGTGGGGGCCCTTGAGCTATTTTCAAAATTTCAGAAAGTCCAGTGGAGAGTATCTAATTGTTGGAGCTGAGGATGCGCAAGTTCTGCCTTTGCTTCCAGAAGGAATTATCTCAGAGTCACACAATGACCCCGGTTATTTTCACTCTGATGTGATGTTCTAATGGACATTACATATGTATTTAATTAATAAAACTGAGAAAATCAATGGATCGTTATTGGAAAAGTATAAGGTTTTGGTAGGAATATCTGACAAAATACAGGAAAGAAATTTAAAAAGAGACCTTTGTTGATGAAAAGTCCAGAAAGCTTTTCCTAAGGAACTTTTAGCTCAACCATATTACATATCTATTGTTCTCCGTCCTGTTTCTCCAGAATTTTCTCCCATAGGAGGAGAGTAAAAAGTATTTCAACTCATTTTCCCATGCCTCTCCTGGCCACACACATTTCTAGTCACATAACACCAGCCACTGGCAACCCGTCTTTTTACAATGACCTCTTTCAGGTCTTTTGTCATCCACAGATGAACAAGGATATGAAGTATTGACGTACTGTTCCCCAAAAATTTATTGAACACATACTGTTCTAAATGATGGGAACATAACAGAAAAATCCCCTGCCCTTACAGAGTTTACATTCGAGCGGGAAAAGACAGACGATAAACCAAGTCATCAAACAGATAATATAATGTTAGTAGTAAGTGCCTTGAAGAAGAAGAAAAGGCTTGGTGAAGTTGGAGACATAAGGCAGCCAGGGAAAGGCACAGTAAGGAGGTAAAAATTGAGTGGCTACTTGAGGGTGAGGGGCTGAGACGCGTTGATGCCTGGAGAGGAGCGCCCCAGGTGGAGAGGAGAGACAGAGGGGGCGTGTACTTGGCAGAGGCAAGGGACCACTGGCCACCACGCCTGGAGAGAAGCCATGTAGGAGTGGATGGCAAAGGGAGCGGGGAGGTGGCCGCCCGCCAAACCCTGGGGGCGCCCTGTGAACCACGGTCACGACTGGCTTTTAGTCCAAGTGTGTGAGCGGAAACCACTGGAGAGTTGTGCATATGGAAGGGACATTTTCCAAATGTCATCTCTCCAACAGCAAGCCTGGGGCAGGGACACCAGTAAGATTCTGGACCACATATTACTGTGGGATGACCACAGGAATAAAAAGCAGCAGAGTCTGCTGCCCTCGTGTCCCTGGATTTGAATAGAGTTTTCCCCTAACTAGACAGAGGGAGTCTCTGCCCTACTTAAAACCCTCGTGCTGCTCTTCAATAGCTGGCAATAGCTCAAAGGAATTAAATGTAAAGACTCATTTTTTTTAGTTACTTTATTTTTTTAAGTTCTTTAATATATATATATGTATATATATATATTTAATTGGAGTAGAATTGATTTACAATATCGTGTTAGTTTCAGGTGTACAGCACAGCGATTTAGTTATACACATATATATATTCTTCAGATTATCTTCCCTTATAGCTTATTACAAAATATTCAGTATAGTTCCCTGTACTATACAGTAGGTTCTTGTTGGTTAACTTTACTTTTTTTTTGAAGTATAGTTGATTTACAATGGTTCAGGTATACAGCAAAGTGATTCCGTTTTATATATATACATATATATGCTATATATATATATATATTATATTCTACTATATATATATTATTTTTCAGATTCTTTTCCCTTATAGGTTATTACAAGATATTGAATATAGTTCCCTGTGCTATACAATAGGACCTAGTTGTTTATCTATTTTATATATAGTAGTGTGTATAAGTTAATCCCAAATTCCCAATTTATCCCTCCCCCACTTTCCCCTTTGGTGGCCATAAGTTTATTTTCTATGTCTGTGAGTCTATCTCTGTTTTGTAAATAAGTTCATTTGTATCATATTTTAGATTCCACACATAAGTGATACTGTATGATATTTGTGAAGACTCAGTTTTAATGTGAAGATTAAATGGACAGCAAAGAGTACTGCAGGCAAATGCAGAATCCTTCACCAAACTGAATCCATTTTAAACTAGAATAGCATCGCTAACTCAGTTTAACTATTTCTCAGTCAAGGCATGTCTGGGTGTGCTAGCATTTGTGTGTTGGCTGGAGCAAAGCTTCTTTGCTCAGAAGCAATGATGGTGCGTCCACTTCACAACAAGTTCTCATTTTTCCTGCCTGTCTGCTTGGGACAAGGGCACAGGCATCCTGTCTCAATCCACAATGTCTGCCTTTCAAATACTTATTGGGGACCCCAATTTTGAATTCTCAGCCATACAGCTCCTATTAAAAGCTCAGGTGAAATAACATATTTGAGAGGGTTTTCAGATTTTTCCATCAAATCATTCCCAGGGTCGGCACTGAGAATAGATATATTTATCTCAAGGTCTGGGGGTATAGCCTGAAGTGGCCTGCTAAGAAAAGAAATTTTTTCAAAGAGATTTCAGCAAACCGGGACAGAGCCTTTCCTCTGCCTAGCCCTGAGCTGGGCTGGAATTAAGGGGTAGTAGGAGTGTGCAATGGGTTTCTTCTTTTTCCCTGGGGAGAGATTAAATGGCCCTAGAACACCTCCTCTAGTCTAATGTTTCTATTGTCTTTCCTTCAAAAGAAATAGAACTTTATTTTTAAACTAGGTGACCTTTATTCTGTAATCAGCCGTGAAGGATCCTATTCTGAAGCCTGTTTCCCCAGAGACACCTGCACTCCCCACCCTGCCTCCCCGAGGGATCATGCTGAATCCTGTTGAAATTCATGCTGTATCGTTTGCTGTTTTCAAGCAAATTCCTACTTTAAAATACCAAACATGTGTGGCACTGAAGGTGAGAGGACTATGTCTGCTGCCCCCGGAAGCTCGGGTTTGGGCTGTGAAGTCTTCCCTGTGTAAATCATGTTCCAGGCTGGGACTCTAGACCCAGGAATCCGTGAGCCAAGGTCCACAGCACTAATTTGTTTCTCAATAGCCAAGAAACCACGTCTCAGACGCCCTCAAGGAGGCACACACCAGTGTGAGCTACTGGCAGCCCTTGGGGAAAATGGTGCCAAGCTTGGCCAGACTCTCTTTCGGTTTTGATGTGGTCTACACCGCTTTGCAGCGGCTGCAGAAACCTCCCTCTGCTTTCCACCATTTCAACGTCCACTTCATGCTAGATCCACACATGGGAGCCGAGCTCACCGCCCACCAATAGGAGACTCCCTGGGAAGAAACCGGACTTTCTCACTGCCCACAGAGCAAGCATCCAAAAACGACTGACCACAAGTGACCGCTCTCGTGAGAGCCTGGAGGAGGTTTACAGAACCACTGAGTTCTGCACTCTTCTCACTCCCACACTGTGAAATACACTCATACCCGCATTTTCCCCAGACAATGCCCCTTGCTTCAAAAAGCCCTGAATCTTCTGCTACAGCACGTGGACAACTTAAAAGCAGTGTTATAAAATCACCTTCCAATCAACTGGCTCTCCTGTTGCCAAGCTAGATTGCTAGAGGGTGAGCCCCTTTACTGGATGATTTGCTTATTACTCAGGCCAAGTCAAACAAATCATAAATATCTCTAAGGACAATGTTGAGAAGGCCAGGGACCGGCATAGAGCCATTCCCCATCCAGCTTCTACATTGGCTCCTGCACATGTCAGGGGCTAAAGATGGGATTCATCTACCCATGAAGACATGTTGGGAAACCTCTGTAATATCAGTCTCCCAAGAATTTATCATGCTTTGCGTGTGGAGGTCATTCCATAAATATTAGCAGATTGGGAATGTTTCTCACTGTGTACAAATATTTATTGATCCTGGACAGCCCAATAATTCCTTCAATTGAAACCATCTGGGTTCACTCTCAGGTTCCACTGTGCCCTAGTTTCAGGACGAGCCTAAGCCTTAGACTGAGAAAAATGGACCATCTCTGGATTGATATAACTTGTGCGTCAGGAACTCCCCATTCTTGCTGGTAACTTTTCTTCAGACACTACTACTTGTTGGAATTTGACCCTTCTCTGTTCTAAGCCGGCCAACCTCCTGGTTCGTCCATGTCATCACCCATTCTTAATTACTCCCTCTTGTCTCAGGAAGAGTCCCTGTTCCTTTTTAAAGCCATCTTCCACCTGCCACCCCTACTTCTCATTAGATGACTTCCTCTTTCCTATCTTTGGAAGCTGGGTCTCCCCTCTCTGCCTACCAGCATTTTTAAATCTTTCAAGCCCATTCTAAAAATAAATTCCCCTTGATTCCGCTTCCCGTTCCACCAGAGCTCTCTCCCTCCTGCTGCTTCCGGTGATGACAAGGCTTGCCACCTCCTCTTCGCACTTGCCATTCTCCACCCAATCCATGCCATCTGTCATCTTTTTCTGCCTGGTTTTTCTGTCTTCTGACCATCCTTTCACTGTCCCTCTGCTCTGCTCTTCTTCCTCTGCCTTCCCCCCACCTGCAAACATTGATTCTGCCCCCACCTTCCTTCTCTTTCTCTTCTACTTGCTTTTCCTGGAGACAGTGCAGTGCAGTGCTGAGGCACAAATCTTTAAATTCAGACACACTTGAATTTTATATTCTGGTTCTGCTACTTGTGAGCTCTCAGAACTTAGACCCCGACCTTAGAAAATCACTTAACCTTTCCTTTCTTTAAAATAAAAGAAAGGATTTTCTTTTCTTTCTTTTCTATAAAATGAAAGCAAATGATGGGACTTCCCTGAAGGTCCAGTGGTTAAGTCTTCGCCTTTCAATGCAGGGGGCACAGGTTCGATCCCTGGTCAGGGAGCTAAGATCCCACATGCCTCACGGCCAACGAAACATAAAACAGAAGCAACATTGTAAAAAATTCAATAAAGACTTTAAAAAAAAATGGGCCACATCAAAAAACTCTTTTAAAAAAAGCAAATAACAACAATAATAATAAAAATAATAATCACTGTTTCCTAGAGTTATTGTTCACAGAGTACCAAAGGTTCAGCCTAGTCCTAATACACAGAAACCGCAATACCTGAACGCTATTACTATTTTATTATCTTTATCATCACAACCCCCAGAGTGAGCTATTCTTTTCATCTTCTCCCCTGACCTCAGCTCATGCACTTGACTCATGCCACTCATCTCTACATGCCCAGCCCTGACCTCTCCCCTGAGTTCCAACTGACGCCGCAAACCACCTACTAGACCTTCTCTGGAATGTCCACAGGTATGTCAAATTCTATGTCCTGTTATAGGCTATTTCTGTCCCCCCTCCCCAAATTCATATGTTGTAGCCCTACCTCAGAATGTGACTGTATTTGGAGAGAAGGCCTTTAAAGAGGTGATTAAGTTAAATGAGGCAGTTACGGTGAGCCTTAATCCAATCTGACCAGTGTCCTTATAAGGTGAGGAAATTTGGACACATCCCAAGGATGCATGCACAGGGCCGAGACCATGTGAGGATGCAGGGAGCAGGCAGCCACCTGCAAGCCACAGAGAAAGGTCCCAGGAGAAACCCAACCTACCCAGCACCTTGATCTTGAACTTCTAGCCTCCAGAACTATTAGAAAATACATTTCTGTTGCTTAAGCCACCCAGTCTGGTATTTTGCAGCCTAGCAAACTAATACACCCCCCAGGCTCTCATCGCTGTATCTTTCCTAAAACACACTCCTCCGCCTGTCTGACCCCTTTCCGCTGACCAATGACTCTTCTTCTGCCTCACCACCCACACCGAATCAGTCTCCAAGGCCCGCTGATTTTAATTTCTGAATAGCTCGTAACCTATGCGTCACCGTTTGTAGCTCAGGCCCACATGGTTTTTCATCTGGTCTATTGCAGTAGCCTCCCACCTAATTGGTCTCTCCCACCACAGCATCTCTCCATTTCCATCCATCCAATACACCAGTTAGATGAATCATTCTAACGTGCAGGTTGTTTGCCTCTGTCTTCAGCAAAAAGTCCTTCGTCAGCTCCCCACTGCCTGGTGAACGTGTCTCAGCCTGACACCAAAACCCACCAATAATTTGGCTCCAGCTTACCAATCACCCTTGTGTCCTGCTTTATCCCTCCTCAGCTCCTTGCTCTAGTCAAACAGGAAAACTCGCTGCTCCTGGAAAAGGGCTCCACCCTTTTTGACCACTCCCTGAACTAAAATGCCTCTCCATTCCTCAGACTGTTCTATTTTTTCCATTCTTTAAGTTTCAGCTCGAATGCCACACCACCAAACCTTTCCTGCCTTCTTCTCTATGGGAGGAGTCTTTGCACCAGGCTCAGCCCCTGACTCATCATGATGCCTGTGTCACGTGTGTGTCCTCTCATCTCTCCTGCTCAACATTGAACCCACCGAGAGCCACACAAATGGCTCTCATTCACCTTTTATCCCCCTGGTGCCCAGCACAGCACTGGCATGTATCTCTCCCACAGTGTTGATTGATAAGCAAATGAAGAATGTCGGTAGCAAAGTCATGAAGACAAACAGGGCTTGATACCCTAAATCAACCATGCTCACAAAAGAGCTGCTCTTCCTGATTTCACTCTAGTAAACTGGGTCATTTGTTCAACTAGTCAAAGTGAAGCACTAGTCTCTAATATATTTAAGCTCTAGAGATGAGGCAAATAACAAAGAAGATTTTTTTTAAGAAAATGGCAGTAGGAGGCAGAGGGTCTGGTTGTGATGTCATTAACACCCAACCATCATATCTTTTTGTTTGTTTGTTTGTTTTATTGAAGTACAACTGATTTACAATATTATATTAGTTTCAGGTGTACAGCATAATGATTCAATATTTTTATAGATCATATTCCATTTAAAGTTATTACAAAATAATGGCTATATTTCCCTGTGCTATACAATATATCCTCATTGCTTATTTATTTTATATACAGTAGTTTGTGTTTCTTAATCCCATATCCCCATATCCCTACTTTTGCCCCTCCCCCATCCTCTCTCTCCACTGGTAACCACTAGCTTGTACTCTATATCTGTGAGTCTGTTTCTGTTTTGTTATATACATTACTTTGTCTCATTTTTAAGATTCCCCATATAAGTAATAACAGAGAGTACTTGTCTTTCTCTGCATGACTTATTTCACTAAGCATGATACTGTCTAGGCCCATCCATGCTTTTGCAAATCCAGCCATCATATCTTGACCTTAACATTTCTCTGGGAACATAAAATATTTACCATGTTGTTATATGGTAAATAAGACAATGCTAAGGATTCTAATTATTTTCACATCATACAAGATGTAAGTCAGGACCCCTGAAGTTGAAACATCTTTTTTTTGATCATCCAAGTAGGAAAATGACCATGGTTCTCAAATGCAGCCACATTCTTCTCAATCCATTTTCTCCACAGGCATTTTCTGGGGGCTGCTGAGGGCCGGGCACCGGGCTGGGGGCTGCAGATCCTTGTCTTCATGGAACATTCCAGTCTAGCTCTGTCCTGGCTTAAGTCACAGTTCTGAGAGCCACCCTCTAAAAAACAGAGTGTCGATGTGCATATAGCTGAAGGCAAAATATATTCTGGGAAAATAAAACTTTTAAAAGTAGATTCATGTCTCATCACACCATATGGCCACATGAGTGATCAAATGCATCTATCTGCGCTATCGACAGAAAAACAGAGCAGCTTACATATACTTATAATGGTGAGGAATTACATCATTAAAGAATTTAGATTTATTGGGGGGGTGTGGAAATAAGATGCATCACCGTATGGAAAGCTTTCATTCTAATTTGCATTTTAATGGAAATGAAGCTTCAAAGGCCTCATTCTCTTCAGTAAGCCTTTCGTAGGTCTCTCTAGCTTGAGCAAACCAGATTTCTGCTGGAATCTGATTTTCCAGAAAGTTCACACCACCTAAGAGCATTTAAGGTGAGAATATCATAGTGATATGTTAAGCCACATATATAGGGAATCCTTAAATACTGATGCTAAGAGTACATGGCTCTTTTTTGTAAAGAAATGTTTTTCCTTGACGTTGAACATAGTCCACATTCTTTGAAAGAGAAATATAAAATTCAATTACCTGGAATCCCAGCACCCCAAAATAAACACTCTATACTATTTTATATCCTTCTTTTCTCAACACACGTAAATGATGATAATTTTTATTGTTGTTTTTGTTTTTACAAATATGGACATCAGACACTCTATTTGTGATCTATGTGTGTTCCCTTAAAGCTTATGGTGAATATCTTTCCCTGTTCATATATGGAGATCAACGTTAAGATTCTTAGGGGCTGCAATATTCTACTACATGAATAGGCCATAATTTATTTAACTTGCTTCCTATTGCTATATATTTAGATTGTTTCCAGTTATTGCTATTGTAAACAATTTTGTAATAATCAAGCTTGTATCTTTACCTTTCCAATAATTTTCTAATTTTTAAAAATGGTACACAGAAGTTTGTCACACCCTTTTGAAAGAGACATTTTGGCATAACAGAAAAAAAAAGAAAACTTTCAGCTCTTAAAAGTCATCAAGTATGTCAACATAATTCAAGGATAGTCTTCAGCCAATGGTACTGGAAAAAATGGATATCCGTGTGCAAATAAATGAACCTCAACCTTGACCTTACATTATAAAATAATTACCTCAAAATAAATCCTAGCTGTAAGAGCTAAAACAATATAAAATTCTTCAAGAAAATATAACCTTGGTGTAAGCAGATTCTTAGAACACAAAAACTTCAAGCCATTAAAAAAACTGATAAATTGAACTTCATCAAAATTTTAGATTTCCGCTCTTAGAAAGACATCATTAAGAAAATGAAAAGACAAGTCACAGATTGGGAAAAATAACTGCAGAACGTAGTCTGCTAAAGGACATCAATAATATGTAAAGAACTCTGACTATGTAATAAGACAAACATCTGATAAAAATAAACAGGCAAAAGATTCAGGAGACACTTCACCAAAGAAGATGTGCAAATGGCCTGATAGCACCTGAAATGATGCTCAACATCACACACATTAGGGGAATGAAAATTGAAATCACAACAAGAAACCACTCATACCCACTAGGATGGCTAAAATAAGGAAGAGTAACCACATAAAGTATTAGTGAGAATGGGGAGCTGGAATTCTCATACTTTGCTGTTGGGAGTATAAAATGGTTCAGTCACTTTGGAAAACAGACTGACAGTTTCATCAAAAGTTAAACATATACTTAGCATACAACCTGGCATTCTCACTCCTACATATTTATTCACATGCAATGAACACACAGGTTTGTGCAAAAACTTTTACATGAATGTTCATAGCAGCATTATTCATGATAGCCAAGAAGTGGAAACCATTCAACTGGTGAATGATAGACAAATTGTGGTATGATGGAATACCACTCAAGAATAAAAAGGAATGAACTACTGATCCATGCAACAACATGGCTGAATCTCAAAGGAATTATGATAAGAGGAAAAAGCCAGACATAAAGTCGACATATCAGATGATGTCATTCATGTGGAATTCTAGAAAAGGCAGAAGTATAGTGATAGAAAGCAGAGCAATGGTTGGAAGGGATGGGGGGTAGTGGATGTGGACTGACTGCAAAGGGACACGAGGGACCTTTCTGGAATGGTGAAAATATTTTCTATATCTTGATGTGGTAATGGCCTATAAGCTTCTAAACTCCTGAATTTGTATACTTTAAATTAGTGAATTTCATTGAAAGTAAATTATACCTCAGTTTTTCAAAAATCATGACCTATAAATTGTAATATGTGCAAGAGTTATCCTCACCTCATTCCTAATCTTCACCTCATCCTTCATTTTTCAGGGATATATGGTGATTTACCCATTTTTTTGGTAAAAACAACTTTTGAAACTGTTTTGATTCATCAAAGTGTCTTCTATATCAACAAGCTGTGACAAATTGATTACATCCAAGTGTCTTGTTTCTTCCCAGCCTTGTCCAGGACAGGGCAGTGTCTTCTGATGCCGGACATCCAAATACAGATTAAAAGTTTCAGTCAGTGCTCCAGATATTTAAGACAACCTAAGTGGTTGGTACTAGATATACTGAATATCTGAACATCTGATTGAGTTTTTCATCTGGGTGTTCAGATGCAAAATGGACGTGCAAATTCTGAGGTGGACAGGTAGACATTTTGGAGGCCCGGGCATCTGGAAATCGATTAGGCAACTACATGACCTAATGATGTAAATTCAAGGGTTCACATTTAAAGCAAGTCAGAAGATAACTACACCGTGGACACGTGAGAAAGATTGTTGGTAAGACTTCTTCACCTCAGGAATTGGTGATGGTGATGGTGATGATGAATAACTGTTGAGTGCTTACTAAGTTCCAAGCTCTGTGTTAAGCCATTCACTTGCACTAACTCATTTATTCTTCGCAATAGCCCCACGAGTGAGGTGCTGTCAACAGCCCCACTTTATTGAGGAGAAAACTGAACTTGAAAGAGTCTGTGAATCCTCCCCCAAGTTTGTGCAGCTGGTAGATGGTGGACCCAGGGCTTCAATCCTAGAAAATGGTTCCGAGAGAGACACAGAGTGCAAGGGGAAATAGGGCGCTGACTAAGCTTGGCACCAGCAGCAGATTGGAGTGTTGGAGCCCATAATTCACCAGCACACAAGGCTAGTGATTGAGGGGAAGCTGGGCGCATGGTAAGATGAGAGGATGAAGACGAGATGAAGAAGGCAACATGATAGCCACAGAAATTATTGAGAGAACTGTAGGAGTTCCAGTTTTGTGCCCAAAGGACATTGCAAGCTTCCACTAGTCTGCATTTTAATTTAAAATTGTCTTAGGGGAAATTCAATCCAGTTTCCCCTTTCCTTACTATGAACTTTAAAAGGATTATTTTCTTCTCCCAAAACCTTACTTCATCCTAGGGGGTCTCCCACCCCCCACCAAATGCAAGTTCGTGGCAGGAGAAAGTCCCCCGTTGTCCCCCAGCTCCATGCAGGGAGTGGGGCCTCTGAGGTATCGAAGCCATAAAAGGCCAATTTGATTTTGGAGACATAACCAAGAGGTTTGTACAGGTCAAAATACTCAAATTCAATCCTAGTCAGTTGTTTCAAGCATTCAAAAGCTCATCTAGTACTGCATTCTGCCAGCCTAAAACTCCCTTGTTCTTTCATTGGGAAGATGGTTCTTAGAGTATAGTAAGAGTTCATGCTCACTGAGCACTTACCATGGGCCAGCTTCTTTGCCCAGCACTACAACATGCGTTGTCCTATTTGAGTCTCACCACAACCCTCTGAGGTAGATATTATTATTATTATTCCAATATTACAGATAAGAAAACTGCAGTTAAAGACATGTTTAAATGACCCAAGATAAAGACATGACTGCCTGACACCCTCCCTCTTCACCTCTACTCCTTCCTGCCCTTCCCTCTAGACCCCAGACTGGTGAGAGACAGAGGGCTGAGTGCCCATGTTTCTGCCTCACCTGTATTTCGTTGTGGGTGGAAACCTGGGCCACGCAGAAGCTGGGTGTGCTGCTGATGGAGGACTCAGGGAGCTTCAGAAGCAAAGCTCCTAGGCTTGGGTGGCCATCACACATCAGCTCGGCCCACTAAGGCTCCACTGCTCCCGCCTTGTATGGAGGATTCAACAGTTCCAGCATGTTCCATTAGAGTGCTCCAAAGCGTCAACAACACCTTCTTTGCTGTCAGGTGACACCATCAGCTCCACGGAGTTTTCTAGGAGCTAGTCAAGAATAGCAAGGCAGCCATGAAGGTGAAAGTCCACCATGGATTCAGGAAGAGACTGTAGTGATGCTCTTACCCAACGGCTGTTACTTCTCACCTGGGCACTTCCCGCACTGCTGGGATTGTTGGCTTATTTTTTAGAGGGTACTAGGAGTATCACAAGGAGGGGAAGGATCTGAAAAGGAAGGATTTTCTCTAAGAACTATCTCCACTGCCATTTTATTATAGAAAGCATGGCTGGTAATGTCCAGTGCAAGCAGTCAGGAGAGCAGTTACCCCTGGGAGGGGCAGTGACTGGGCAGGGGCACAGGGATGCTCCTGGGTGCAGGTAACATTCTGTCTCCTGACCTGGGTGCTAGTTACACAGCTGTGTTCAATCTGAAAATTCATCAACCAGTGTACTTATGATATCTACACTTTTCTACATGAATATTATGCTCCAATAAAAAGTAAAAGAGATATTGAAAATGAAGATGGCCAGTTAATAAATTCATCCTCTTTTAACCTTTCGGGAGCACAAAATCTGGCGAGAAGTGAAAATGAAGACTTATTTGTGATACAGGCTCGGGACTCCGCCTCTCTGCTAAGAACCTCCGCAATACCCACTGTCCTGGGTTCCTGTTGGTGACTTCCCGTGAGTAGATCTCTCTCTTTATGACTCTGGATACTTCTAATGGAGAGAGGGGAAAGGAGGAAGAGCAGAGGTCCCTTAACTCGGCCTCCTGCCTCCCTCAGAGACCGGAGCTGTGGTTCCTGCTCAGTTTCCACGCTTGGGTTCCGATCTGAGTGACTGTCAGCATGAAGACCCCTGTCACAGCTCTGTGCCTGGGCTGATGAAGAAGGCTGGACGGCTGTCTGTACTCAGCAGAGGCGTTCGCCGTTCATACCACATGCGTATACTGTCTTAAGCTCAGGGACATCCTGAATTGAAGCTAGGGAAAACCCAAGAATAGGATCTATCAGCCAATAGATCCTTTTTTATTTCCTGAATTCTAAGCTCCATCAATTTCATCACAAATTTCATTTAAACAACATGCTCTGTGCTACATAGACAAGGGTTGACTCTCAGTGAGACATAGGAAAACTCAGCCAGCACACTCCCCCATCCAAGAAAATGAGTGCTGGAGAGGATAGAAGTGGTGGGGCAAACGAAACAAGTCTGGTCAGGTATTGATCACTGTTGAAGCTGGGTGATAAGTATTAATTCAAACATCTCTTCCACGCAGAGGACTCCTGGACTTGCAGCTGAAACCTCTCTGGCCATCAACACAGGGAAGTATTGGACGTTGTACTCGGTCACCGGGTCTTCACCTGAACCTCAACATCTCGGCCTAAATTTCTCATCTGAGCCAAGAACAGTCTCCTCTCCAGTTTCCTCCATTTATTCCAATCTCTTGGGACTAAAATCTCAAACTGAGTTCTCCTTCCTCCTCTTCTGGAAAGTATCTCACTAGTGACCACCTCTTCTTTTTACTTCACGATAAGGATTATAGTTCCACGGCCAACGAACTAAATCAGACCCTTTAAGCTTCCCTAGTATTATTGAAAAAGGCCCCTTAATTGTTTCTTTGACTCTAGTACCTGTTACCTCCATTCTGTCCCCACCTCTATTTCAAATTAGTCATCCCCAAGATAGTTTGACCATGCCACTCTGCCACTCAGAAACTTTCCCTGACTCCCCATTGCTTACTGATTACCTCTAAAACCTTCCGCTTGGCCTCCACCACTGAACCCAATATATTTTTACAACTTCATCTCCCCTCCACTCCTCTACACAAAACATCAGCTCCAGACAAATGTATTTATTCACTCTTGTTCAAATATAGTTTGCTTCTTCCACTCATCTTGCTTTTTTATAGGCTGCTTTCCCCATGAAGACTGACTTCCAAAACCAATCCTAGCTCCCAAGGCCAAGGTCAGTTCCCCCTTCCTTAGTAATGAGGTTCTTCAGCCTCCAGTTTGAACTAATCACTCCTTCCTAAAAACCTCCCATAATTATTCTTCATATAATCCAACTGGCAATTAACCACTTAATGCCTACTGATCTTGCGACAATCATTGCTTTCTATTGTTAAGTGCTTTATTATTACTTAAGTTTTCATATTTGTAAATCTTGTATCTTCAGTTTGGTTGTTTACCTCTTCTGTAGAAAGGGACAAGTTTATTCTCTTTGTATCTCACAAAACATTTAAGAGTAACTTGCACATGGTAGAAGCTCAGTAAATGTTTGTTGATTGAATGTGTTAAAGAGATGAGGTAAGAAGTGGTTACCTCTAACACTTAAGACCATTTAAGTTCATCACTTTATATTCTTTTAGTTAACATGCCTTCATGGTTGGTCCCAGAGCTTTGAGAAAGTACATGTCTCTAAAATGTTTGTTCATCCTGTCATGATCTTGTACCTTATATCCTTCATCCTGGCTTCACGTTCATATATGGCAAATTTGGCCTTTTACTCTACCATAAATTAACTGAGTGTGATTTTTAAACACTGAGAGTAGAGAGCTAGATTAATTCTGCTACATTATATAAAATAAAAATTTTCTTCACCCTATCCCACATAGATCTCACTCAACAAAATTGTAAAAAAACAAAAGTGAACTTAGTTACCAATTGTTATTCTCATCTAGTATTATTTAAAATGCTTTGAAAAGAAATTAGTGTAAAACGCGCATTGACCTATTTGAAAGACGCTACATGTCTGCAAGCTGTCACCTAGTACAGTCAACTAGTTACTGTCTTCTCATAGCTTCAGGGGTTTCCAGACAAGTGACTGGTAGTCAACTGCCGACCAGCCATCTCGGCCTCCAGCTTACACCCAGCCCACTTTATCCAAACCCACCGAAGGAGATTGTTCATTTGGTCCAACTCACCAAATATCAATCTAAGACAGGTTGGAAAATAAGTACTTTCTCATATGCTGGTAACTGTCAGTTTGTAGTGGCTGCCTGGAGCGCAGGGATGGGAAGAATTCTAACGCCATGTCCAGGCTCAACAGGAAGGGCCCATCAATGATGTCTTGATGACTGCCATGGACACAAGATGTGTTGGCCCCTGAGCCATGAATTTGCTACCTCTGGCCTAAGCAAAACTTAAGACATCAGGTTCCTCAATGGCAGAGACTCTGCTCTATTCACCTTTGTGCCTCCCTACCTCTCCTCTCCCTTCACCCAGACTTAGTTCAGTGTCTGCCATGAAGTCGGCACCATCAGAGAAGGTGTAGTTGCTTACATGTATCTGTGCCTATAATGGACGTGTGTGCCCTTTGTCACACTCAGTTTCCACTTCCCCTTCATGTGGAAACAGTCCCCATTTTCATTTGGAAATTCACGCATCTCCGGTTTTCAGTCAGTGTGGTTCTAGGGGAGATGATTCTACCCCAGGCTCGTTGTGATGTGTGATCCAGGCCACCAAAGAGATCACTGCGTTCCTCACTAATTGGCTTAGGAAGGGCGTGTGACTCCATTAGGGCCAATGAGATACCTTGAGATTTCTGCTGAGGTATCTGACAGGGAGACAGTCCCTCTTCTTGCTTGCCAGATTTGAAGCTAACTCCAAGCTATCACATGAAACTGAGAGTTTCTGGCTAACAGAAAGAAAGACTAAGTCAAAATGTGATGACGACAACAGTGGTCATGATTACATCAACTGAGCCCCAAAGCCCATCACTCCTGAAGCCCTGACTACCTCTCATTGATAAATTCCCCTTCCTGCTTAAGACTTTTTGAGTTTTCAGTTACTTGTAACTGACGCAGCACCCCTGAGATAAACCTTCACAAGGGCCTTCTTTGATTCTTTAATAGTTACAAAAATGGTAATAATATCCAGTGGAAAGTCTGAGAAAGGACTGCTTGGGTGGTATTTATGCTGACGTTAGGAAAGATCATACTCTGCCAGTAGAAAACACAGCCGTTCAAAAGCAAAAGGTTTGGGAGTTGACCACTAGCTGGGTGTATCTTTTGCTCTATGCCGTTGCTTTCTTGTGTGAGTGCTGATGATTGAGAACGGACTGTTTACGTTGTAAGTGTTTTAACAGCACTTTGATCAGCTCAGTAAGGGAAGGTTGGTGGCTGAGTCACTGTTCGAGCAGCGTTGGGGGCAATCTCCAAAGCCAGAAGAGAGGCCATCTCTAGAAGCAGTAGGACTGGTCCAGGCAGCTGTGGGGAAAGTTGCCAGTCACCGGAAGTCCCAAGGTTTGGAGCAGAGTCCTCCAACCTCACACATGTTGGATGCTTCTCACGAGGGATGAGGGGGGAGGGGGAGGGACCGTAGTCTACTATCTCAAGAAAACAGTACTCAGGAAGAAGATTCCTCAAATAGTGTCTACCCTAGCTGGGTTTAGGCAGCATCCTTGCATCGCTTGAGTACTGGATCATGTCAGAACATTGCCCAGAGGGCTGTGTCCACTGCTTAGTGAGTACCTTTGACATTACTGACCTAGAGTAACTTGAAGAAACAGTAGAGTCTCAGCCACAAGAGATCCGAGTCTCTTCATTTTATGCTGCTGTGTTTCACAACTAAAAATAGTAGCTTCCTGCTTCCCTGAGATAGGGCTCAGAGGGCGCCTTGAACATCAACGCTGAAATGCTTATTTCAGCTCCAGGAAAATGCGTCTGTTGTGTCTCAACAAAATTGCTGTCTGAGGCGAAACTATCTTTTGCTGCAACGCTCTCACAAAAGCCTGCAGGAAAGGGTCACACAAACATCCACAAAGGGAAAAGTGAGATAAGGTTTCTTCTCTTTTTTTCCCTCCCTTCTAGCTCTAAGCTATGAATGTGGTTAAAAGTCCAAGTGATGAGTGAAGTAAGTCAGAAAGAGAAAAACAAATACCATATGTTAACACATATATATGGAATCTAAAAAAAAAAAAAAAGTGGTCATGAAGAACCTAGGGGCAAGACAGGAATAAAGACACAGACCTACTAGAGAATGGACTTGAGGATACGGGGAGGGAGAAAGGTAAGCTGGGACAAAGTGAGAGACTGGCATGGACACATGTACACTACCAAACGTAAAATAGATACCTAGTGGGAAGCAGCCGCATAGCACAGGCAGATCAGCTCAGTGCTTTGTGACCACCTAGAGGGGTGGGATAGGGAGGGTGGGAGGGAGGAAGATGCAAGAGGGAGGGGATATGGGGACATATGTATATGTATAACTGATTCATTTTGTTATAAAGCAGAAACTAATGCACCATTGTAAAGCAATTATACTCCAATAAAGATGTTTAAAAAAAAAAAAGTCCAAGTGTTGAGGCCCATTCTATCTGGTTCTTGTTCCTCAGGACATGTTCAAAGATATCAAAAGTCAGCCTCTGAGGCTGACAGGAAAATGGTCCTTTTTACTTAGCCGCCAAAAGAGTTTAAATCGGGGCCTTGCAGAAATTCAACGGTGAGAGCTAAGAGGGAAGTTTAAGATTGTTCCCTGACGTTGGGAGATATGGCTTTTTTTTTTTTTTTCCTGCAGGCAAATCAAATTCACACAGCTGTGCCTTTAGAACAATTAGACACACCTAGAAGATCAGACCGGGATGCCAAGAAAATGTCCCCAGGAGAGAGAAACAGTAAACATTCTGACATCATATGAACCGATTGGCTTTTTATATTCTGAGGTCTTTTCAGAGAGATTTTACTCAGATAAAAATGCGAGCATCTGAACCATATGCCTCGTGTTTTTTCTGTGCCGCTGGCCTGAGCAGCTGGCAAAACATGATCTAAGGCTGATAAACCGTCTTGACAAAAGCACTTCAGAGGGCCAGGGTCTGAAAGATGTCTGAATTTCCAAAAGGTACTAATTGCTCAAAGGATGAAACAATTCTTCTGAAATCTAACCCAGTACCTTAACAGAACCCAGAACAACACTGAGAGAATCTCAGAAAGAAAACCTGCTCGCTTTCCTGACACAGAGGAAAAGTATGCCCACTAAGGACAGGGTGACATGGGAGAATGCACTGACTGGGACTTTTGAGGCTCTGATGAATCCTTCAAGAGCTGGAAGAAAAATGTGACTTTAGCACCTGAGCAAGAAACGAAAGAGCAAAAATCTATTACTGGGGAACTATTGGAGATGACGTTAGTGGTCTCTGTGTAAACTTTGAGTCTGTCAGCTCAATCCTCCCAGCAGCTGTTGCGAAAGTCTGTCAGGACGACTGCAGGGGACTGTGCCCAAAGGCTGGGGATGGATGGCCCATCTGCACACTCGGTAGCTCTGACCCTCCAGAGACGATGTAAACTCCACAACTGGGCCTGCTCTGCTCCTTTGGCACCTGCAGTATGGATTTCATATCCGCAATTGACAGCTGTCTAATAAGACTTTATCAAACATACAAAATCCTGCATTACTGGGCAGTGAAACCAAGTAAGGACTTTAGGGCTTGCCTGGTGGCGCAGTGGTTGAGAGTCCGCCTGCCGATGCAGGGGACACGGGTTCGTGCCCCGGTCTGGGAAGATCCCACATGCTGCAGAGCGGCTGGGCCCGTGAGCCATGGCCGCTGAGCCTGCGCGTCCAGAGCCTGTGCTCCACAACGGGAGAGGCCACAACAGTGAGAGGCCCGCGTACAGCAAAAAAAAAAAAAAAAAAAAACAAGTAAGGACTTCAGTGGCCCTATGCCATCTGAACCAATCAGGGCTGAGGACTTGTATGCCCGCCACCGTGTTTTATCTGGCCACAGTGCTTCCACATGGGGGGTCTCAACAATTTTAGGTTCTCTAATGATCACGTTTCATCCCTATGTTTTATCTAAAGAACTGGAAACTGGAAGATGAGTGAACATCTCCATACCTAATGCGCAAAAGTATGTTGAGGTAGGATCCTCAGCTCCTGATCCCTATTGCCAACGGCATTTGTGATAAGAACAGATGAACCAAGTCAAATAAAGAAAGACAGTTATCAGGATAGCTATTCTATGTCCCAAATGAACAATTAACATATTACTGCTGTCTGCAAAAATATGATCTAGACAACTAACAATATAAAAAACATCCCTGGTGGTGCAGTGGTTGAGAGTCCGCCTGCTGATGCAGGGGACGCGGGTTCGTGCCCCGGTCCGGGAAGATCCCACATGCCGCGGAGCGGCTGGGCCCGTGAGCCATGGCCGCTGAGCCTGCGCGTCCGGAGCCTGTGCTCCGCGACAGAAGAGGCCACAACAGTGAGAGGCCCGCGTACCGCAAAAAAAAAAAAAAAATCCCAAGCTCATTCAGTATGCACACATCAATTTCTTGTGATGTCTCCAGGAACTGAGTAGAAAATATTATGCAGAAATGGGGGTAATAGGGGGTAACAGAAGGTAATGGCTTTTCAAAACACAGCAGTGAGCCTGGCATCCCATTACCCTCCCTTCCATCCCCTCCCTCTGCCTCTTCCCTCCTGAGATAGCAATGCACAACCAAGGGAGTGGCTGAGATTACCACATGGAAGATGAATCACAGCTGTGGTCCACAGCTCCACCCGCACTCAGGAGGGAGCCGCTCTCAGATGGTAATAGCCTTGTTACTGACGCTATGGAGGCTGCAGCAGGCCTTCTCTAAAAGACAGACTGGTCCTATCCACACTTCACAGGGTAGATTAAATTCCTTTGAGCTTATTTACCAAAGTGAAGATGGCTGGACTCTCGCTAAGCAGAAGACTTAGAGTGAAATTATGCTGATGCCTCATCCCTGTGTCTCACTGGTAAAGCACAAGAGAGGCGACCAGGCATGGGGGTGGGGGGGGGGGTTCTGTGTAGAGGACGCTCTTTCTCCTGCCTTCAGAATATGCCAGAATTCAACCTTCTGCTTGGCTGGAGTTTTGAGTTTGGGATTTTTACATGTTTGTTTCGGGAGAGAGTAGTGTTATCACCTTTGCAGCTACTTACTATGGTCTTGGAGCTTCTGTCTTACTTATTGTTTATTGATCACCTATTCAATACTATATATATGCCAGACTCTGTGCTTAGTCGATACGTATGCATTATCTCATTTAAAGACAATCGTCATCTCTCAACGTAGATATATCTCCCCATTAAACAAACTAATACTCCAAGCAATTAAGTTTCCTCCCAAGGTCAAATGAAATAGTAAATGACTGACAAATTAGAAGCTTGATGTGTATCCTTTCACTATCCAAGAGCCACCTCCCCAGGACTAGAGCTTTGCCCAGGGGACAAGAACCAGCAAGGAGCTGCCTCCGTGCACAGCGTCCATAGCAGAACAAGTCTGTCTGCAGGATTCCCATGTCTACAGAAAGTGAAGG
Source organism: Lagenorhynchus albirostris (assembly GCF_949774975.1). Lineage (NCBI taxonomy): Eukaryota > Metazoa > Chordata > Mammalia > Artiodactyla > Delphinidae > Lagenorhynchus > Lagenorhynchus albirostris. The sequence goes on from NC_083097.1 coordinate 58,206,393, forward strand.
TACCAGCATTTGCCCAGCTTGTCAATGGAGCGCCTGCTAACCCTGCCCATCACTGAGAACCGAGGGACGGCGGGGGCATTCTTCCTTTGCACGTGAAAATCTACAACGGAAGCTCAATGTATAATTGGCTAGTAGGGGTGGCCGAAAGAAGTATCTAGAGCTTGCTAAAACAAGAAACATTCAAGTGGTACGTGAACCACCCAGAGTTACCGGCTCCCCGGTGCCCAGTGCCGACCTTCTTACTTGGCCTCTTGGCGATCTTACTACGTGTTAGAAAGTTCTTGGTACAGTATAGTTGCATTCAGACAGAATATAATCATAAATTAACACACATTTTTGGAATATAAGTTCACACACTTGTGAGTTTATATGCTGTGGATAGTGCAGAAAATTAAAAATATGTGATTCAAGAGAACCATATTGAAGAATACTGGTTCTCAACGTAAAGGCAAGGTGACATCATCACCATCTCCATGCCACCTGTATTTCTTTCATTACATCAAATTAACACTGACCACAGTGGTGAGAATAATATGATTACGTAACTATGCATCTGAGATTTTATCAGATTGGGATCTGTTCAGCTTTTCTCCAAATCCCTGTCTCTCAGTTTTGCTGCGCATGTGGTCCACAAGAAATCCTGCTCTTTCAAGAATAGGTATACAGACAGTCAAGGTCAAGGGTCACCAGGTCACAAGGGGCACTTCCCAAACTTTCTCACCAAAATCTCCCAAGGACAGGCTGAGACAGCACATCACCCAAAGGGTCAGCCCAAAGGCCTTCAGCAAGAGAAGAGATTCGTCAAATTCTAATGATTTACCTTAAAGCTTGTGGAAATCCCCCACTTTGCCCATAATAAGTCCACATATGTTAACATAGAAATGATATTCTATTTCTTATGTGCTTAGAACTGAAGCTTCAGGAAGATGTGTCATATGCATCCAGTATTCCAGGTGTCACCTTGCAGTCTCAGGGTACAAACACGGAATCCGATGTCCTTGGTTCTTAAAAATCAGGGCAAAGTGGAGGAGTGAGGAGAAATGTAAAAAGGGCAGCTGTCTGGCCAACTGAAGGGAAGAGTTAAATTTGTAATAAACCAAGAACAAGAACAAACCCCAGCCAGCCCTATTTCAAACAAGACTGTGCAAATGCGTGTGTGCTTTGTATCCCAGCTGTGCTGGCAACATAGCCACGGCCTCACAGAAAGGAGCAATTGTCATAGGGCTGCTCAAGGGCTGACTTCCCAAGCAGGGCTCCTGGTCTGCAACCAGAAAGCTGAGTCACTGGAATGCTTCTGCACTGACCCAGCCTGGAAATCCCCAGAGAACATTCCAGTCCTCCTCTCCTTCCCAGCACTGAGCTGGGGAGGTGAGCATCCCCGTGGTTCTCTGGTGCTGTGTCTCAGCTGCCCTGGCTCAACAGAACAGGTTCTTCCCGGCCTGGGGGCGCCAGATGGAGTGGGCATCAGGGTATGGAAGCCACAGCCTCTGTGTGGTGAGGCCCTGTTACAGCACCGCGTCGACAGGCCCTACCTGGCCACCTGTGTGTTTGTGAGGACTGTTGCCATGGCACCTGGCCTCTGCTCTGTGCACAGTGAGTGAAGTAGTGCTGGCCAAGCAGGGCTCCTCACAGGACCGAAACTCATGTGGGACGTGCAGAGTGGTGGGACCTCAAAGAATCCTGGAAGGGAGCCTAACTGACCCTGGGGGCGGGAGGGAGAGGAAGTACAGAGAGGAACAGGGAAGGTTCTAGAGGTTCTGAGAGATTATGTCACAGACTCTCTAAAGCCCCCTCAGAAAGAGCCATAAAAGTCCTTCTCCTGCCAGAACTTCTTGGGCTACCATGGCAGACTTTGGCTCTCAGATTGGGCCAATTCTATACAAAGATAAAATAGCTGTATGTATAAATATACATTTTTATATATTATTAAATATGCACATTATTAAATATATAAATTATTGTATATATAGAGAGAGAGATACAGCAAAGCAGCAGTATTTCCTCTCCTTTCCTAGAGAGGAAAAAAAAAACAAAACAGAAAATTTGACAAAAATAAAGCTAAAATAATTTCTACAGTTTTCAAGTAAAGGAAAGCATAATGGGAGCGAAACTTCTGTTTCCTCGGGAGCACTGGGGCATAAAGGAAGGTTGCAATATCTTCTGGTGTGAGGGTAAAATCAAAGAGGAAGGGAAAGGAAAAGAAAAGGGTGAAAGAGAGAACACAGAAAAAGGAGGATAACTCCAGTGGGGGCAGAAGAGGCCATTTCAGAGTCAGGCAGTCAACATGTTAAGGCCTTTAAGAGCAAATAAACCTTAAGACTTCACCCCAACAGAACCCAAAGAGGTTAAAAGTGTGAGTTAAGTATAGGTCGCAGCGTTGGATTTTGGACTTGCCCCAAGTGTGCTGGACAGAGGAAATGGAACTCAGGGCCCAGGAGGGCAATGATACTACTATTTACGTGGCACATCCTATATGCAGACGCTCTTCCAAGTGCTCTCCATATTTTAGCGCTCACAGCAAACCTGGAGCGGGCAGGTACAGATACAGAGGGCAGTATCACTCTCCTTATTTCACAGATGTGAAACCTGTGGCCCAGAGGGGTCACGTGACTTGTGTAAGGTCACACAGCGAGTAAGAGGGAGGGCCACTCAGGATCTGAACAAAGGTGGTCTGACCCAAACCCCACCCTCTTAAGCACTGCCCTGTACCGCTTCTCCAGGGTAGTGGTTCTTGAGTGTGTGTTCACCATTACTCTCATGAATGGTTTCCCACAGGCAAGATTACAAGTTTAAAAAAAGAAAAACTAGGTAGAGAGAAATTTCAAGCAGGTTTTGGAAAGCAATCTGATCGAGAGCTGTGTGTGGGAGGGCTGGTAAGGCGGCCTCCGCCAGGAAGAAGGCTATCTGCGTGGCTGGAAGGCTGGCGATGCTCCCCACGCAGGAGAAGGAGCCTGGCCAGCACAGAACCTCTGCCTTCCCTTTGGTTTTCAGCTCGTTCTGAGCACTGGGTAAGTAGAAGAGGGGTTTCCCAGGGCTGTCATCATCTCACAGCCCCAAATCTTGCTTTAAAACGCTCAGCCTTGAGTTTCCAGGTGTCCTCAGGTCTTTTTTCAAAACTTAAACTGGGGCTTCCCTGGTGGCGCAGTGGTTGAGAGTCCGCCTGCCGATGCAGGGGACACAGGTTCGTGCCCCAGTCCGGGAGGATCCCACATGCCGCGGAGCGGCTGGGCCCGTGAGCCGTGGCCGCTGAGCCTGTGTGTCCGGAGCCTGTGCTCCGCAACGGGAGAGGCCACAACAGTGAGAGGCCCGCGTACCACCAAAAAAAAAAAAAAAAAAAAAAACTCAAACGAGCTGAAGACAAACAAACAAAAACGCTCATTGTAATTATCTAAGGCATTGTTGACTATAGATAAAGTACCCAGGTAGAGCAATATTGGGAATCCTTCAGACAGAGAATGCACTGGAATATTCTTGGTCTTTCTGATATCATTCTACCTGTATACCTTGTCTTCTTGCCCTTGGCCTTGAGGAGAAATTGCTGCGAGAAAGTGTCACCAGCAGCCCGGGCCAAGGGTCTGTCTTTCTGCTACTCCACTGTAGTCTAGGAGTCCAGCATTTGGCATCCTCAGCTTGCCATGGTCTTTGGGGGGCCTGAAGATCCATTGTGTACTTGAAATCCTATTTAAGTGGTCTACAGCAGCTCTTCAGATATAAGTTCTTTGCTGAAAAACCCCCACAAATTTTACTTAAAATGAACCAAACCTGTTTGAGTAAATGAAACCTCAGAAAAAATGAAAAACTCTTCATTGTTATAACTTTTCCTCTCTAGATGCTACTGCCTGACCAACTTAGACAGGCAGGAATCACTCTCAAAAATATAATCATTAAATATCTACCTAAGAGAGGAAGGATAAATGCTCTGGCTTGTTTTCCAAACCTTGGGCTACAGAGTTTCTGTAGATAAAGAGGGACATTGTTTCTAACAAGTGTCACTGACTGAACCACTTGGGACGAGACAATATAAAATCATGTTCTGTGATGAGCTTTCTGTTGTCCTTTTGCTTTTCTCTTTTCCTTTTTGCAGGGGAGAGTGTGTTATTTTCACTGGGTATGTAAGACGAATCCATTCTGCATTGAAAACTCAATTCAAACTGACTGCTATAACGCAATGACTTACGAGGAGTGTCACAAATAAGTTGATACTCATAAGGGAATACCAAAGCGTGGGAATGAGTTCCTTTACAAATTAGAGCTGACTCGACGGTCTCACCACTCTGGAGTCACTCATAAACCCATGTAGTCCAATGTGCTTTCTTAAATGGCAGAGACAGAGATAGAATTACAGTTAGTGAAATAAATTGCACATCCTCAGTATACAACCATGGCCCACCTCCTACCCATTAGGATGGCGACTATGAAAAACAAACAAATAAAAATTAAAAAATAAGTGTTCGCAAGGATGTGGAGAAATTGGAAACCTTGTGCACTGTTGGGGGGAATGTAAATGCTGCAGCTGCTACGGAAAATAGTACGGCAATTACTCAGAGTTGAATGTAGAATTATGTATGATGCAACAATTCCACTTCTGGATATATACGCAAAAGAACTGAAAGCAGGGGCTCGAAGAGATATTTGCGCACTACGTTCATAGCAGCATTATTTACCATAGCCAAAGGATGGAAGTTACCCCAAGTGTCCATTGATGGATGGATGAATGGATAAACCAGATGTGGTGTATACATCCAATAGAATGTTATATTCAGCCTTAAAAAGGAAGGAAATTCTGACACCTGCTACAACATGCATGAACCTTGAGGACATTATGCTAAGTGAAATAAACCAGTCACAAAACAAATACTGTATGAGAATAGTTAAACTCAGAGAGACCAAAAGTAGAAGGGTGGGTGACAGGGGCTGGAAAGAGAGAGATGGGGAGTTGTTTAATGGGTATACAGTTTCAGTTTTGCAAGACGACAAGAGTTCTAAAGATTAGTTGCACAACAACGTGAATGCACTTAACACTGCTGAACTGTACACTCAAAGACGGTTAAGATGGTAAATGGTATGTTATGTGCATTTTACCACAATTTAAAAATTTTTTTTTAAAGATTAAAAAAATAGTACTATGGGACCATGGAGTATGTTGCCTGTGAAATATCACCCAGCACATACGAAGGTGGAAAACCACTTTGGAGTATTGGGAAGCTGCAGGGGACTGCTCAGACCATCACCTTCTTTTCTCCTCCTCCTTCATCTTCCTCATCTTCCTCAGTCTATGTACATTTGTCATCTGCAAAATCTTGCTGATTGGCCCTTTCTTTTCTGCCTTTGCTGTCTCCATCCCCTCATACAATCTGCATCCTAACTCATCTGTATGACTTTAGTTTTCTCTTCCCTCCAATCCTTTCAGCGTCCCTCTTCCATTCAAGTATTTCTACAAGAACTCTTTGTCCATGTCACTAGCCTGCCCAATAAAACTAATAATTACCCCTTAATTACTGCATCGTATCTGACCTCAATACTCTTTAGCACTAAGCTACCACCGTTCCAGCAAACCTTGTTCTCTATTGCTTTCTTACACAAGCTTTCACCTCTAGCCCGATCAGACTCTCTGTCATTTGCGCCTCTGTGCCTCATATTAATCTCCCCATTTTGAAATATACTAGAGCAACCTGGAAGGTCCATGGCCTGTACTTTTCTGTCATCAATCTGAGGGGAAGAGACGTGAGCCACTCAGCTAGGGGGGAGCCTGCCATAGTTTGCATCCCTACATGGCCCCATGGTTCTCTGCTTGTCACTGCAGAGGCAAAAACTCTTTGTGTTTGACTGTGGCTTATGGGAGAAATGAAATACCATCGTGGTATTGGTGAAACTGGGCTCTCAGAAAATTAAGGACCTATTAGACCTTCCTTCTCTTCTCCGCAATTTAATTCTCTCCTTCTTCAAGAAGTCTTCCCTGGTTACTCTGAGACTTGGGGTTCTCTGCCCTTTCTCTGCTCTGATGGCCAGAGAAGAAACTCTGACCTATAAACACTTAGCACAGGTTTATATACTATCTGGTATTGTTACTTTATTAATTCATTTGTATGAACTTTACCTCTCCAAACAGACTGTAGATATTTTGAAAGATCAGGAACCATATCTTCTATGTCTCTTGATTTCACAACAACACTAAGTCCAAAGCTGGACAGATTACAGAACCCTAATATCTCAAAAGAGTGTACCTGATGGCCATGGAAAATGATGCCCTATGCCGATCCTCCTAGAGAGACATGCGTCTCCCACGAGGCAGTGAGTTCTCCTTTACTGCCATATACTACCCTAGGATTTCTCTTTTCAATTTTGAGAAATTTCTGACATGGGCTAGGAAAATCAATCATTCTGGAATTCTATATCAACACAGAATCATGGATGGGGAAATGCCCAAAAATTTACTTTCCTTTTCCATATCCTATTTTCCTCATCTCAAAGCGGGATTAATGGAGGTTCCCTAGCAGCCCGGGAATTAACTATCCTGTAAAATCCCATCAGCTTGCAAATATAAAATGTTGCAGTGTTGCCCCATCACTGACAAACAAAGTGAAAGTTAAATTTCCTGGTGGCTCTCATACTCCATGGAGTTGGTGGCAACACTGAAGTACCTCTGCCCAGGAAAGAACCTCTGAGAAATAGACAACAGATTGTCTAGCAGCCAAAGAGAAATTTAGTAAACGTTGTTCTGGAGTTCTGACAGAGCCATGACTAGTCAGAAACCTGTCGGGTAAGCCCACACCCTGGCAGGCCTATCCTCGATGGGGCCCAATTCCTTGGAGGCCTTCCTGAACATTCGGGGTTGGTTTCTATTGAAAACACAGATGGGAATGAGAAACAATCGAAAAATACTCCTTCCAGCCCTGGAACAATAGCCCTTTGTTTTGTGTATTCTTTATGCAAGAACATGGCAATTATTTTCTGAGCCAACTTGTTTGAGCAATAGTGTGGCAGGGTGAAACGCAGAGATATAATTAGAATATCAAGGCTAATGAAACTAGTAGTTTCAAGGTAAGCCCGTATATGACTGTGGCACCACAGAACTGCCTTCCCTTTTCTGCTCTCTCATGGAAACTTGCCAGATGTATCAGAAAAAATTAGCTGTCTTTTCTAAGAGTTAAAAAGGGAACAGGCCCGGTGCACAGAACACCCTTCAAGATTTCGAAGTGAATACTACCCAAAGCAATCTACAGATTCAGTGCAATCTCTATCAAACGACCAATGGCATTTTTCACAGAACTAGAAAAAAAAATTCACAATTTTTATGGAAACACAAAAGACCCCAAATAACCAAAGTAATGTTGAGAAAGAAAAATGGAGCTGGAGGAACCAGGCTCCCTGACCTCAGACTATACTACAAAGCTACAGTAATCAAGAGAGTACGGTACTGGCACAAAAACAGACATATAGATCAATGGAACAGGATAGAAAGCCCAGAGATAAACCCACACACATATGGTCACCTTACCTTTGATAAAGGAAGCAAGAGTATACAATGGAGAAAAGACAGCCTCTTCAGTAAGTGGTGCTAGGAAAACTGGAGAGCTACATGTAAAAGAATGAAATTAGAACACTCCCTAACACCATACACCAAAATAAACTCAAAATGGATTAAAGTCCTAAATGTAAGGCCAGACACTATAAAACTCTTAGAGGAAAACATAGGCAGAACACTCTATGACATAAATCACAGCAAGATCCTTTTTGACTCACCTCCTAGAGAAATGGAAATAAAAACAAAAATAAACAAATGGGACCTAATGAAACCTAAAAACTTTGGCACAGCAAAGGAAATCATAAACAAGACCAAAAGACAACCCTCAGAATGGGAGAAAATATTTGCAAATGAAGCAACTGACAAAGGATTAATCTCCAAAATATACAAGCAGTCCATGCAGCTCAATATCAAAACAACAAACAACCCAATCCAAAAATGGGCAGAAGACCTAAATAGACATTTCTCCAAAGAAGATATACAGATTGCCAACAAACACATGAAAGGATGCTCAACATCATTAATCATTAGAGAAATGCAAATCAAAACTACAGGGCTTCCCTGATGGCGCAGTAGTTGAGAGTCCGTCTGCCGATGTAGGGGACCCGGGTTCGTGCCCCGGTCCGGGAAGATCCCACAGGCCACGGAGCGGCTAGGCCCTTGAGCCATGGCCTCTGAGCCTGTGCGTCCGGAGCCTGTGCTCCACAACGGGAGAGACCACAACAGTGAGAGGCCCGCATACTGCCAAAAAAAAAAAACTACAATGAGGTATCACCTCACACTGGTCAGAATGGCCATCATCAAAACATCTACAAACAATAAATGCTGGAGAGGGTGTGGAGAAAAGGGAACCCTCTTGCACTGTTGGTGGGAATGTAAATTGATACAGCCACTATGGAGAACAGTATCGCTCCTCAAAAAACTAAAAATAGAACTACCATACAACCCAGCAATCCCACTGCTAGGCATATACCCTGAGAAAACCATAATTCGAAAAGAGTCATGTACCACAATGTTCATTGCAGCTCTATTTACAATACCAGGACATGGAAACAACCTAAGTGTCCACTGACAGATGAATGGATAAAGAAGATGTGGCACATATATACAATGGAATATTACTCAGCCATAAAAAGAAACGAAATTGAGTTATTTGTAGCAAGGTGGATTGACCTAGAGACTGTCATACAGAGTAAAGTCAGTCAGAAAGAGAAAAACAAATACCGTATGCTAACACTTATCTATGGAATCTAAAAAAAAAAAAAAAAAAGTGGTTCTGAAGAACCTAGGGGCAGGAGAGGAAGAAAGACACAGACATAGAGAACGGACTTGAGGACACAGGGAGGGGGAAGGGTAAGTTGGGATGAAGTGAGAGAGTGGCATGGACATATATACACTACCAAACATAAAATAGATAGCTAGTGGGAAGCAGCCTCATAGCACAGGGAGATCAGCTCGGTGCTTTGTGACCACCTAGAGGGGTGGGATAGGGAGGGTGGGAGGGAGACGCAAGAGGGAGGGGATATCGGGATATATGTATACGTATAGCTGATTCACTTTGTTATAAAGCAGAAACTAACACACCATTGTAAAGCAATTATACTCCAATAAAGATGTAAAAAAAAAAAAGAGGTCTCTGTACAGAATGTGGTACTCCACGTCAGAAAAGTTGCCCACTCTTGCACTAAACTAAGAGTCAGTACCCAAGAACTTTAGAATATTATCTTTTTGGTTGGAAAGCTACTTGTAGAGTAAAACTCTATTTCATATTTTAAGCACAGAGAAAATTGAGAACTATTTGAAAAAACTTGCACTGTTTTCCAATGATAACTTAGCAAGGAAGGGCGAATGTAGCAAACTTTGAAAATTCTGTAATATTGGGATTTGAGGGTGAAATATTCCTTGTGTTAGACCACTGTACTTAAAACAAGAATATTGATTAGGAGACAAGAAGGAACAATCCCTAAACAGCATTCTCTGAGTCAGACAAAAGGAAAAACACTACTTAAGTTCTTGAAGCTCTGAATGTAGAGCCAGAGTTTCCATGTCACAAGTATTTTCTTTGCACTTGCCAAGGTACCTAAGACTGTGCCAACTGTTATAGGAAATAAAGGAAAATGCTACCCATGGCTTTACCATGACTGAGCAAGAATCTAGATGGGAGGTGAAGACATACACAGGAAATGATACAATTCATTGCGGCGGCACCAGAAGAATTAGGAAGTAATGAGGGCTCCATGTCAGGAAGGGGCTTCAGGAATGGCTGTGGCCAAAGGAGTCAGCAATGGCTTGAAAGAGAAGCTGGGTCTATGGGATGGTGGATTATGGATGTTTGTACCACAAAGGGAAGGGAAGGGGAAGTAGATGGTGCCTGGCCCTAGGAGGCCTGTACAACCTGGCGTCTGGCTGCCTCTGACCTCTTCCCCACCCGTCTCTCCATTGCTTATCACAGGCCAGCCCCACTGGCCTATATACTTTCTCCCCCTCCCCAGACGTTTGTCTCAGGGCCTTTGCACTTGCTGCTATCTCTTCCCAGATTATCCATCCCCAGTATCCACGAGGATATGCCCTCCCTTCCTTCAGGTCCTTGTCTGAATGGCACCTTCAGAGAAGACTTCCCTGCCCTCTCCTACCTCCCCTCAGCTCTCCCTCTCCCCATTCCCTGCTTTAGTTTTCCCCGTAGCATTTGTCACCAACTGACATAGTCTATAGTTTATCTATTTTTTGTCATTGCCTATCTCTCCCTCCCAAAATGTGAGAGTAGAGAATTGTGTTCTCTGTGCTCACTGCTCCTAAGACACTGTGGGGCACAAAGATGTAAAAAAAAAAAGATTTCGAAGTGAGCGAAGGAAGCTTTTATGGCCTGAGGGCAACCTCTCACAGGGGAAGATCAGCCCAAATACAAAGCAGTAGCATCTAGCTGGCACCCTACAGATGGGGAGGATGCAGCCCCCTTTTCCTTCTCCTTCTTTGCCTCCTCCAACCACTCTCTCTCCACTTTGTAACAGATGCATCACTAAAGGAAACCATGGTAACATCCATGCTTCTGCGGAGCTGAGTGGCAGCTCAAAAGAGAAAGGAATGGGTTCAGTTTGTGGTTTGAAATCAGAAGTATGATTTGGGGAAATATTCTGAAATAGCCCATGATTTGAAGAAATTGCTAGGTGGCTAGAACAATATGCAAGATGGTGGTTACGAGTCACTTAACTGCAGTCTTGGTTTGATAAAACTTCTCACAAGGTCTCAAATTTACGAGCAATACGGGGTCTGGTCGGTGGGTAAAATTCCCAGGTGAGAAGAATTTGGTCTGTGGCAGCACCTTTGAATTTGCTGTGTAATCTGAGGATCTGGCGCCAGGAGCAGTGCCGAGTGAAGTCCCAGATGTCTTTCATGACAACTTTTATCACATACCACTTTGTCCTCGCCCGTGTTGAACCACCACGCACGGGCTGTTGAATTCAGCGGTCTGTGGAAAAATTTATACCAAGCCCATGCTTTGGCAGAAGGAATACAACATACCGCTTATTTTGTATCTACAAAGCTAAGCGATGTGGAAGACACCAAGCCTGCTCAGTCACTTCCCGTAAGGACAAATGGAGATGCTTCCAAGCGACCTTACAGCAAACACATCTCAATCTAGAGTCAGATGATGTTCAAAATAATAAGACATTAACTTGAATCTTAGAGTTGAATGCTGCTGTGTCACCTCAGGATTCAAGAAGAAGGAGACTGTTTATTGAGATGGCTTAGGTTTACCAATCTGAAGTCTTGGTAGATTTCTTTTTTTTTTTTTTGTGGTACGCGGGCCTCTCACTGTTGTGGCCTCTCCCGTTGCGGAGCACAGGCTCCGGACGCGCAGGCTCAGCGGCCATGGCTCACGGGCCCAGCCGCTCCGCGGCATGTGGGATCTTCCCAGACCGGGGCACGAACCCGTGTCCCCTGCCTCGGTAGGCGGACTCTCAACCACTGCGCCACCAGGAAAGCCCCTTGGCAGATTTCTTTAATGTAGTTACTTTATTTGTTAAAGTGGACTCCTTCTTAGCAGGGGTAAACTCCTTTTCAACAAGGATATTTCTTTTGCTTCTCAGTATTCCCTCCACTGTAGGTACTACAAACACTTGTCCATGGTTGGCGCCCAGTAAATATTTTTTGAAAAAACAAATGGATGAAGAAGGCCAGTTTAGGATGTGTCATGTGGCTGCCGCAAGAATGAAGAAAATGATATTAAATGATTTTGAAAAATTAATAGGTAGTAAATGTCAGAAGTTTTTTTCACAATAAGGTACATGCTATTATTTTATTAAATGTGCCAGAGAAGTATTTATTTGGTTTACTTGGTCGATGCAATCAAATAACCAGAAAGTCAATTGAGGCACCAGCCTGACAAGGTATCTGACTTGGATAGTCAGATACCTTGTCAACCAAACTAGGAGTCTGGTTGATCTCGTTTTCCCTTTGTGGTCATGTCCCTTGTGCCCTAGTGGTGACCCACCATTCCTGTCAGGAGCCAGAAGGAAAGGAACAGGGAGGGAGGGCTGCAGCGGTGCCGTGGCGTGGTCAGGACGGTACCGGCTGAGAGCCTGCAGACCCGGTTTCTACAACAAGATCACAATTCAGGTCCCCTCCAGAAACAAAGTTCCATTTCACCAAGCTGACCTTGGCCTGAGACCATTTGGGAAAGTTCTGTTCTCCTCAGAGGGAGTAGAGGGATGTGCGACAGGAAGCAGGTGGCAGTGGAAGACCCATCAACTTCTAGCGTTGTACACTACTCCCTGGATGGGCCCCCTCCTCAGCCTCGGGGAGGGCCTTCCTGGCCACGGCTCTGTGACCTCCATTCCTGGCCATTGATCCTCCCTCTCGGGACCGTCCCCTGACTAGAGACACAGCAGGGGCAAGTCTGCGAGAAACTGGGCTGTCTGCTGTCCCAGACCCCTGTCCTTTCTTCTATGTTCTCCTCTCTACTGTAGGCGACTAGGAGCCGGTCCCCTTGCCAGAAAGCAGGAGGAAGAAGTAGTCTTTTTTATCTGATGCTGGTGGTTTCATCAACTAGTATGGTACCAGCAACTGTGAGCTCCTGCGGCCCCAGAGGTGACTCTGAGCTGTAGCAGCGTCAGCCCTGGTTTCACCAGCATCAGTGTGTGGCATCCTGAGTTCCTGTTCAGAGAGACCAGCATACAGCCAACAGCAGCGGCACTGAAGCAGCTCAGCAGGGAGTGTGGGCTTAAAGCTTCCAACCCCAGGTCAAAACCATCCCCCTGATCTCTGGGGAAGATCGCCCTCTCTCTGTGCTCCCCCAGCTCTTTCACCTTTGGAACCTTCTTTCTCTATGAATCCCCTCTATCTGAAGCATCCAAAGTAGTTTCTGTCTTCCTCTCTAGATACTGATTGATACACCTCCACCCACTGCTCTCCCAGAGCAGGTTCAAAGGCTGTGAGGAACCACAGCCTGCCTCATCTAGAAGGTAAAGGAGGAAAGGAGGACCAAACAGAGCACCACACCTTACAAAGCTCAACTCCATTTGAAAATCCTGAAATGTGATAAGCCATCCTTCACCTTGATTTTATGGTGGATGCTGTGATGTACCACCCGGATCCCCCCTGAGGAATGAAGGACTATGCCCTCAACTCTGGGATTGATCCCAAAAGATCATCCCCAACCGTTGACCCTCTTCAGGAATTGCTTTGGCTGAAGAAAACTGCCTCCCCCCCCCCGAGGTCATACCTCCTTCCAGAGGCAGCCCTCACCCAATGATGGATCGACCAGGGCGTACAGAGGCTCAAACCCATTTCCCAACCATGAAGGGCCATCCCCCAGATCCAGAGCATCCCGTGGAGTCAGCTGAGGCCTTCACTGGGACTCCATCACATCTCCATATCTCCCACTTCCCAGGCTGCTTCTTTCTCTTCTTTTCCACAGGAGTTTATCCCAAGAGTGCTCCCTTACAAACTTCCCTCATTTTAATCTCTGCCTCAGAGTCTGCTGCCCAAGGTCCCTGTATTAGTTTGCTAGAGCTGCTGTAATAAAGTACCACAGCCTGGGGCTTCCCTGGTGGCGCAGTGGTTGAGAGTCCGCCTGCCGATGCAGGGGACGCAGGTTCGTGCCCCGGTCCGGGAAGATCCCACATGCCGCGGAGCGGCTGGGCCCGTGAGCCATGGCCGCTGAGCCTGCGCGTCTGGAGCCTGTGCTCCGCAACGGGAGGGGCCACAGCAGTGAGAGGCCCGCGTATCCCCAAAAAAAAAAAAAAAAAAATTATTTTCTTGGTTCTGGAGGCTAGACGTCCCAAATCAAGGTGTTGGCAGGCTGCTTCCTTCTGCGGGTTGTGAGAGAAGAATCTGTTCTAGGCCTCTTTCCCTGACTTGCAGATGGCGATTTAATGTTCACATGACGTTCTCCCTCTGTGTGGGTCTGTCTCCAAATTTCCCCTTTTTATAAGGGCACCAGTCATATTGGATTAGGGCCCACTCTAATGGCCTCATTTTAACTTGATTACTTCTGCAAAGAACCCTATCTCCAAATAAGGTCACATTCTAAGGTACTAGGGGTTAAAACTTGAGCATATGAGTGGAGGAGGAGACATAATTCAACACCTAACAGAGCCCAACCTGCAACCACATTCAATTATGTTTTCAACCAAGAGGTCAATGGACATGGAACTGACAGCTTCCTGAGCCCACTCTACGATTCAAGTACAGTCATATCAAGTTGCCTTTATTACATGGTCTGCCCACTCACAAAGCTAAAAGAAAGAGAGACGCTCGGCCAGGTTATAGGCAGGTTCTCCAACACAGGTTGGCAAGATTAAAATCAGGAAGGACAGAGTCTGGTTCCCAGGCTGGAGGGAAGCCTGGAATGGGGAGTCGATTGGGAAATCTGCATTTACATGGAAGCTCTTTCTGACACATAGCTGGGTGATGAGAAGTGTGACTGAGAGACTAACCTCTGGAAGGGTGTCTGGGAACCTAATGTAATTAGCTTTTTATGTCCTTTGTTCTCAGAATTAATAACAGTATGACGATGAGTAGAGGTGGGAGGAGGGAGATGCAGGTAAATCGATGATGGATTTTTCACTAGAGAAAGATGGGGTTTTTTCCATTAATTTACTGGTAGAGTTATAACGGCGTCACCGAGGTTTTTCTCCACACACGCATTGCTTTAGTTTCAAGCTGGACAGGAAAGGTGCACTGCTGTGGAAGGCATAGCTGCTGTGAAAAGCTTTAAGCATCTACACATTGTTGGTGGGGGCAGGGCAGCAGGAAATGCAGGTTACAGAAATTCACACATCAGTGCTTAAAAGCAACTCAAAGCCAGCCTGCATGTTGGAACTCAAGGATATTCTTATTCAGGTTGGTGTGACCATCCGTATCTGGAGCCAGCAAGACCGTGTTTGGATGGGGCACACACAGGCAGGGTTGCAATCTGGCCCCAGGCCCTGATTCCCAAGAACACTCGCCTCAAAAACATCAGAAAGAGTGGAGGTCTGAGGATCAAGTGCCAATGTGCTCGCGCGCCAAGAAAACCTAGATGGCTATTTTCACAGCGTACTGGGGCTTGGCCGGGTTCCAGAGACCATCAGCAAAGCAGCCTGCCCGATACTTCAAAGGAAGAACTCTCACTGATATATCCTGTTCCACACTTTCCACAGCACACACTTAATCTTGAGGCATATAATACCACAACAGTGAGTCACCGGGCTGGAGCCTTAGGCCGTCCACAGGACCGGGCAGGTGAAAAAAGTCTCCCACGTCTGTTTTGTAAGGCAATTCCCCTCACTCCCCAGAATGGCACTAAAACAGAGTAATAAAACCTGTCACAAGGCAGATGAGTTATGGCCTGGTGTACCTGTACAGAGCCCCATACAGGACCATAATGAACTCAGGCCACCATTTTTCATGACCCTGTTTTATCACATTTTGATAGAACCCATCAGACAGGGGCTCACCAACCTGCTCGATTCCTCAGATTAGGCTCAGAGATCTCCGGAGGGCTTTCAGCCATGAGATACGTTGAGAGCTCTTCTTTAACACACACGCACCCACAGCTCTCTCAGGAGGTCTGAAACTTGGAAAGCCTCGGTCTTCTGAATTGTATCCCATATAAGTTAGAATCCAGCCAATATTCACAAGAAGACCCAGGATAAATAATATCAAGCCTAGGTGTCGTGGAACAGAAGAAAGCAACAAGGGAATGCCAAGGTCAAAGGTGAAGGCCTTTGCTTCTTCAGGGAGTGGGGGAAGAATAATACTAATTCCTTTGCTACAAATCCCACACTGTCTGGAACGCTCGTGGCCCGCTTGGCAGTTAGGTCAGCAGTAGACTGCTTCCCATCTAGTCATTTAGCAGTGGTCTGTGGAAGGATGGTGGAAACAGTCTAAATCTTTTCTTGAGTGAGACAAGCAAGCCGGAAATTGAGTGACTGCATAATCCGCTGGTGGCGGCCTCTCAGGAGACACCTGTTTTAGGTGTTTGCATCTGGTCACGTACGCACTGGGGTGCATTGCTGGGCCCACAGACACTTGCCCACCCCTGCCCACCCCAGCCCACCCTCTCCTCGAGGCCATTGTTATGCACACCTCCTAATGGTACGTACTTTCCAGATGACCTACACCAAGTCCTTCTCCCAAAGTCCTTTCCTCTCCCTGGTTTCACTGAATTCTAATTTTCCCTTCACTCGCGTTTTGACTTCTGTCTCCTGGGACCCTGGCGGGCATCTGAGAACAGGCTGCACAACCACATCTGTCGGGGAAGGAGAAAATGGAGAGCTGCCAATCTGCCTGTTTCGAGGTGGCAATAAAACCCTGCCCACGCAGTCCCCTGGACTCTCTGGAACTCGAGCTGACACGACTGGTTCGGGAGTGGTGGCCGGCCACGCAGCCTTCCACCGTAAGGGCCACCTTTTTCATCACCTAAGAAATGAAAGCTGGCAGGTTTCATGCGGGGCCCTCTATAAATCTTACGGAGTAATTCTGTGCACATTAGCCACCCTAGCTTGAAGAAAGTGAGCCTTGGTGAGCACGAGGTTGCTTTGCCAAGGTCAGGAGCCTAGATGCTGTGCTTGAGGTCCTGTAGGGAGTGGCAAACGGTCCAAACCACAGGCAGGGGCATGTGCTCCTCAAACACCTCCAGAGTCCAGGATCCTGCTGCCCATGAGGGCAGCGGGGTGGGGAGCTTTGACGAGGCCCACAAGACGCCCAGAAGGAAAGGGCCCTGGAGGCAGGGGCTGCGTGGAGCTCCTGAATCTGTGGCGAGGAGACTCAGATCCAGAGTGTACACTGGGGTGCCCCCTGCCCAGCCCCCTTTGGGAGGGAAAGAAAATCAGGAAGGAAGTTTCCAGCACTGGGACCTTCTCCAGAACCTCATCCCAACTACAGGGGGTGTCGCGGGAACGTCTGGTGGTGTGCAAACACCATCTCACTCAAGCAAGAAGAGTGGTTCCCTATTTGAACTCCATCACTTACTGCCTTCTAGAACTTGAGCAAATTACTTGATTTCTCTGAGCCTCAGAAAGTTCTCAGGATGACTAAATAAAACAGTATATCATATTAATAAGTAATGTTTCTTATACATTTCCTGAAAGCGAGGCACAGGGCTAAGAAAATAAATAGCCCAGTGTTCAGATAAGAAACAATGTAAAGCGCAGAGACCAAGTAACTTGCCCCATGCCACACGGAGCAGATACCCAATGCATATTTGGTTATTTTGTCTGTCAGTTCAGAACCATGAGCATCTCAGCTGCCTCTACAACACATGAAATGTTTAAAAACTCCAGTGGCCATAGTTTTGGTTGTTTGCTGGCAGAAGACAAAACTTGCACAAAGGTTCACCCAGGACAGCCGTTGTTGTGGGATCAGGTTGGGAGGCTGATGGGGGCCTTTTATTGCTGTTTTTGTTTTGTTTTTGCTGTTTGTGGCCACAGCCTTCCCAGGCACCTGGAGGCCAAGGTGGCTTCCTCTTCTGGCCCTTGGGCCACAAGCCTGCAGCTGAGCAAATCAGAGGTGGGAAAGGGACACGGAGAGATGGAGTGTAAACACTCAGAAGGCTGAAGACAAATCTTAGAGAAAATACACCACCCCTTACAGAAAAAGCATGTAAAGGGAAGACGGGCAAGAATTGCAGGCCCACTGCTCCAAATGGAATGGGTAGCTCTTCAAGCCAATAACATTTCCACCTGCACACGTGCCCGAGTGGACACCAACCGACCAGAGCAGGCAGCTCCGCGGCAGGGAATCTCCGTGGCAGAGCTCACTCCTCTGTTCAGCGATTGCAGGTCAGAGGCCTCCCCCTCCCACCTCTCCGAGAAGAAGGGCTAGACCACGCACAGTGAAGGGCTGACCTCAAGGTGTCTTTCTGTGCCAACATCCTGAGATTCCTAATTGTGTCGAAGAAGCTACTTTGAATCGACTTTAGGCAAAAGAACCAGAACCCAAAACAATGCTTGTTTGGGGCCAAGCCTAATAGTCCTGACCCTTTAAAGCTTGCATTTTGTGTCTCTTTCCATAGTGCTTTGAGGAGAAGACACTTCAGAATCCCTGCATGGTTCCTCTTCTTTCTCCCCTTCTACTTCTCCTTACTCTTCTCTTTTACCATCATCAGCCTCTGCAGAAAGTGCTTGACTTGAGCCGCTGCTCCTGCCTACTGAGGAACGGGAAGTAAGCCATGGAACTCCAAGTCCTCACATGGTAGCAAGGCTGCAGAACACCCGCCAACAGACCCCTGCCCCACGCCGCTCCAAGAAAGCCCAACCTACAGCCCCAACTGAGGGGTCTTGAAGCGTAAATTACGATGTTCATATCATGCCACCCCACCTCCCCGGTAACTGGTCCAGGTACAAAAGCCTGACCTACGCGCAGCCAGTCTCTGAGTTGGCCCGACACAAACGTCACATCCAGCAAAGACAATGGGGATAAATGGAACCACTCGGATTCTCTCTGCTGAAGAATCTAAATTGAGAATCAGAGAGAGAAAGAAAGAGATTCGTGACTTGGAAGGTGGGAAGGAAACAGAAGCTGAGAGGCATTCAGCAGAAACCTAGAGGAACGGGAGCCATGGGCGAGGGAGAGCATGGACAGCAGGAGCTAAGATAAGCCTGGGGCTCTAGAAAGCAGAGACCGAGTGATGCACAGGAGAGACGGTGATCTGCTTGGTTTGTGGAGTGGCTTGGACTGTGGAAAATTAGAAAACCCCTGTCGGTCTAGGGCAACATGATAATCCAGTTCCTAGAGGTGCTTTTGACCCTGCATAACCTCTCAGTTCCTGCTGCACATTCCATTCTCCACGTGACTCGGCTCTTTGTAATTTCCCATGAGGGATGGTGCAGATGAATGCCTGCATCTATCCATCCATGAATCTCTATTTCCTCATTGTAACCTGAGTCAGTCTCTCTTTCTTATCATCAAAAACGCCTATTAAATATAAAATGCCACATGGACTCGCTGGCTGAACAATAATTTCCTGTTCACAGCTCCACTGACATTGATGCTTCTGTTCTATAAAATTCCAGGGTTCATCTTCCATTTTTATTGAATTAACCACATGCCTGTTTTTAAAATGCTCTAAACCTTGTATTTTCATAAATGCCCTTATACTCTCTTTCATATACCTCTCGCACTCTCTCTAGACACCCAAAACTAAAAGCTCTGGTACTCTTACTTCAACAACCACCTTACACGTGTACATTTCCAGACCAATTTTTCCAAGTTCTTTTCCAAGTAATTTCACACACATGATCTCTTCTGAACCTTGCAATAACCTTATGAGGGAATAATAACACCTAATCTTTGTAGAATGCTATACAATTTAAAGACGACTTTCACATACATAATCTCCCT
Source organism: Lagenorhynchus albirostris (assembly GCF_949774975.1). Lineage (NCBI taxonomy): Eukaryota > Metazoa > Chordata > Mammalia > Artiodactyla > Delphinidae > Lagenorhynchus > Lagenorhynchus albirostris. Next base: position 58,225,744 of record NC_083097.1, read on the forward strand.
TGATGAGATCCCAGTAAACAATGCTGCGAGGTCTTTTTCTCATTTTAAAAATAAGAAAACTGAGACCTGGGGATGGCAAAGAACCCATCCAAGTTCACACAATAAAGAATGGTTTCGACTGGGATTTATGGCCTCTGTATCAGCCTTAAAATACTTTGTGGGTTTTTTTTTCCACCACGGACAAACAGGCACTAATCTTGGATATACTCATATGACATTGGAAATGTCTAGTTTCTTATCTCTATTTATTAAGTCAAAGGTCCTTGAGGTTTACCATGTACCACTGCACATGACTGTGGTCTGCCCTCATGGTCTGGCTACCACCGCTCGGCAACACTCAAAAGATGGCCGCTTAACAAGGAAACTCACCTTTGTTCTTCCACAGGTGCACAAATAATCCATTGATAATATTAACTTGACACACAGACCTGTTTCTTCGTGGTCACTGAATTTGATATATGTGTCCCATAACCCAGGCTACCTTAGGCAAAGCCTTGGTCTAATACAGAGGGCTTTTATTTAATACCAGGAAATCGACACTTTCAGAATAGTGACTCAGACTAGCTTGCTATAAATACATTGTGCCACTTCAGCGTGTAGGACAGAATCTTGAGATCATTTTGGTTTAAGAGAGAGACTCAGAATATAAATTGCTATTTGGTTTCATCTATAGTAAATGTGGTTGCTCTCATGGTAGCACACAGAGCTCGTTGTTCTATCATTCCTTAAATAAGACCTTGACATTCAGCACCTCTTCTTCCTGTCATTTGAAAGCCAAGGGAGTTTAAATGTTGTTTGCCTCGGTAGCTGCTCTTCGCAGGCACACAGATGGCTGATGCAGTTTATAATGGGGACCCTGGTGATTAGAGCAGCATCGTTACATGTAATAAAGTAAACACTATGGGCAACAGCATGAGCTCGATGCTGGGGGGTGGGAGCTCCTCCATGGTGTCTGAACCACTGCAGAGAGAGGCATTTAGATAAAAGTCAGCAAATCCTTGGCACATGGCTTCCACACTATTAATCAAAGCTTTCTTGCTGATACCAGCCATGGCCTCATATTCTCCAAAACATGGTATGCTAGGCACCTACTTACCAATAGATAAGACCTGATTATACAAGATGAACCCTACATGCTATTTAAAATTTAGATGATCCCTACCGAGCAAGACTGCTCAGGATCGATCTTTGTGCCACAACAACTGGGTCCATCTACGTGGTCCCACTATAACTGGATGCCGTGGCCAGTGCTGGGAAGGTGATAACTCAAAATATGTCCATTGCCCTAGATTATAAATGTGCATTGTAACATTTCCAGCCCTGTTCATACTGGGAGCTCCATTTGGAGTTATTCAAGTGCTATACTCCAGTAATCCAGGACTGTGATTCCCCAGCACATCATGGGACATCTCACCTCTATGCTTTTTACACACCCTGTTCCCTCTGCCTGGAATGTCCTTTCTCTTGCAGGTGACTTATAAATGCCTCCTGATCCTTCAAGATTTCAAGATTAAATATTATCATCAAGCCATAACTCACCGCTGGATAAAAACCCTAGAGAAACTTGTACATGGGGAAACAAACACAAATGTTCATAGCACTGGGTAAATAGCCAGGGGGAATGGGTAAATTGCGGCCTGTTCATACAACAGGATACTGCAACAAACTAGACATTTACTTAACATTAATGACGCTTATAAACAAAATGTAGTGAAAGAGGCAAAGACACAAAACTATATATATGCTATGATTTTCTTTATATAAAGTTCCAAAGCAGGCAAAACTAAACCATAGTGTTTAGTGATACATAGGTGGTCAAACGATAAAGAAAATGACAGCTGTGATCACCATAAAAGCCAGAGCAGGGCTTCCCTGGTGGCGCAGTGGTTGAGAGTCCGCCTGCCGATGCAGGGGACACGGGTTCGTGCCCCAGTCCGGGAAGATCCCACATGCCACGGAGCGGCTGGGCCCGTGAGCCATGGCCGCTGAGCCTGCGCATCCGGAGCCTGTGCTCCGCAACGGGAGAGGCCACAACAGTGAGAGGCCCCGCAAAAAAAAAACAAAAAACAAAAAGAAATGCCATAAAAAATGCAGACATCATCCTCCTGATTAGAGTCCCTTTTAATGGACAGAACCCCTTGTGCAGTCCTTTATCAGTAAGGAAGCCCCCTGCACCAATGTAAAACATGCTGCTTTAGTAGCAGGGTGAAAAAAATATATACTCTTCCTCTGGTATACCGTGACTGCTGTAGCATAAAATATCTGTTTATGGAAAATAAATTGATCCAGTGTTCTTTGAAGACCCTAAATTCTTGCTTTGTCTTGTCTGCCCGGAGCAGGGCTTTTAGCAACCTGGTTCATAGTGTTTGTATTCTCCCTCCTGGGGTCATTGCTTCCCTGGAGGCAACTTTTAAAGCTATTTTCGGAAGCCAGCCTTGGCTGGCATAATGATGTATACAGTTTGGATTTTTTGTTTTTTTTTTAAATAAGGAAGAATCACCACCCTCTTTGAGGCTGGGAGGCAGAGAGGTACATCAGAGGTAACCTCATCTTGCCTCCTCCAGTGCCCCCTGTGGCTGCAACTGGCTATGGTCCCCTTCTTCATTCCCCGTCCCAAACCGGTGTGCACGATTGCTCTGTGTTAAACAGCTGCCGGGCCTTCAGCAGACAGCTGCTTCTCGAGGCTGTGTGAAATGAGCCTGGTACCCTCGGCGCCTCAGCACCTCAACTCTTGGGTCCATGATACGCTCCAGTGTGCAGGTAGGAATTATACGCTCGGAGCTCAAGATTCTCTTTTGGTCGCTTCTTGTGTAAGCACCAGAGGTCAGCATTTTATGGGGAAGCTCAGGTTCTCAAAGGGGGGATGGGGGTGGGATCTAATCAACTGAGTGTCTTGAAATTTTGCCCACGAACCAAAGAAACGGAACCACAGCAGGTAGCAGGGGAGATGTGAGGCAGTACCAGGACTACGCTGAAATCTCAATGAGAAATCTAAACACATAGCCAAGTGCATCATCACCCTGGCTGCAGCTGGCAGGGGACCAAAAATAAAGGGTGGGGTGCTGAAAGTAGGGGCAGTAAAGAGAGTGGTTGTTGTTTTGTTTTAATTTCTGGAAGAATTTACTTAAGTTGTTAGACATTGTAATGTTAAATTGAAGAAGAAAGATTTTGTAAAAAGAGAAAGGCATCTGCTGGAGAACCAGAGAGAGACAAGGATATACAGAGAAAGAGATTCAAAGGGACACAGAATGCAGAGAAGAAAAGAGATGGAGAGAGAGGCTGGAAGCAGAGACAGGTCACAAGAGAGACAGAGACAGTGAACAGGAACTCTCCTTGGCTTGGTTCATTTTTTTGTTAGGACATCAAAACGGAACTCTTTGCACCTCTCCAGATTAGTGCTGCGCTTAAACCCATTTAATTACTGTGATGGATTGCATTCTTGCCACCAATAGCCTTGTTCTCACTTGCCCCAACTACTAATGGGCTGTAAATATGGCCTTTCAAAAAGGAACCAGGTTTGATGTGGATTTGTGCTCACCTATGTTAATGACATGTGGGGAGATGATTAGCTGCTGTCTGCCAGTGACTCACTATACTAACTTGGCCTGGCCCAGTCCAATTGGATAGAGGGTACTGCTCTGACTGTATGCAAACCCGGGCTTTTATCATCCAAAGAACCGTCTCCAGCAAAGCAGAACATTTCTAGCAGGACCAGAAAAAGGTCTGGTTGTTGTTTGGTGAGCAGTTGAGTCCTAGGGGACCCTTCCAAGCGATGAGCCGCTTCAGCTGGAAATAACTAAACAGCTTTCCTGGGAAAGGGGCTGAAGAGGAGGGGAGATTAATGAGTTCCAAGCAGCGAAAGGGTTACAGCATAATTAACTCCCAGACGGTCTCATGGATGGTACCGCAGGGCTGTCCAAACCAACCCAGAGCTTCCTCCCTGGCAAGACTTAAGGTTAATTCAGTGTCAAAAGGGCATTAGAAAAAAGCCCTGCACAGCACAAGAGGGAGAAATCAAGGACCCTTTGAGAAAGGGTCCCACGGAGAGAGGGTCACCATGCAGATGCTCTTCCTGCACACTCAGATGAGTGGGTGGATTCTAAGGGGCAACTGTGAAATCATCTGACCTAGACTGAAGGAAGTCTGAGTCTGGACCATTCGAGAGAGAAATTGATGGAAATATCTGCCTGATGCCTGGAGAAGCTATTTGTTTTGACTACTGCTGCTGCTAGTTTCCTTAAGGTTGGAACCCACAGGACCGTGAAAAGCCAGTGCCCTGAACCGGAGAAAGTTTTCTCTTCAAGCAACTGGGGAGCCCTGTGCTCTGGGTGCCCACCTGCCACGGTGGGCATTCGGTGCACAGGAAAAGCTGACCTGCAGTCAGTGGCCCACCTCACGTATTTAATATCCAGAGCAGATCATTTTTAACATCGCCTCCTCTTTTCAACAAAACGATTTTCATCAAAATCTTGAAATGAAATAAAAAATAGCTTGGCCAGGAAATGCAGGGAAAAATTCACAGGCAGTGACAAATTTCCTTTATTAGACTTTGTATGTATAATCTTCCCAGTAGAAAAGAAAATTTATTCTATGTATATACAAGGGAAAAAGCACCATTTATTCCAAAGTTTTATATCCACCTTACAGTTTGGACTTTGATCCTTTCTTCACAATATTCTGTAATATTATTTTATGTAAAGAATTGTCCAGTAACTTCTAAATAAATTTTATTAAAATCCAAAGGTCTACAAAAATTATAAGATAACTGTTAAGGGATATAATTGTGTGTGGTAATGTTTTATTTACTGGATTTGTTCTTCAGTTTAAAAACAAATAATTATAATTTTCAAAGTAGAATAATACATGGACAAAAATGCCCATTTTAAAGATATTGTTCACAGTCAGTAAAATATTTCATGTGTGAACTAAAATTTGCACTTCACAAAAATATTATTCCCCACAGGTTTACAGTGTTTCACTATGTCGAATTTTAGACACAAATACACACCCAAAATGTCCACAGAGAATGACAGAAATGAAGTAATTCAAATACTGTTTCTTTATCTTTTGCAATCATGTTTTACTTCAAATCTAGTGTTTAAACACAGGAGTATGAAGTACAATGGGGCTGGAGAAACAAACCCTCATGATGCAATCGCTAATGATTTCAAACCGCTATGAACTGATTCTGGAAATAAAAGCAGGTAACTCATTCCTACATAACCAGGAATACTCTGAATTAACTTCTATATAAAATATAATGCTTATTAAATAAGTATAATGTTTATTGTGATTTGAGGATTACATATAGCATTGAAACTCAACAATAACCACAGCCCTTGTTTAAAATTTAGATCACTAACATTTTTTTTTTCAGGGAAGATATTTTATCATGACATTATTTAGAATCAGGGCACATGGTGAAAATGAAAAGCAAATCCCATTTTAGTCAGTGTTATAATTGTTTTTAAATTCTTCAACACATTTGCTCTCCTGTTGCTGGCATTGGGCTGAACCTCTCCCACTGCCCTGCCCTTCCTATCCCTCTGTTATTCTCTGCTCATAACCCCAGACCCAGGAATCACCTCAGCGGGGACAGCCCAGAGCATCTCCAATAATATCCAACTGGAGTGAGAAAGAAGAAGGGTACTGGGCAGAAGTGACATTTATTGAGGATCCCTTTACCAAGCATTTTCACTCACAATGACTCTTTCATTCTTCCCAGTGACTCTTCACAAGACGGGTTAAAATCCCAAGATTTAGGAATGAGGAAAAGCAGACTACAAGAAGTCGAGTGGCATACACATGGCCCACTTCTCATAAGTGGCAGAATCCTTATCAAAACCCAGGTAAGGCTGAGAATGAGGCTCCAGTTACCTCCTGAAGGCACCACAGGTTCTGCGACATCCTTAGGAGATGGCGTAGAACTCCCTGGCTGTGTACAAATGCACGGAAGGCATGCTGAGGGTCCACTGCTCTAATTAGAACAAACTCACCTCTCCTGGGGTCTTTCCTGAATTCAAGTAAATCACACCTTGAACGTCACTGGACCACTAATCCTATGCCAACAAAGGGCTTCCATCTGACTCAAGGAGGTAGAGAAAGTCTCATCGGAGGGTTTCTGAACCTTCCTTCCTTATTCCTCCCTCTCTCCCTTCTTTCCTTCTTCCTTCCTTCCTTCTTCCTCCCTCCCTCCCTCCCTCCCTTCCTTCTTCCCTTCCTTCTTTTCTTCATATCTTCTTGTTTCTCTCCTCCCTCTGCCCATCTCCCTCTCTCTTTCCTTACTTTTTTGACTTTTCAAATCTTCTTCCTTACCAATATCTGTATCTTGGGTGAAATTGCTAGGGCTCTCACATTAGGTTTCAGAGAATTTCTCATTTGGGAACTTGCATATTATACATAGTTCCAAAGGACTGATAAATCCTTTTTATGTCCTCTTTATGACTAAAGCTTAAGGGGAACATCTTGTGTCTCTCTTCTTCTTCCTGCTGCATTAAAAACTGATAATCTAGCTCTCCATCTCCAGAGTTCAGACGAGGTCCTCCTTATTGGTTAGTATTGATTAGTATGCATTTATAACTGGTATAATATTTTCCCTACGGGGTGCATATTGCAATTTTCAGAATCAGGCCACAGAAAGCTTTGAATCACATAATTGCAAGATTTGGCAAAACCTATAATCAACGGTCTCTCTTCTCCTCTCTAATTCCCAGGAGAGCTATTTTGTCTCCGTCTGTTGTCTTGCCTTTGAGTATGACCAGGGGCAACAAATACAATGCTGGCCACCGCAGACTACTGGGGGAAGGGTTCCTCCCCACTCACCAACAGGGCGAGATGAACAGCCTAGTGGGAGTTAAGGTGTACAGCTAAGGTACACGGGGCCAGGCACACAGCAGAGCCTTCCCTGAGCTTCCTCTCCTCTGGAGGCACACCCTTGAGAGCCTTCATAGTGAAGAGACAGGTGAGTGAGAAAGGTAGAGCAACTGAGTACTTCCTCTCCTTCCATGGCCAACAGAGGGACAGGTGTCATGCCACTGTACTCCTCTTTATTAGTTGATCTATTCAAAACACATTGGAGGAGAACAAGCATCTTCAGAATAACAAAAAAGTACCAGTTATAAGTAAGGTCAGTGCATATAACAGTAGCCCAAATAAGTGACTTCATAATATACAAGTCTATTTTAGAAAGTGGCTGAAGTGGGCAGCCCAAGACTGTAATGGAAGTTCCACAGTCAGGAGGGACCCAGGCACTTTTTTCTTTCTTCTCCATTGGACGTGGCACATGGCTTAAATCTTCAAGGTCACCTTGTGATCCAAGATGGTTGTCGGAAGGCCAGCCATCATCTCTTTTCTAAGAAAGAAAAAGGGCAAAAAGGGGACTTCTCCCAGTTGAGACAGCATTCTTGAAGATTTCCAGAAACCCAACCAACAACTCCTCCAGAAGTCTAGGAAACGTATCTCTTTCTCTAGGCACGTCACCACCCAGAATAAAATCAGAGCTCTGCTAGTGAGGAAGAGGGGAGACTCAACACTGAGTAGGCATCTCCAGTCTCTGCTAAAAGCTAGATGCCAGCCCCCGAGCTGAGGACATTATATACATTACCCTGCTTCTTCCACAAAACACCTCCGCTAACCATAAGCCATTAGAGCTAGAGAAGTCTTAGGGAGTATCAATCCAACAACCCAATTTTATTTTAACTAACATTTGAATAGAGTTTTAGCATTATAGAACTCCCTCCAAATCTCATTTAATTCTCAAAAACACTCCCTTGAGGTAAATGGTATTCTTAGCTTGATTTTCCAGAGGAGGAAACAGATCTAGAAAGGTTTAAGTGATGGTTTCAAAGTTACACAACTAATTAGAGGCAGAACTGGTACTAGCTACTCAGATCTCCTGACACCCGGCACCATATTTTTTTTCTGTCTTTTTTAAAAGAAATTAAAGATACAGAAAAGTAAAAATGTCTAGCCATGACTCAGAATTAACAAATCCTAACATGTTTATCATTTTGCTTCAGATTTTTTTTAGACTGAAAAAAAAAAAATTGCTGAGAAAGTTGAAATCTATCTTGTTGTACCCCTCCCCAGTCACATTCCCCTGGCTCTCCAGAGATAATCAATATCATTAATTTGGCGGTTATCCTCCATATTTCTCTATTTTAATCTCTCATATGCATCCACAGATAAGTTGTTTTTGCAGCTTTTTTTCATTCAACATTTTTTTGAACTCTATGTAGGTTAATGCATATAGTTCACTCATTTTGATTGCTAAATGATACTCCGTTATATAAATATATAGTATGTTTTATTTATTCATTTCCCACTTTCCTACTACATATATTGATTAGGGGTTACTCAATCAGCAGATGAGTAAGTATTCCAAGAGCTTATCTTCATAACAAATCTGAGAAAGGGACGGTGATAACCCTGCTGTACACGATGAGGAAACTAAAGCAAGCGAGAGGTAGGAATCTGCCAGGCTTTTGTAGCTGATAAGCAACAGAGCCAGAATTCAACCCCAGAGGACCTGAATCCAGAGCCCCTACCCTTGACTTCTACTCTATATTACCCAGGCCTAATATGCAGACATCCTTACCAGGACAGTCATACCTGTTGTGAAAATGTTGACCCCAACACTCCGCCCCCACCAGGTAGGACTCTGCCCAGGTCCACGGCCACCATCTGTTCTGATTGGTCGGTGCCTATACCCTACTCCACGGCTAAATATTTTGAAGATCACTCGTGTTCTGTATTGATTGGATGACACTTGAGTTATTTCCAGTTCTTCACCCCCTACGAACTAGGGAACCCAGAAGTAGAAATACTGACTCATATATCATACCCATCACAGGTTTTACTAAAAACTACTGACTGCTCTGGAAAGTTGGCTATACAAATGAACTAATAAGCTTAATACTAATAAGCTACTGTAAACTCCCATTCTTCCCTAATATTTTATGTCATCAAACTTTCTCATTTTACCAGTTTGTTGGGTATAAAATGGTACCTCATTGTCTTTATTTGCATTTTGCCTATCACTAGTAAGGCGGATAGGGTTTTTAATATGTTTATTAGCCATTTCAGTTTACTCTTGTTCAAATTGCCTTTCTCTCTCTTTGAACATTTTAAAAATAGCTTCTTTTCCTTTTATGTATTTTCTTTTTTTATATATAATTTGGACATTAATCTTTTGCCTATTATATCCCATACAAATTCTCCCCACCACCCCTTACCTCCGGCCCCTATCTCTCCTGTCTTCTGCCATATAGAAGTTTTAAATTCAATATTGTCAAATCTATAAACCTTTTCCTTTAGAATACACCTCTTGTTACTTCTCGTTCTTGAAGCAGCGAAGAAATTCTGTATTTTCTTCTAATTGTTTTATAATTTTGTTTCTCCTCTTTATTTTCTGTGTGCGGTATGAGGAAGGAATCCAGATATTTTCCTACTTTGAAATCATTCCAACACCATTAATTTAATAACTTATCTTTTCCCCACTGATTTTCTTAGTATCACTTCTAACATAAATGACCCAGTTCCATAAACGTACTGATTTATTTCTTGGTCCTCTATGCTATTTTACGAATCTGGTTTTTTAGTCTTTTTTTTTTTTTTCAGTGTAATTCTCTGGCTTAAAAATAATGCATGTCTGAGCCTAAGACCCTCTCTCTGATCATATAATTCCTATTGTCCTGGTACTGAACGCAAGCCTAAAAGTTTGGTAAGTGCCTGGCAGATCTTCAGGGCGGTAGGCTAGAAGGCACGTGGTCTCCCTGGTTTCCATGCTGGAGATACCACTTGCCCTGCTGAGGGATCTGGGTGTTTGGAATGCTTTCTTCTGAAGTAGAAGGAAGAATTAATTCTAGAGGTCCTGAGAAAGAAGGAATGAGTCTCAGGCTCTGCATCCACAGAGATACCCCACTACCGATACCCACTCTTCAACATCTTATAAGTAAATCTCAGTGATGGAACATCACTCATAATCATCACTTATTAATTTAAGTTGACCAACTATCCCAGGTTTTGATTACACAAGTATAGAAAGATTGAAAAAAATCAGTTTCAGAGCTTAGAGAACAAAGAAAAGTTTAAAATCACATTGCTTTTTATAAATGACTGCATCTACACTCCATCATGGTCTGTGGTTCATAGTACTTTACAGGGTTCAGCTGTCTGTCTGTATTTATGGTTTAGAGTCTGGCTAGGGAAAAGTGCTCTTCTAGCTCAAGTTAGCAAGCACTATAGGCAGAGGATGTGAGGAGGATGACTGATGTTCTGCACACAACACCCTGAAGTAAAGAAGGGTAAGAAAGAGATAGACCCCTGACAGCAATCCTGAGTGTGGCTGTAGCAGTATCTTTCTGCCTGAGCAACCAGACTCTGGCCAGGGGCGGGGGAGTGGGGAGGAGCAATCTCTGAAGGCATGCGAACTTTCTGGTTCTGCTGGTGAGGTTGCAGAAAAAATGGCAAGATGCTGATGGCGCAGAACCTACATTTAGGGATTCACAGTTTATATTTTCTGGTCATACTCCCCCCACCTCTACCTTTTCCTAAATAAAATTTTACAAAAGTGGAGAGAGATTATTTTTCGTCATTCAAGGAAATTTGAGGATATTTCTGATTTGTAGCCTCTAATTTCTATAATGAAAATGATATGTGGCATGGACTAAATTTGAATAAATAGGCAATTGACTATGTACCCAAGGATATTTACATTAAAAATTTGTTTTTGTCTCCTGCATTAGAGCTGACATGGCTTTTCTCATCTTCAAACAAAACAATTGTTTTGAAAAAGGAGAACAATCCAGGCTACCCATTTGCTCAAAGCAAGCTGAACAGAGCAGGACGTGAGAACGCCACTGCCTTCTTACAACCATACTGGACCTCCCCTGTAACGCTGTTCTCTGGGTCCATGTCTGAGACCATGTTTTAGGTAAGCCTGTGTTTTAACAAGAGTCTCCTGCTTCATCCAGTAATAAACCACCTTGGACAGGGTCCAAGTCTCAAATGCCACGCTTTGTATTATATGCATAACGGCACATCACATTTGTGTGAGGCCCCGGTGCAATCGGTCGTACATTTTTCTTTCTTTTACTCTATTTCTTAACGCGCAGACTTGACTGACAAGCTTACGTCAATTGCTCTGTTATTCTAGCTTTGTTGTGGTTGTATGTTTTAATGAAAACTCTTCCTCCTGAAAGACAGGATCTATGGAACCTACAGATTTTCTTCCTGGATAATAAAACAAGAGCTTGGATTCAATTGGCCAACGTGCACATTTGCTAAATTAGGCTTTCCTTAAATGTCACTCATTCATTCAACAAGTATGTGCGGAACACCTCTTAGGCTCCAGGCTTTGTGTTTGTCTGTGAACACGATAGTGAATGAAACAGATGTGCAGCGTCCCTGCATGTGTGGTGGGTACCATCCCCTGGTGGAGGCAGCAGAGCAAATATCTAATTACCCATTGTGCTGAGTGCAGGGAAGAGCAAATAGGATGCTCGGATAGAGAATAGTGCAGTAGGGAGAGAATTGCAGAGGAAGATCTCTTGGAAGTGTGACATTTAAGCCAAGTCCTACAAGATGACGAGGGCCCACCATCCAAATGGAAGAGGGAAGCGTGTGGGCAGAACAGCAGCTGTGAAGGTCCTGCGGAGTGCTTAGACCCCCTCCGCTCACCACCTCGGCCCTTCTGTCTCCCACCAGCCTTCAGAGGGCAAGTCCAGTCCTTCTGCCCCAAGGGAGGCTTCCCAGCCATCCTCAGATGGTCCCTGTGGTTAAACTTGCCTCCCCAGCAAGTTCTGGGAACCCACTGAGGACAGAGGGGATGAGCTCCTTTGCACCCCCCACTACGTCTGCCACCGCACTAGAGCAGAACCTACGCGGGCTGCGTGGCAATGACCTGGCGAAGCAAGTGAGAAGCCGTGGCTAGGCCGCTTTCTGTCTGCATCTGCTCATATCAGACAAAATGCAAATAGATAAGCACCATCTCTCTCTGTTCTATTTAGCATTTATATGACACCTTTCAGCACAGAGAAATGAGTAAGTGGAACCAGAAGTGGCTGTTCTGTGCACTCATCCCCCTCAGCTCGGCTGCAGCCAGGCATCTGGTCCCCACCTGCCCCCCCCAAGACCCCTCCTCCCCAGGGGGCTGCAGGCCCGCTGCCTGGCTTTCAGCAGTGTCCTTCCCTCAGCCACACGCTGTTGAAAGAAGGCATTGTCTGCGCTAAAGGGAGAGTGCGGATAGCACGTTACAAATCTGAGCTGTTAAGTGATAAATGAGCAATGAAAAGTGTCCTGACATCATTAAGGGGTTCCGGAACACGTGACCCGCTCAGCCTTACCCCCATGCAAGCACGAAGACAGACTGGCTTGTAGGGTGACAGGAGCCTGGCTCAGGAGTCACCAAATTGGGTCATTCCGACCCTATGGGGTTTTCCTAGATTCTGCCAGTTGGGAACACGGGCACTTTATGAAAAGCGGACTTGCACCTTTGCAGACTTTCTTAGAGGATATGGCTCTCTCCAACTATATGGAAATGAACTTGCTCTTTCACTGCTCAGAGTATTCCCAGAGTAGGGAGCAGTCCCTCAGCACTCCCCCTTCCCCGCCAGCCCCATGTTCTGGAAGCCCTCCCCCAAACCCCCAGGGCATGCACATCTGGACCGGCCCCTCTTGCAGAACCCACACCACATCCTCCGCATTCCCCTGGCTCCACCGGGACCCAGCACTGACGGGGAATGCGGGATAGACTGCCTGGTGGGCGACAGAGCAGCTCATGTGACATTTACGAGATAACATTTGCCAGGGCCAGAAAGGGCATCCCTTTAAGATCCTATAAAGAGCATCTTAACCCCTGGAATGCTGCGGGGACAGGGGCAGGGGCCAGGTAAAGCAACCCCTGTGCTTTTGCCTACTAATGCCGTAGAATTCTACGTTTCTAGAGAAGAATTCAGGTGTTGGTCAGCAAAAGCAGTGGAGGGGCTGGATTCATGTCCTCGTGGCTCAATCACTACTAATTTGCTTGTATGCATCCCAAGGCCATTGGGGTAGAAGAAGGTACGTAATTCCACAATAACATATTGTGACAATATGGATATAAATCCTGGTTCCATCTCTTAGCAGCTGAGTTACCTTGGGCAAGTCACTTAGCATCTTGGTTTCCCTACCTGTAAACCAGGGGCAAATGATAACAACCATCGCATAAAATACGATGAGGATCAAATGACAGCAAAAGTTACACACTCAGCACAGCGTCTGGCACGTAGAAGGGATGTAGTAAATATTTACTGTTTATTGCAGACCTATTTAATATGTCACACACTGAATTACATGTTTCACTTGGTTCTCTAACTTAATCCTACAACAACTCTCAAAGGTAAGGCCTGTATTTATAACCACTATGCTATTCTACTCACTGAGTTTCCCTACGAGAAATATTTTCATGTCAGTGGCTATTCCCATCTGCAATTTTCCCTTGAAAAATTGCTCCAGGATGGGTACTTCCTAAGGGGAAGCTTTCTCCATTAGCTAGACAGGAGGGGAAATACAAGGGCAAGCCTTGACCCCCCATTGCCAAGAAATCAACTGTGGAAGTGAGTCATCTTTCTCTCACCACTAGGCTGGACGTGGTGATTAACCGAGAGACATTTAAGATTAATACACTTTCTTGTTCAAGTTTTGAAAATTAACGTTCTTGGAAATGTGAGCCCAGAGAACGAAGGAAAAAGAAGGAAGTAGAACAAGATTCTCTTTCCAGTTGCCTGCTTTCAAAAACTCAATCCCCTTCTGCCAAAAGTAGAGAATCACCTAGCCTTGTCTATGTCACGTTGCTTTCCTTTTTTTCCCTCCTCGCCTCCAAAAGGACCTTAGTTCCAGCCAAAATGGTTATCATAGATCCTTAGCACAAACAGTTTCCAAGTTCTCAAATGAGGCAGTGGAACAATTGACTGCACGGGCACAGGCCAACGGTAGGAGATAAGGGAGTAACATGTGGGCTCAAATAGCTATTGTTGCTGTGTTTTTTCCAAAGCATGAGTGCACAGGCTGTGCTGGCCTGAGCCCCTGAGATTCTTGGGAAAGAAAAGATAGCTCAGCTCGTGTCTTATCAAGGCCAGGCTTCTCGGGGCTCCGTGCTACCCTGGCCACCTTAGCTCACACCACCCCATCCTGAGATGGGCTCTGAGACCCAGCCACCAAGAGCGACCTTTGGCCCCATATGTCACCATCTGAGTTAGGCCACCTGACTGACTGTGAATGACATTTACTGAGCACTTTCCACCGTGATAAAAGTGCTTCTCAGCTTTCCATTTAAATATCCGAAACAGAGGATTTAAGAAGGGACTTTCATTTTTATTTATAACGCTAAGGAAGATGAAGCTGAGAGACGTTGAGAAGCTCACATACCATCGCACAGCTGTACATGGCAGGGCCAGCGTCGGATCCCAGGCCTTGGACCCTAAACACATTGCTTGAGAATGAGGAGAGAGAAAGAGGAAGCACAGGAAGCGAGGGGAGGGAAGGAGACGAAAGAAGATGTGGTACAAGACCTGACATTAAGATTCAGCATTTCGTGCAGCCACGACAGGTGACAACATGGAGGTCCTCAAATGGCAAGCACGGGTCTCCCCCTCCGCTCCTGCAGACAAGGTCCTCCAGCCACACAATCCTCCTTATCAACAAGGAGCTCTGGTTCTAAGCACCCCAAAACGGCCACAGCCTTTACATGAGAGGGATAACGGGGAAAGCCATTCTCAGTTCTTCAAGCAAATAGGAATCCACAAGCACACTGTGAAACTGAAGCATCTACTGGGGAGGGTGTTGGAACATTTATTCACCAAAAGGAGCTCACAGTTATTGAGTGTTTACTCCGGGGCAGGCACCGTGAGAAACATTTACACGCAGGAACGCATTTCATTCATTCTCACCACATCCCTATGACGTCGATCCAAGTCTCACCCTAAGTTTGCAGATGAGGACATGGAAGGACAGACAGACTCATCAATTCACTCGAGGTTCCGAAATTCTGTGTAGCTGCTCTGGGGAAAGGGCCCAGGCAGTGGACTATTTTCCAAGCACCCCAGGGGGGTCTCGTGTGCTGCCAGGGTCAAGAACCACTTGACTGAGCCAGTGTGAGGATCCTGCGATCCTATAATCACATCACACTTTGCCCTGTGAACTGTTCCCTGAAAATGTTTCATGTCTCCAATTAGATGATAAACTCCCAGGAGTGATAAGGTTGAATGGGAACAAGGTCTTATAAGAACTTGGAATCTGTTCTTTCAGTACTGGTACCGCGGGGTGTGGCCGGACTGGACACTCCGTATACCTGGAGGCTTCAGACTCAGATTGGGCACAGGGATTGCAAGGCAGGCTGTACACCAATTCTTTCATTTATGTGATGAGGTCGTATTACTATTATTACTCCCATTTTATAGATGAGGAAACAAAGGCACCAAGTGGTTATGGACACACAACTTGCAAATGCAGAAGCTAGAGTTGAATACAGTCTGGCTCCAGAGTCTGGTTTAATCCAGTATGATGGGAAAGTGGGGAGGGAGAGGGAGGGAGAAAAGGAGGAACCTTCAATAGGAAGATGGAGGAAAATAGAGAATCCCAAGTTGTATTAGTTTGCTAGGACTGCCGAAACAAAGTATCATAGACTGGGTGGCTTCAACAACAGAAATGGATTGTCTCATCCTCCTGGAAGCCAGGAGCCCCTCATCAAGGTGTCAGCAGTGTCGGTTCCTTCTGAGGCTGAGAGGAAGACTCTGTCCCAGGCCTCTCCCCTAGCTTCTGGTGGTTTGCTGGCAATGTTGGGCATTCCTTGGCTTGCAGAAGCAAAACATTGATCTCTGCCTTTATTGTTCATGTGACATCCTTCCTGTGTGTGGGTCTGACTCCCAATTTCCCCTTTTTATAAGGATTCTGGTCGTGTTGGGTTAGGGCCCACCCTCATGACCTCATTTTAACTTGATGACCTATGTAAAGACCCTATCTCCAAATAAAGTCACATTATGAGGTCCTGGGCGTTAGGACTTGAACCTATGAATTGGGGGGTGATACACAATTCAACCCATAACACACGTTAAGAGCCACATGGCACATGGGTTAAGAAGCAGAGCTCCACAGGAGCGGGAAGGAAACTACTGGAGACGAGACTCGGAGCTGCCTGGAGAAGGGCTCCGGTGTATGGGGGATGGGGGTCGGGAGAGGGGCATCTGCAGCAGAGGCCAGCCTGCAAGGGCCTGGCCAGGCTTTCTTTGGCACAGAGAATGAGTGGTCTCCAACTGGTTGCTGGCTTTTCCTGGCAATGCCTCAGCCCCTGGATTGCACAACCATCTCATCAATGAAAACCAATAAGCAAAAAAAAACAAAAACACAATAAAAAACGAAACAAAAAACCACACACAGAAAAGAGCAACCGTATGTTGTCTGTAAAAAGCCTTAAAAAATGCCAACCAATGCTGAGTCAGGAAATTCTCCCCTAATAGCTTTTGTTGGAAACGTTTAACATTTCAACTTTATCTCTTCTTTTCTTGAACACAGCTCCTCAGAGGTATTCAGATGCAACAATACCACCATTCAGGCCTTTTGGCTCCCAGAGCCCTGGCCAACACACACACACACACACACACACACACACACACACACACACACACACACACACACACACACACACACACACACACACACACACACACACACACACACACAGAATCAGAGCAGCATACACATCCTGGGTAGCTGACTTCCTCCAGCCCTACCAAGCTGGAGGACAGGGGATATACCTGTGCCCTGTTGCCAACTCACCACCCGCAGGAGTATCCCCTAGGTAGCGACTGCGGAGCGGACACACCCCAAGAGCTGAGGTTTCATCTCTGGCAGTGGCCAAGATATACCAGAGAACCTCAATAAGGGCCCTTCAGTGCCACCCAGAGACTCACGGTCACCTTGGCATCGCAGGACGAGAGTTTGGCTAAGCCGAGACCATAGCACTCCTTCAGTTTCCCTCACACCTCAGTCTTCTGCAAGGGGTCCCAGGCCGCTCTGACACCACCACTCCCTGTGGGATGGCTACCCGACAGTTCTTGGTCCCCTGAGCACCTCCACTGGTTCTCCACTGCAGAATCTCCCCTGAGTGGGATGCCACCTTCTTCTGAACCAAACAAGCAAACAGGAGGACAGAAGGGAAAGTAGTGGAGTGGGGCTGGCATGGAGAGAGTAGCTGACAGGAACAGAAGTAACCAATCTGGTATGGCCTAAGCCGATTGCTGGCTTTCTTTAATGAGACACCATCTCTCTGGGCAGACAAGCAAAGAGGCATCTTTTAATGCAGAACGATAAGTAGCAACGAAAAGAGAGGCACATTCTCTTTCTCACCGCACTCAGCCCCAAAGGCACAGCCTACTCCCCGACAGGGGATTCACGAGCGTCCAGGCTGGCAACCAGTGACCCTTAGTCAGCAAAGTCCAGCCTTCCCAAAACTTGAGTGGAATCAATGAGCCCATTGTGCTCAAGCTTGAGCTGAGAAATTGTATGTACAGAACAAAAGAAGAGCCAGTGCCAAAGGTAATCTTTGGCCACCCGATCATCATGCTAGAATAAATAATGCATCCATAAGCATTGATTAGGAAAGGACATATTAATTGTCCAAACATCATGAGGTCATTATGCCCAGCTGTGAGAGCTAAAGGACGAGGCTGAGCCGGCAACTTCTGCCCTTTTCAGTATGAGCATGAAAGTTCATGAAGACACGGCAGAAAGGGCCAGGCTCGCCATCGGGACACACGACTCGAGAACAGCAGCCATGCCAGGAAAGGCTGGGGAGACTGAGTCACTGGGGTCAGTCATGCAAGACAGGGTGACATTTCTCACCTTAAACCATGTTGATACACTCATCACCTGGAAGAGAAAGGAGAGGGAAACAAGTGTCTACTGGGCACTTGCTCACTGACCGAAATCCTCCTTTGCCCCACACGTAGGCGCATCATTCTCAGCGACAACACGAAGAGAGCATTAAGTGACTCGTACTCGAGGACCCGTCAGCAAGTCAACAACCATTTTCCTTGCAAAAGGATCTTCAAGTCAGATTCAGGGCCAAGGAAAAGGGTCACTAGTTTGGTGTTAGGTTATTGTAAGCACAGGATCCTGGACAGCATAGCCAGGTTCATGAACTTGCTGGGGTGCAAAAGGAAACGAGTTCATCCTTCCCCCACCACAAGCTCTTGCAACGTGAGATTCCCCCTTCCCCGCCCCCGTACCACTTCCTGGGTTCACTCTATAGCCTCCTGGGCTGCTTCCATCCGTAAGAACAAGTCCCATTTGGTCAGTTAAGAGCTTTTCAGGTATTAAAACGTCACATCCAAGTCCAAACTTCCCTGTCCCTCCATATTGAAACTTCCGTCTTCCTGTAGCTGAGGCTGAGCCCACTTGGGTCAGAAGTGGCGAGGGGTGTGGGAATCTTCTTCCCCTTTTTCTTACCCATCACTCCTCCTCCCTACTTTTGGGTCTTTCTGGGTCAGAGCAGGGTTGAGGGGACCGGGAGGTGCTCAGGGGTTTTGCTTGGTGGTCCTCTTAGCAGTGATCTCTTGACTCTGAATGTTCTGTCACAGGCATCACGTGCTGCTTATGAGGACCCCGTACAGGGCCCTTCTCTCTATACAGTTCCTGTCTATGGTTGAGGAACACTCTGGCAGACCTCCCGTGGACGGTCCCAGCATCCCACCTTTCCCCGACCCTCACAGAAAGTCCTCTTACTGGGAGATTGGGATTGACATATACACGCTATTGATACCATGTATAAAGTAGATAACTAATGAGAACCTACCGTATAGCACAGGGAACTCTACTCAATGCTCTGTGGTGACCTAAATGGGAAGGAAATCCAAAACAGAGGGGATATCTGTATATATATAGCTGATTCACTTTGCTGTACAGTAGAAACTAACATAATATTGTAAAGCAACTATACTCCAATAAAAATTAAAAAAAAAAAAGAAAGAAAGAAAAGCAAGTCCTTGTGCTCAGGGAACCCTGAAGGCACTGAGGTGCCCATGGGACCCACGGGAAGCTCACACACGCCTGCCACACAGCCATCTCGTCTCCTCGCCCTGCCCTGCTGGGTTATCCCCAACGGTGGCGTGCTCCAGGCAAGCTGTAGGCTTTGGGCTCACATCTGCCCCCAGACTCTCAGGGGGAGATGCCAGCCTCTCCCAAAGTGCTGGTGAGCCTCTGCTCCTCTGTAGCTCCCAATCAGCCACCCAGAGAGCAACAGCCCAGCCCCTTCCTGTCAGCACCCCCAACGGCCCTGAGGGCCAGGCCCCCCCAACACTGCAGGGCCCAGAGCAAGAGTCCACGTGGAGGCCCACATGCCAAATATCCAAACATTTAAGTTACAAATCTAGCTAACAGTACTGTTAAACGAAATATCCTCTTGCCTCCTACCTTGACAAATATACCTCCATTATGGCCTGGGAGGTCAGTTTGAATTTAGAATTCTCCGTCTCCTTGGAATTGGAAGCTGAGAGAGTCATTCCTCCCAACCCCCGACCCTACACCTGGCTGACAGTCTGCTCTGCAAATCTTCCTACCCCCACCTCATCCCACACAGAGGACCCTCAAGCAATCACACGTCGCCACCCAGGCTGCACCTCCAGGCTCAGCCCACATCCCCCGCAAAGCTGCCAGCCCTTGGCCATGCTCAGGCCCAGGGCTGAGCCCAGTGCACCTTGGGTCAAAGGACCTCGGAACAGGGCTGAGCAGGCCCTGGAAGGGTATCTGGGCATCCTGGGAGACCTGCATACCTGGAATGTAGTGGGGCTGAGGCTCCAGGAGGACAAGTCCCCTTCAGGTCACAGATTATGGGCTCCATGGGGAGGAGAATCCTGGAGGAATTCCTGAGAAGGTCTCTCTAGAATGCAGAGGTCAGAGCAGGGACCCTGCTGCAGGGGGTTCCGAGGAGCGTTTTCATGGCCTTGCCTCACCTGACTTGAGGGCATAGCATGGAAAGGGGAGGGCAAATGCCACAGCCCCGTCCTCCAAAGCCCTCAGTCACCACTCGGCAACTCCCCTTCCCATGAATCTGTTCCTCCTATTTCTACAGGGCACATGGGACGGCACCAGGGAAGGACGACCCACCAGCGTGGCTGCCTCCTGCTGAATCCCGGAGGGCACCCCTCAGCACCTCCCTGTCTGCTCTCGTTAGACCATGGAGGCCCATTCTACCTGCTGTCCTCAGCTCTGAGGCTTCGGCCATAATTCCAAGACCTCAGTTCCGTTAGGTGACGGGTTGGATGCAGTACTGATGGGACACGGATTTTCAGTTAAGGAGTGTTTGACACGCCTACATTTTAATGCCACGTGAGGGGAGGAGAAGGGAAGAGCGTCGTCGTTCACGTGTGGGCAGCTTTCAAACCAGGCTCAATCCGTGACAGGCACACGTTTATGGAAACGTGTCTGCAGTGACATCGGGAGAAAACACAAAGCCCTCGCTAAGGGAAACCCCACCAAGATTTTGGGAGAGAAATTTGCTATTTCCCTCAACTCAGAGAGCCCCGTGCTGTCCCCAGTCAGGAGGCCACTGCCCCCACATCACAGCTTGAACACTGGGCCAGCAGGTCCTACCCCAGCCTGGAAGGCCCCTCGCTTCCTTTTAGGCGAGGGAAGTGTGCGGAGGCCCCGTCACCCCTGTCCCCAGCCTCCCTGGCCTCTGTTCGCCTGGGCCCACCAGGCCTGCCGCCGTCCACACATTCACGCCTGCTCTGGAAGCAGCTTCGGAACTTAGCTAACACCTCGGCACAGGGGACGGCATAGAGAAAACAGGACTGATCTGGAATTGGAAGCCCTGGATTGAAGTTCTGATCCGTCTACTTATTAGGAGATCATAAGATGTTTAGGTGTCAGTGAATGTTCTGGGCTTCATCTGGAAATTGGAGATAGAAAGAAGCCAGCGGTCCATTTTCCTGCTTCCCAGCCCCACAGAGTGGCATGGGTCAAGGAACACCATGCTGCCCCCTCTCTCTCAGGTAGGCAGGGGCAACCCTGGCTCTTTGCGACATCCCACTCGCACCAACCGAAGATGGATGATCTAAGGGGTGGGCCCCGGAGACTGACCCCGTACACGTGGACGCGCCATGCTCTGCTACCTGTGAGCAGGGAGGCCCATGCAAAACCTCCCACCAGCCGGGCAGCGGCCTCCCCCGCCTCGTGGCCACCCCTGTCCTGCCTTCTGGGTGCAGGTGGGAGCCGAGACTCTGAGGACAGGCCCAGGCTCCAGAGCCACAGCGCCTCTGTGTAGTCGAGGGAGCAGAGCCCTGGACAAATCCCTCATGCCTCCCCACAAGGCGCCCACGGGCCACTTGGGGACAAATTCCCAGGGAGCTGCATTTTCCGCCTGTGTGGACAACACGCGGCAGGACAGCAAGCTTTCAACAGTTCCACCTTGATGACCTGGGCCTCGGGCTTGACTGCTTATCCTCATCTTTCCCACACAAGAAAAGGGACGCTGGCCCAGCTCTGCAGACCTGGCCCGGTTGTGAAGCACTGTCGCTAATTCCTAACTACAGAAGTGCCAAGAGTGCTTGAGGGTCCGAGGGGAAAGATGATAGAACCATTTATCTTTCAAGGAAACCCCGAGGGCAGAACCGTCCCAGGATTGGACGGGGTAACTGGGCTGCCAGGGACGGGATGGCAGGAGGGGAACCTACCCCCCAGGCCACCAGGAATCAAGGTTTTAAAACGTTTGCAGACGTTAATCTTGACTTCTCAAAGTAGCTTCCGGGGGAGGAAGGGTGAGTGACAATTTAATCTTTCCACCCTCACCAACCTTTACTTCCTCCTCTCTCTCCCACCCTCCTGGCCTAGAAAAGCCATCTGCTGTCGACTGGGGCTGAGCAGCGGTTCATAAAAAGCAGCTGGAGCAGCAGGATGCTGCGACACTCAGTTAACGAAAAGTTTTTTTTAAATGGAACCATTTGGGGCTTCCCTGGTGGCGCAGTGGTTGAGAGTCCACCTGCCGATGCAGGGGACGCGGGTTCGTGCCCCGGTCCGGGAAGATCCCACATGCCGCGGAGCAGCTGGGCCCGTGAGCCATGGCCGCTGAGCCTGCGTGTCCAGAGCCTGTGCTCCGTCCGCAACGGGAGAGGCCGCAGCAGTGAGAGGCCTGAGTACAGCAAAAAAAAAAAAAAGGAACCATTTGGCTGCTGACGATTGGGCGATGTGAGTATGTGGGTGCGGGGGGGGGGGTGGCGGAGGGAGGAAAAACCCAGACAAGTGAATGCGCCTAGAATAGTGGGGATGGAACGGACCACAGAAGTGGCCAAAAGACGCAGCAAGACAGAAAGTGAAGAGCCTGCCCTCGGAGGAAAAGGAGAGTAGAGGCAGGAGACGGCAATGGAGAAGAAGAAAGTGCTAGAAATGAGGGGAGGAAAAAAACAAGGAGGCTTAGCATGAGAGGAGTTATAAACAGATAAATGGGTCGTGCCCTGGAAATGTTTTTACAATACACAAGTTTAAAACTAAAAAAACCTATCTCTATCCAAACAATGAATGTTGCCTGAGGTCCTAACGTCACCTCCCAAAAAAGAGCCGACTTGCACCCCCTTAAGAGTGAGCGACTCCTTGAGTTTTGCCCCTGGGCGCCTCTCGGGCCTCACCCCAGGCCTCACCCCGGTGCAACGTCCCAGCGCTCTCAACCCTCTACACACAGTAGAATTTCCAGGGAAACTTGTTAGAAGCACCTATGCCTGGGCCCCTGCTTAGGCCAGTTTAATCTGACTTTCTGGTAGAGGGACCCAGGCAGGGTTTAAAAGCACCCCGAGGTGATTCTAATGGGTAGTCAGAGTTTAAAATCACTAATATAACTTACACGGTAATGTTGAGTTCTATGAGGGTAAAGAGGGCTTTCTGACCTCCATGAAGGATATTGTTTCTAAGCAAAAATGCATTTAGGACTTCCCTGGTGGCGCAGTGGTTAAGAATCTGCCTGCCAATGCAGAGGACACGGGTTCGAGTCCTGGTCTGGGAAGATTCCACATGCCACGGAGCAACTAAGCCCGGGCACCACAACTACTGAGCCCACGTGCCACAACTACTGAAGCCCACGTGCCTAGAGCCCGTGCTCCGCAACAAGAGAAGCCACTGCAATGAGAAGCCCGCACACGCAACGAAGAGTAGCCCCCACTCGCTGCAACTAGAGAAAGCCCAGGCCCAGCAATGAAGACTCAATGCAGCCATAAATAAATAAATAAAAAGAAAACACATTTAGATTCTGACTCCAGATGTCAGGCACAGACCAGCCCGCATACCCTGTATGCCTCCCACCCACCACTCACTGCAAGGCTTACTCAGCAGTGAAGGTGGGGGGCAGAGGGTCCGGTAGAGCATCCCCCTCCCGGGATCCCCCTGCAGGGCCTCCCCGCCGCTCCCAACGTGGGGACACCATCCAGTCACGTGTGGGAAACATTCCATAACTTGGGTGTTTGAGCAGTCAAGGGGCTCTTATTCGAGTTTGGTGAAAGCCTGAAAGGAAAGGGAGGTGGGGAGGGAAATGTGACAACAATAAATAACAGAGCTCCGTAAGAAATGGCAGAAGCTTCGAGTTAATAAATAAAGAAGACACATGCCTGGAAATGGAGATGAAATGTGGCTTCACAACTCCATACTAGAAAATCGGCCGAGCCAAGATGTCAGAGAAGCCGATTTCTGGGTTCACTTGTGTCAGAGCCGCCAGACATAATGAGATTGTTCCAATCAAACAAATACAGCCATTTCTCCTGGGAAGACGGGGAGAAGGCAGAGAATTTAGGCACCAGCACTACAAATTCTCTGACCTGGAGGGGCCCTGGACACCCCACCCACGTGCAGGTGACTGAAGGGTTACCCTGCCCCACTTCCTACGGAAGACAAGCTCATGGGAAGCAGGACGCTGCTTGCGCAAAACACCCGGGAAGACAGTTGGCAGTAACACAAAACTTCATGAAATCCTTAAAGCCAACAAGACAGAACAGGCCAGAGGGTACAGCCGAAAACCTGTTGTCTCTTCACCTCTTCCAGCATCGCACAATGTAAAGTCAATCAAATAATCGAATGACACAAGCAATGCCTAGGGAGGATTAGGTAAATGCAGCCAGCTTCTGGTGGCCAAGCGGGCTCCCCTGAATCCCTTTCCGAAGAG
Organism: Lagenorhynchus albirostris; assembly: GCF_949774975.1. NCBI lineage: Eukaryota > Metazoa > Chordata > Mammalia > Artiodactyla > Delphinidae > Lagenorhynchus > Lagenorhynchus albirostris. The sequence goes on from NC_083097.1 coordinate 58,249,919, forward strand.
ACTCCCCGTCAGCCAAGAGGGGGCCAGGGGGCCCTGGTGTCCGGGCTGATGAGCCACTGAACCTGCACACGACAGAATCTCAGCCCGTCCTCGGACAGCTTTCTCCCCGCCAGAGTGGCTGCTCCCTGACGGGCAACCGTGGGAGGTGTGGGAGGAGGATACGCAGGCCTGCGCATCAGTCACCCTCTTTACTCCATAAGGGACAGAGTAGCACACTGTCATGCCTCAGTTAGTTGAATTCCTCTGTGAGTCAGGCTCTGCAGCTGCCGGGATGGGACACACCATTGCAAGTCAGCCCAAAATGGGACACGTGGGGAGCAAGGGAGGCAATAGTCCAGGTAGAGGACAATTGGGACATGTCCCAGGATCCAGGGGAGCTCCAGCAACCTCAGGCAAAGCAGCGGCCCCAGGAGCTGGTCTCCCCGCCCCTCACAGCATGGGCTGCTGCTCCCATCCTATCTCGACCATTATCTCATGGCTTCTGCCTCCTCCGCTTCTGTTCCTCATGGCATCTGCTTACTTGTCCCCTCTCTGTGTGCCCCTTGGCTTCTGGACAGCTCTAGGATCTCCCATTCAAAGAGTGACTCTTAGACAGAGGAGCTGATTGGGTCAGCTAATTTCCACCCTGTATGGAGCGTTCTTATTGGGCAGAAATCTCACTGCAGCCTCCCGCTGGCTACCTCTGAGTCAGGCACCAGGTCCAAACTGCTAAAGCCAGGGTAGAAGGGGCATGGGCAAAGCGTGGCAACCCACACCTGAGGAATTCCCTGTGGCTTTGTCAGAGTCAGAGGGGGTCATGGGCAAACCTAACACCTTGTCCAGGACAATCGCAGCCTACCCTGCGACTCAGCTTTCCTTCCACAGATGCACGATGCGACAGCTCCTGAACCACACACTGAAGGTGGCGTGAGCAGAGCATGCACGGGAAAGGAATGTGTTTCTCTAAGGGAAAGAAGACCAGTAACTTTCTAATACTGAATATCAGTGGTTCAGGTTCACGTACTACACGGTTGAAAATCACTGGGGTGAGGTTGAATCAGTGCAAAGGGAAGAAGAATCGGTTCTTGGAGAATAATAGCTGACAATTATCGAGTCCTTGCTCTGGGTCAGGCTGTGCACTAGGCACTCAACCACTGGTGACATCCTGACATCACCGTGGGGCGGTGTGGCACACCTGTTTGCTGGCTGACCCCAAAGAATCCCAACCTGTTCTCCTTTCGCCACTACCACGAAAGCTGAAAATTAATCTGCCACCTTCCCTCACAGATGGGGGGCCTTGTAGCCCTGTTCCGGCCAATGAAATACAAGAAGAAATCATCTGGGAGCTTTGGCGAAAGTTTTTCCTTTTTGGAGAAAAGGAAGATACAGCCCTGAAACATGGGCCTTTGCCCTATGCACCTTTTCCTTTTTTTATCCTGCTATCACCTCTCATTTCCACCCCCTCTTCCTACCGTGAATGAGGACAATATCTGGAAAAACCACAGCAGTCTTGCAAGATGAGGCAACAAATATGAAGATGAAAAATGAAGCTGCTGAAGTTGTCAAAAGAGCCTTTGTCCCTAATAAGTCAGTTGAGCGGCTGCATATGCAAACTGATACAAGTAGTAGTATTACTATCCCCACCTTACAGGTCAGGAAACTGAGGCCCAGAGTGAATAAGGATTGGTGTAATGGTCTGGGATTTCAGCTATAAAGGGACTTCATCAAGATTCAAAACCAAACCTGTTGATACCAGAAACCTAACCATCATGACATACTCCTCTCCCACCATGAGAAATCTTCGAATTGAATAGTCCATATTTGGAAGGTCCCTTAAGGACCCTGTGGCCCAATTCCTTTTAATTAATGGATAAGGCCCACAGTGGTTAAATACTGGCCCCAGGTCCCATTGGCTTCACCCTCCTGAAGTATTAGGGCTGAATCCTGACTCTTCATCTAGGGTTCTTTACATTGCTTTATGCTTTACATTACCCACGCCTTCTTTCCTGAGAACAAGAGACTCTAAATCCTGTGCAGTACCATGGTGGCTTCTCTGCTGCCTTAACTAAGGATTTATCATCTTGACTCACTTTGGACCTCTGACGCCACAGGAACCAAGACAGAAATAAAGACAATAGTATTGTATGTCAGTCATCAGAAAATCTATAAACAACAAATGCTGGAGAGGGTGTGGAGAAAAGGGAACCCTCTTGCACTGTTGGTGCGAATGTAAATTGATACAGCCACTATGGAGAACAGTATGGAGGTTCCTTAAAAAACTAAAAATAGAATTACCGTACGACCCAGCAATCCCACTACTGGGCATATAACCTGAGAAAACCATAACTCAAAAAGACACATGCACCCCAATGTTCATTACAGCACTATTTACAATAGCCAGGACATGGAAGCAACCTAAGTGTCCATCGACAGATGAATGGATAAAGAAGATGTGGTACATATATAGAGAATGGAATGTTACTCAGCCATAAAAAGGAATGAAATTGGGTCATTTGTAGAGACATGGATGGATCTAGAGACTGTCATACAGAGAGAAGCAAGTCAGAAAGAGAAAAACAAATATCGTATATTAATGCATATATGTGGAACCTAGAAAAATGGTACAGATAAACCGGTTTGCAGGGCAGAAATAGAGACACAGATATAGAGAACAAACGTATGGACACCAAGGGGGGAAAGTGGCGGGGGGAGAGGGAGATGGTGGGATGAATTGGGAGATTGGGATTGACATGTATACACTAATATGTATAAAATGGATGACTAATAAGAACCTGCTGTATAAAAAAATAAATTAAATAAAATTCAAAAATTCAACAACAAGAAAAATAGTATTGTATGTCAGAACGTTGTCATGTTGACCGCACTACACTTCAATGTATTTAGACGATATTAAACCAAGATATTTTATACCAGAAAATGTTACCTGAGAAGGACCATTATTAGTGGCTTTTGCAATATTCACTTTGGGAGCCTGCCACACAGTCCCTTAGGGAGAACAGTATTGCAGGGCTAAAGCAATGGCAGGCCCCATCCCCAAGGCAATTTCTATTATCAAGCTGTTCAAGCAAAACAAAACAAAACTCTCCAGTCTCCTAAGGATCACAGTAAAACCAAGAAGTCTGTTTACACTTAAATTTGCCATCTCTCCAAAGGGTGTTGGGCATGATGGAGACTCGTCTAAGGATCGGTTTATTCTGCACTCTGGCTTCTTTTCAAGCATCTCTGAACTTTCCCCCAAAACTGCCGCCGTCCTATGATTGATGCGTTTCTGGAGATCCAGCGGAACTTGTCTCTTCACATTATCCAGCTGTTCACTGCCTGTGGTTTTCACTAATGGTCGTTCCATTTGATCATTCCCTCCTTGCCCCTAACCTTCTGACAGTGCTCAAGAAGAATGGAGAATGCAGCTGGGACTGGGAGCCTTGCAATTTAGCAGAGTTTAGGATAGGAAAATGTCTTACATTTGAAAGAATATGGGGTCAAGGTGGGAAATCAGAAGAATCGTTTGTTCATTTATTCCACCAGTGTTTATTGTGCCCTCATGGTACAGCAAGCTCTGTGCTTAGCCCTCTAGATGCATTCCCCTATTTAACAATACCACAAATGTATGAGTGCAGCACTAAGATCATACTGATTCTGTTCTTCAGGGAACTATGGCTTAGCAAGATAGAATAACTTAACAATCCAGAAAAGGAGAGAGCAGGTAGTACAGACACACATAGGCACGTACAAACTCCAACACGTAGCAGAATATATTAGTTAGATGATCTAAATGTCAGGGCCCAGCTAAAGAAGAGATTGCATCCCAGCCTCAAAGAGAAGATTGCGTTTTAATAAAGTTCTACAAGATGAGTAAGATTGCAGAAAAATTATAATAATAATAGGGATCCCAGAAGAAGAGACGGCATAAGTAAAGGGGAAGAGGCAAGCAATGTAGACGCATTTGGAAACGGTGGACCATCCAGTCTAGGAAGAGCAAATTTGTGCAGTAGAGTAAAGGCGTTGGGACTGGGCACGGGTCACGTAAGACATAGAATATCTAAATCTGGAAGTTATCAGTATCACAAAAAGAAGCCACTGCGGAGCTTTGGGGAACCAGGAAACCCTCCCAGGCTGTCTTTAAGTAAAGTGTATTTAACAGTAATACGAATATGGAAAAGAAAAGAGGCTGATAGCTGGGAGCCTGGGCAGCTGCGACCACAGGACCCTACGGCAAACAGTGAAGATCTGCACTGTGGTGGAAGGGGCGGGGATGGAAGGATGTCTATACAGGCGAGAAACGTGGTAAATAGACCAGGCCATCGGCATGTGGGAGAATGAGGTGTCAGGAATGATTCTGATGCTGAGTGCCCTCAACATACATTCAGGCAGGAGATGCTGAGCAAAAAAAATTACAAGGTAAAGAGCTTGCAGTTAAAAATGATACCTGGCTAGCAGTCCCTGCCCCCACTAGTTTCCTGCTAGACGTACAGAAGGCTACGCACTTTCAAGAATGAAACTCAAAAATAGCACAAAAATGAAAACAGAATTGTCAAAATGTGGAAAGAATTTCAAGTGACTCCAGGATGGCTGAAGGTTGATTCAGAGAAACAGTGAGTGGCCAGGCTGTCCTTGCTGTCCTGAAGCAGTGAAGCCCACACATGGCAAAGAAAGCCAGGTGGGCCCTGGCACTTCCCCACTGTCTGCCCTTCCTCAAAGGCCCAGGGTGATTGCCCAAAGGAAAACTGGTTAACTGTCACTCTCTTATGTGAGTGTTTCTTTTAAGGTGCCAGCGTGACACGCCAATCGTCTGTTCCCCATCTTGTCCTCTCTGACTAATCCCATCCGACTCAAATTTTCTATCACATCTATGGACTGAAAACAATAAGCAGGGAGTTGAAGGGGTCTATCACGGTGCTTTGCATCCTCCAGGATGCAGCCCACACACTGAAGCCATGTTAGCAAGAGAAAAAACCGTAAGAAATCTAACAGCAGGGCTTGCTGGAGTTGTTCATCTGCACGAACATCCTCAGTTTCAAAGCGTCAGAGAATCAAGCAGTGGGATGAGAGGATCCCATTTCTATACAACGGAACCACAAAATCTGTTGTCTGTTGACAAACCTCAAATCCGGGGGAACCTGTCTAATCTAAAGATTAATAAACAATAAACTAAATAGGAGGTCTATGAAAAAAGTGCCAAAGCTCCAGAGAAAGGGAACAATATCTTAAAGGTCAAGAAGATGAACAGACCTTTGAAAATAATCTACAACTGAAAAAAAAAGAGAAAATACTATGAAATGTTTTTGTATCTTCAACAGGACCTAAGAATATGTGGCCTCTCTGAGACAGAAGCAGAAAGCCAAAAAGCTGAACTGAAGGAGCATGGTGAGATGAAAAGACAAGACGATGGAATGCGTGAGCCAGATGGGAGGGGAGCTGGGTGAGGCAAGGAGGCTGACATTACAATAAGAGAACTAAAGTCATCACTGAAGACAGTAAAATAGACGGTGGGAAATCAAATCAGTAACAAAGATTTGAAAAGCTCTCCCGGAATAGGGGGAAAACGAGGCGGAGGTCAAAAAATTTGTTCATTTTCTAAGGCAAAAGAATAGGTGATATATGCAGAGGACAAAGAAAGGAAATTCAATGCACCAGTAATAGGTGTTACCAAAGACAGAACCAAAACACAGTGGGACCAGAGCAATGAGCATGGATATAGTTTGGAAGCCGTAGCTGTAAACATCTCACAGAGGAAATCTGCTTAATTTCTCTGTGTCTCAGGGTTCTTGTCTCTGAAATGGGGGTTTAAAGCAATAGGCGGAGAATTCTGATGACCAGTAAAGGAGACGCTATATGTAACGTGCTTGGCTTCAATACTGGTACCTAGTAAACATTAGGTAGCATCGGTTGTCATTTATTATTTCTCTATAAATAGTCCTGACAAACTGATAAGCAAAGTTAAATAAATAAATAACTGCAAGCTTGAAGAGTTAATTCATGAAATAAGAACCACGAATAACATAGAAGCGTACGAAAAATATTCACCTTATTAGGAATCAAAGAAACTCAAATTCAAACAATGAACAACAACTTTTCTAATAACAGGTTAGCTACAGTTTTTTTCTTTCTTTAATGATAATGCTCTACGTTGAGAGAATATGCTTAAAAGAAGCTCTCCCCACCTTGCTGGTGGAGCTCTAAATTGGCTCATCCTAAATTGGTTGAAATGTATAGATCAAGAGGATGAAAAGGATTTGTATTCTGGCTATGGACTGAATATTTGTGTCCCTCTCAAAATTCATATGTCGAAACCCTAACCCCCCAATGTGACTGCATTTGGAGCTGGGGCCCATGGGGAGGTGTCAAAGGTTAAATGAAGTCATAAGGGTGACCTAATCCAATAGGGCTGGTACCCTTATAGGAAGAGGAAAAGACACGAGAGCTCTCTCTGCCATGTGAGGACACAGAGAGATGGTGTCCATCCACAAGCCAGGAAGAGGGCTCTTACCAGGAATGGAATCAGCCAGCACCTTGATCTGGGACTCCCAGCCTTCAGAACTGTAAGAAAATTAATTTCTGTTGTTTAAGCCACCCAGTCTATGGTATTTTGTTATGGCAGTCCATACAGACAAATGTAATTCTTTAAGCAAAATCTCCATTTATAGGAGTCTATTCTAAGGGACTAATCAGTGAAGTTGACAAGGATTTACAGAGGTGTCCTACACCATTGTTGAAACAGTTAAAAACAAGCTAAATGTCTAACAATAGAAGACTCTTCAGAAAAGCACTAAATGCACCAGGTTTTAAAGCTCATTCATGATGCAGGAGAGTGATTATTATATAATATTAATATAAAAGCAGTAGAGAAAACTATATCACTCTGATCCTCATTTCATTAAATTAGGTATTTACCAAGTATGTACACATAGAAAAAGGAATGAAAGAATATACACCAAAAATAGTAACGGGTATATTATCTCTGATGGTGGGTACCAGTGGGACTTCTTTATTTTTTGAGATGTTCTAAATCTCCAGCAATCATCCTGTATTATTTTATAATCATTAAAAAAAAGTCATTTTAAAAACAAGGCATGTTATACTCCAATAGAGATGTTAAATAAATAAATAATCTAAAAGAGTGGAAAAAATTTAAAAATTAAAACAAGGCATGTGAATCCTACTTCTGCCATTAGCTTCAAATAGTCTTTAAAGAGAGCCTTGTTTCTTCATGGTACGCTTGTTTCCTGCCTGTAAAGTTGTAGAGATGTTATCAGTCGTTCAACTGCATTCACAGCATAATAAATAAGTTATTAAAAAAACTGCCACTGCAGGATGGTGGCATCGTTACTTTATTAGTAACCCCTGCGTTCTCTTTTATCCACAATCCCCAAACAAATGTGTATGGTTTCTGCCTAGGGGTTTAGTGGCAGAGCCTAGCAAAATTCTTGCTTTAGTCTTTAAGATGTAGCAGCCCAAAATCACAACAGGCTCCTTGGAATTTTAAATGCTGAAAAAAGTAATCTAGGTAAACATGAGTGTGTCCTTGAAAAATATACCACAGATCAACCAACATGGAAAATATTTTGTGGAAGAGAGAAGAAGCTTGTCCTGTATTGTTGCAGAGGAAGGAACTAGAATCAAAGGGTGAAGGTTAGGGGAAGGAAGATTTTGGTGCAGAACCAAGAATTCCTTAACAATAAGAGGTTCCTTGCAAAGTAGTGAGCTCCTCAGCACCAGTAATGTGGAGAGCAAACACATCACTTGTTTGGAAGAAGGAGAAAAAGTAATTTCTGCATTAAATCTGAACCAAACTGAAACATGAACTGCATAGTCCTTAAGGCAAAAATAACCATAAAACTTCTCCAAACTGAGCACTTTTTTTTTTTTTTTTGCGGTACACGGGCCTCTCACTGTTGTGGCCTCTCCCGTTGCGGAGCACAGGCTCCGGACGCGCAGGCTCAGCGGCCATGGCTCATGGGCCCAGCCGCTCCGCGGCATGTGGGATCTTCCCGGACTGGGGCAGGAACCCGTATCCCCTGCATCGGCAGGCGGACTGTCAACCACTGCGCCACCAGGGAAGCCCCCAAACTGAGCACTTTTGAGAGAAAAGAGGCAATGTTAATAATTACACTGGGACAAGGGCATCCTAAACTGGAATGTGTGGCCATCCCTCTCTAGGGTCTCTTCTAACTCTTGACACTAACTAAAATTCTACATTCATAAACCTTAAGTCTTTAATCCATGTTTCAAGGGCTAAATTCTTCCAATGCCCACGTTTGAATGGTTTAATGGCCTATTGTAATGGTCAGACATTCTGGTGTGTAACAACATTTCTCTGAATGGCTGGAGATGGAGATGGGGGTAGAAATGCCATGTTTCCCCAGTAATTGGCCCTTGGAGAAAAAGAGAGGAGCGAGTACAGTTAATTGGAAGCCTACAAGGCATATGGCACTAGCAACCCCAGATTTATTTTGAGCTGCAGTTAGCATACCTAGATGATTAGTACTTGGATATTTCAGTGCTTCCTAAGCATAGCTGGAATGTGTAGCTCTGATCTGTTTTCCAGCTGGAAATGTTACCGACATGGGAAGATTTCTGCTTTTAAGCATCTTGATGTATCCCGCCTCTGCCTGGCAGGAGCTCTGCTCCGACAGTCTGTATGTCACTTCCGCTGTGCTCTGGGCTCAACGTAAGTAATTTAGACTGAGCTGCAGAAACGCCAGCAGAACTTCCCCAGCAGCAGACAAGCCCACCCCCAAGCTGATTCCCTGCAGTTTTATTGTCTGTGATGATTAGAGGGTCATCAGTTGGAAAAGGGTGAGAGAGAAGAGGTGAAAAGGTAGCTGATGTGATTTTAAATGTCCCTGCCTCTTCTGAATACCTCCCCATTGGCCTTTCAGAAGTACCACTGGGCTAAGACCATCATATTCCTATAATTTCCCTATGAGAATGCATAAGTGTTTCATTCTAGAAGTGAGACAGCAATCTATTAGTTATCAGTAGAGCTTGTTTTCCTACAATCGGACTGTAATCTCTCCCAAGGCAGAAATTCTTTTTATGCTGTGTGCCCTCATGGGTCAGGTGAATTTTGAGAGGAAATGAGTCCAGGAATGACCCAGAGATGCTCTCAAAGGCAGGCCAAGCTGGCGCCGTACAGCAAAGAACAGTGAGCCACTGGGAGATACGGGGCCTGCAGGGGTGAGGGGAGGGGGTAGAGAAAAAGCCTCTGAAACGGAGATTGAACAGACTTAAAGCAAACCACCCCAGATTAGAAATTTTGCCTGAAGCTTGGGAAATACACAGAGGGAACAAAGCGGATCTTCTACCTAAGCAGAGAACCAGGTCACATTTCTATTGGGTTGGCCAGAAAGTTCGTTTGAGTTTTTCCATAAGATGTTACAGAAAAACCCAAACGAACTTTTTGGCTGACCCAATAAAACCCAAGAGGATGAGCTCTTTCTAGAGAAACCTGTATGTCAATGAATGAGCAATCAACTTAAATTTCAAGTATACAGTCTTGGGCATACTTGTTAAGCTCTGGCAATTGGGAAGGAGAGAAGAATAAAGTACGCAAATAATGATATCTTCAACTGTTGGCACCTTCAAGAAAGCCAGCACATCCTTTGGGTAGCTGTACCACCGATCCAGCACCAAGCTCCTTCCGACAGTCAAAAGCAGAGAAACTACTTTTACAGGTGAGCAAAACTGAGATGTTCCATGGTCACCCTTGACCAGTTCAACCAGCCTCAACTCTAAAGCTTTCAGAATGTTAGCCAACAAGACAGCAACACCAAAGTTCCTGGAATGAAGCCAAGCTACCAGTTGAGGGGGGATGGTCCATCTCTGAACACCTCCCCAGCTGTTGAGCTGAGCTGACATGGAGGAGAGGCCAGCGGTAACTGTACAGCTTTTGTGAGGAGCGTGAATCAGGACAGATGCTGTGAAGCCACGGGTGCACTTGCCAGGTGCCTGGAAGCACAGCTTCAAGCAATTCAGAGCAGCCAGGCACCTCCGGAACCTGAGTGCCACTGGCAGACTGGCGAGGCTCCAGAAAGAGGACTGTGCAGGCTCCTTTTAAGCAAAGGCTGTGGATTATCCAGAAAATCCAACAAGTAAGATAGGAATAACCTACCGGGACAAACGCGATTTCAGCCACAAACTGAAAAACAACCTGCCGGTGTCTACCAAGGCAAGCTCAGTGCACTGCCCACTTGGACCACAGATGGGGCCATCTTCATGAAGGATGCCAACAGGTCATGAGCTTCATGACACACTGCCTTCTCAGGAAGGATAAGCACGGTATCAGGAGGCAGGAGACTTTGGCTCTGGTCCCCACTTTGCCACCAACACGCCTTATGACCCTGGACTTTTCTCTCAAAGTACATGTCCACAATCAATAAAATACACATCCCTACCCTTCCGGTTCCAATTAAGTCTTGTTTACAGGGATATTCGAGTAGGGAATGAGATAACAGTAAGACAATTATGTGGAAACTACAAAGTCGAATTCAAATGTAAGGTGTTATTATCATTTAATGGAAGGCAGGCTAAAAACTAAACAAACTAATGGGGTCATGTGCTCAAAGAGGAATAAAGAAAATCCTCCTTAATGTTTCCAGACAAAGAAAACAGCTTCAAATCATTTGTCTTCCAAACTATGCCTATTGCCAAGAAAAGAGCCTACCAATCTGTCTTCAAAACCATCCTCTTTATCACTTGAAAACTCAGACAATGTGACTGGGACTGATGAGTCTCTTCACTCTGACATTTCCATCTCCACCTTTCTTCCCCAATCCTGTGACCAGAAATGGGTGCCTATAACTGCCGGCAAATAAATAGCAGAAGTGCCAGGTCCTCGTAGGCAGCTACCGCTCTCTCACCCCCAGCCCCCCCCCCACACCCAGAATCATAGAGTCTCTGTAACTACACTGTGAGGCCATGTCAAGGCATCAAACGTAGTTGTTGTTGTTTAATGCCGTACTCTTTCCCCGTTCTCTTCAACATTTTCACTCATCTCTACTCTCCTTCCATAATTGAGCGAAGAAAAACTTTCTAAACATTCGTGACCCCATGGCTCTGAAAAACATAAGCAGTTCTATGAAGGCATGTAGGCAGCATGCCTTTTAGCACAACCAGAGAGTGGTGGCAGGAAGCTGGAGGCCTCAGATAAACTTGCTTACAAATGCGTAGGCTCAGCCTCCACAAAGACCAGCTGCCCGGAGCTATCCATTTGTTGGCATAATTTGCACTGAGTCCCTGGCACACCCATCGTAGCTCTAAAAACTCCTCCTCGGTTATCTCTTTAGGCTTCATCATCCATTTGTAAGATCAGGAATCATATCACATAAAAGCTCTGCACATTTGCAACTAACCAGTATCGTTTTTCAAGAGCTCTCCGAAAAAGAAAATGGATTATGCAGGAAAATTTTGTAAATGGAAAATATTGCATACACAGATTCTGAGGGAATCCAGGACATTTTAAACAAGAAAGCAGATGGAATAAGGCGATATAAATTAGTGGAACTATATTTTGCCAACTGCAAAGTGACTCTAACTCCAAACAGAACTTCTCCCCAACTTGTTGATGGCACATATATTTGTCTTTAATTACCACTCGGTAGAATTTAGTGAGATGCTTAGTGTTAGAATCACAGAGTCTATGAAACTAAGGAAACAAGCACATAAAATTCTTGCAAGGTATTTACATTGGATGATAATATCCGTGCATATCCTATATAAGCCAATTAACAAAAACTATGCATGTGGCAGTTTTTAAGAAACACCCCATAAAGAGAAAGTATATTAAATACTGAACAGAAGGGCAAGACTTCACGAGCAGTCCTTCCTGTCCTTGGCCCTCTCGCCGTGACCTCCGTCTTGTCTCTCGGATGTTACGGCAGCTTCCCAGTGGAAGAGTCTTGGCCACTGGTTGTCAGGGTCAGAGCAGGTCTTAATCGACTCGGTCCTCTCTAGGGCATCAAGTCAGGCTTAGAAAGATTTGTCCAAATTACCCTGCCTGGAGTGAATCAATTCAGTCACACTAGAGCAAACCAACCTGCTAATTTACAAAGGAGAGAGGGAAGGGTTGGCACAGATTCTTCCCTGCAGTGCAAACTGCGGTAAAGAGACAGAGACGCTGATGACTTCTTGGTGAATCTGTCCCTTTTCCATATTCCTGCCGAGGTGCTCAAGCCTTGAGCCGTTTCCCTGGGCTGGGTGAGCACGGATATGGCTTGACCAGCAGGCCATCGTTAACCAATGTGCTCCAGTAAACACACACCCATGACTCCCCAATCCACTGCCCAGCAAGGCTTCTGTTTGGACAAGGAATCTTGCTCAATATCTTAAGCCATGACTGGCTCAGGTCTTCAAAGCGCAAAGTTTTCAGTGACAAGCCACTCTGGAGTGTGGATGATGAGGGTAGATGCCTCCTATGTCTAACGTCTCTCTTCCCATAAATATTGGGTAGCACAGAACCGCAGGTCCACGCTAAAAGGCACAGGCATTACAAGTTGCTTGCTGGATTCTTTTTCTTTGACATGCAGTCCCTCTATACTCTTTCATCTCTGTCACAAAGACACCTTCATTCTCCTTGCCCAGTTTCAGATCTCACACCAGCTGTTACTATCAGGTAGAAAGGCTCAGGGTGGAATCGGCGTCTGGAAATATGTTAATTTTGCATGAAATTAGAGGCTGATGGCAGAAACGACAGAGACCGAAAGCTAGAGACATCTGTGCATTACACCATTCTACCACGCAGTAACATCGTGAAGCAGGAGCTGGCAGGAAGGTGCAGAGATCTGCAGGAGTGGCCAGGGAAGGTGCTCTCCACCACACAGCTCAAAGGGGCACCATCAGAGGGGATTGGGAGAGACAAACCAGGGAAATGAAACTGGCTAAACTAACTCAAATGTAGAAGAGCCTGTGCCCTGATATAGAGGGACGGTAAGAGGGTAAGAGGGACAGGACTCCCAATCCCTGTCGAGCAAAGCTTTAGCCCTCGTTCGTCCCTGTAGAGCTCAAGAAAGGATACAAGGACCAGTCTTTGGGAATCGCAGGAATGAAGATTGGGAAGACAACACTTCCAACACATCATCCGTGTGCAAGCACTCGGTTCTGGGCCAAGCGAATGCAAAGATGTGGACTCATTTCCACTCAAGAATCAAAATAAATACTGTACTAGGCCCATTTCTGAACCCCTTGAGTCATATGCAACTCAGTGGCCATAGTTTGCCATGGGGCTCTGGCCTTCACAGCTCAACCAGCCTCTCTGCAGTGGCTTCTGGAATTCGGGGTGCAGTCCACCACAGGAGCTTCCCGAAAACTGGGCACCTTCAGACCCCTTAGAGGGCTTCTCTTCCCAAGAGTATTCCCACCACGACAGACCTGTACACTCAGTTAAAGGAGCAGCGAGGATAACTTCCATCCTAGAATTAAGCGCTAGCATAACATAGGGACTAAACCCAGTGCAGATTTGTAAACTGCATTTCCTGCAAAGTTTCTGGGGGAGAAAAGTGGGTGGGATTGTAGAGAGCAAACATAACCACATTCAATTACCTCAGAAGACAACTGAGAGAAATGGCTAATAAAAATTATTACAAATCACTACACACACATAAAGTGCTTTACAATCAACATGAAGACTTTAATCCCATGTTGACTGTTCTTTAGGCTTGAAGTTTAAGTAAAAGTTGAGCTGAAAAGAGTGAGAGAAACAAACTTCACAATCTGTCATTTTCTAGTTTCAAGCAAAGACCAAAGAAGAAGAAGAAAACCCCAAGAAGTCCGTTTTTAACTTGCTGCTTATGTAATAAGAGCCTGTGAACTGCACCAGAATTTAATTGAAGGAAAAGTAACTGTAGGGGAATTGCTTGGAGAGCTGCCAGAAGGGTTTTAACAGCTGGAAGTTGAAAAGTGATTAATTTTGACAGCAATAAAAGCCTCATGTTCATACATAATTATGCTTAGATTTGTGGGCTGCTGGAATTCTTTTCTAGGCACTATTAACCTTTTGCTGTCCAAATTGGAATTCAGATACTTTAACTGAGTGCCTATTTTTATACTGAATAATAATGGGCTTTCCATGGCGTTTACTCACCTCAAGATAAAGAAGACTCCAGGGGAGAAAGTGTGGAGTAACGGGAATATGTTCAAATCCTCTTCTGAGTATTTTTAGAACTTAATACAAATAAAGACATCTTGTTTTACCCTATGCGGAATCACAATGATTACAAAAGAGGGGGTTCATGAAAAAGGCATTCAGAGCAAATAAAAAATGATGCTGAGGGGCTTCCCTGGTGGCGCAGTGGTTGAGAGTCCGCCTGCCTATGCAGGGGACACGGGTTCGTGCCCCGGTCCGGGAAGAACCCACACGCCGCGGAGCGGCTGGGCCTGTGAGCCATGGCCGCTGAGCCTGTGCATCTGGAACCTGTGCTCCGCAACGGGAGAGGCCATAACAGTGAGAGGCCTGCGTACCGCAAAAAAAAAAAAAAAAAAAAATGATGCTGAAGTGGTTGTCCATTGTCAACCAAACAATTCATCTAAATTCCCAACATTAGGAAATAGAGACAAATCTGTAAATGGCCACTATAATGCTACTTTCGCAAATACTGCATAGACTAAGAAAGCTATTGATTAAATGGAGTTCTAGGACTGGCAATGTTGCTAATTAGCTATAAAAGCTTAGACAAGTCACTTCATTTCTCCACGACGTCTCTGTTCCCCACATAAAAAGAGAGGGATAGAGCAGATAATTGAGAAGATCTAAAAATCTAGTTATTTACATCACCTGCTCTAGGATTAGTCACATCCTGAAAGTTTTCTCTGTTAGTCACCTTTACTGTCCTCATGCCAAACAGTTTGGCCAGATAGAGTGAAACTTTAGTAATAGAAAATATTTTCAATTAATTGAAAATAACTAATATTTAAATAATAGTGATTATAGCAGTTTCTAAGGCACAATTCTAAGAACTTTATATAAAGCTATATTTTAATACTCACAACCCCTCTGTGAGGTGGGTCCTATAGGGTTATTACTATTATTATCCCATTTTGCAGAAACTGAGAAAATAAGAGGTTACACTTAGACTCCCTAAACACAACAGTCACCTAGTGGGAAAGCAAAGGGTTGGAGGCTCTAATGTCCTGTTGTTTCCAAGCAAATACATATTATTGTGAAAACACTTAATTTGTGGCTTTAAAGGGTCAATGGAAAGAACAGCAATGAACCTAAACTCAAAAGAACTGAATTTAGTTTTAACTCTTCCATTTTTTCAATTGGACAGTCCATCCAATCACCTTGGACAATACACCAACTTCTCCACTCCAAATTCCTTGATTGTAAAGCACAGTAGTTGTCTAAATTGGTGGTTCTCAAGGTGTGGTACCCAGAGTAGGAGCATCACCCTCACCTGGGAACCTGGTAGCAATGCACATTCTTGAGCCCCACCCCAGACTTAACGGAATCAGAAACTCGGAGCATTCATCTGTGTTTTCACAAGCCCTCCAAGTGATCCTGATGGACCCAATAGTTGGAGAACAACTGGCCAAAGTGATCAGTAAATTGCCTTCCGACTCCCACATGCCACGATTCTATCTCTAAATGTCTGGTTTTGAGTCGCTGGATTTCAAACTGAGGTGATTTTACTATATTTAAATTCTTCTTCCCTGATTCAGCAGATATTCGGGCCTCTGTTGCCAGAGGACAGGACACCTGATGTTGGCTCCCTGGAATGACTGTTTCCTTATTCATCATCGGATCATTACGGAATTAAAAGGCAGAAAGGAGTCGTGAATCTAAATAGAAAGATGATATCGTGAATGTTTTGTTACTTCCAGCCAAAGTCTCAGATTGAAACCCACAGTCAGAATCTCAGCATAATCTGAGTTCTTAATCCACTGCCATGTCCCACGTGGGGGCTTACTGTGTCCTTGTTGCCATCTGAGGCAAATGGCACCCAAGCTGTGATTCGCAGCCTGGAGGAGCTGGCCTGTGGTTGCTCCCACATTCTCAGCTATGCCAAAATCCAGACCTACCTTCCTCCTCTAAGTCAAGAAGGAGGAAACTAACCCCAGAGAGAATGTTGCACTTACCTCTTAATTTAACACTCCATCGCCATTGGGCAACTTGGTAGATAAACACGACTACTTTAAGCCAGAAGCCAGAATGCCCCACAAGAGACAATTCCAAATGTACTCAGGAGCCCAGATGTAAATGGGCCTTTGCCTTGTTCTCTTCAAGGAACCACCTGCTCATCAGAAACAGCAGAGGAAAACCTCTGAGTTTTTGTATCACCCACAATATGAAAGTCCAATGCCTCCTGCTTAATAAACCCGCTTATAAAAAGGAGAACATCGGGTGACCGCAACCTGATGGACAACGCTATGAGCAACAGGTGAGCAAAGACTGGTGTCTCTACTTCCTTTGCACTTCTCATGACACCTCATTAACATAAATTGTTTGCCGACTCATCTTTTTAAAAGATACTAGAAGAATCAAAGAGGCAGAAATGCAAACGCTATCAGAGTTACACAAATTTCTGAAAAAAAGTGGGAATTTAGGCAGGAATAACATATTGAGAGAAAAGGTGGCCACATAAAGTATTAGAAACTTGTCTGGAACTGTAGTTACGAAGTACGGAAGGCTCTACTCCTTAGAGCTGAGTAAGCCTAAGACTTCCATGTGGAATAACTCTGTTCTTTTGTTTTATGAGAGTGGAGAATCCCAAACATTTATTCTAGACCCTCCTGGAGACTAACAATTTTACATTTGGATATCAAAAATATGAGAAGGGCTGAAAAAATTTTACAAACCACTTCCTCAGCCAAGTCTACTTAAAGTGACGTGTTAGCAGAGATTTTGCCTTCTTTTATTAAAAATAATCTAGGCAGAATTTTCCAACTCTGGACACCTGTGTCCTGCTGTGACCCCATAAAGAAGTCAAGCTGACATCTTGGTATTTCTTCTGAGCTACACTGCACAATCTATGTAATAGGTACTATCTTACAGATAAAGAAACTGAGGCACAGGAGGCTTAGCCCAGCCCAAGGTACAAAACTAGTACACAGAAGAACTTAGATTCGATCCCAGGCAACCCGGCTCCAGACTTCATGCTTTTGGATGGTCAAGTCATTCTTGTTTTATCAATTCCACGTATCACTTAAGAATGCTTTTGGTGATGTAACAGAAAACCCACCTGAGAGTGGACCTTTAAAAATAGGAATTCATTTTTCTCACTTTGCATTGAGTACGGGGGTGGGCAATTGCTAAGGAGTTCAGTTGCTCACAGTGTCCCCTGGAACCCACGTACTCTCCGTTTTGCTGATCCATCCCCCTAGCATCCTCATCCTTACCCTTTCACGGTCACTTCCAGGCATCACCTCCCACGATAGGGAGGCAGAATAGGTAGGAGAAAAACTTCTTCTGGGGAGACGCTGTCTTTTCTTTGGAAACTTAGCTTATTTCAGTAGACGTCCCCTTACATCTCACCAGCCAACACAGGGTCACATGCCACCCTTCAACCAACCAGGGGCCAGGCAAGATGACAGTGTCATAACTGGTTCCGATGAATCATGATTTATATTTTGGAACTGGGAAAGAAGCTGAACCGATGGGTCTCTACCTAGCTCCTGAATAAACTGGACTTCTTTCACTGGCGAAGAAGAGTGAGCAGGAGGGGGGATGAGCATTGGGTGAGGGTGAACAGTGCCTGCCATACTCCCCTACTTGGAGTTTTGGTTGCTCTTTATTGTTCAATTCCTCACTTATTTGAACTGTGGAAAGGCACTGTGCTGACAAGTATGAATAAAGATAAAAGATATAATCTCTGTATAATTATCAGTCACTCAAAGTCTTCATTTGAGAGAACCGAGCTCATCCAATTTTAAACAAAGGGGTGAAAGAATTTAAATCACGTATAGCTGAGTTGGCAAATGGCTGTCAGGAGAACCCAGTAGGCCTTCCCTGGGCTCTGAGTACACAGCAGGTAGAAAAGATTACGCCTCAAGGTACCGTTCTTAGACTGTAAAACGACAGACAGCGCAAGGCTTCTGTATGTGCTTAAAAATAGAAGACACTTTCAGATGTTTGAGGCATTGGGCACACGGAGTTGGCTTCTACCCAGATGTAATTATAGCATAACCTGAGCCTCTCCAAGTCTCAGCTCCACTGGCTGTAGAAAGGACCTTTTGAGAGTAATGACTCAAACCTCACTGGCACCTGCACCCCTGGCCCCCGCTCTGTGTTTGCGGAGGTCCCACTGGGCTCTCACGTGTGCACACGGACAAGTCCAGTCCCTTTGGGCCTGCTCCCTGCTCAGATTCCACAAAGCCACACATCGTTCTGGAGCACAGCAGGGGAGAGTAGCTCTATCCTCTCCCCTCTGTCTTTGCCCCCACTGTTAGAAGGTTCTGGAAGCAGTCCCGCATGTAGTTTCGCTCTCGCGGGAACCCAGATATGTGTCCATAGGGCTAGGCTGGACACAGATTCAAGTGCTAGTGACTGTGATAAACTCACTACCTATTCTCTTCCCAAATATTACACCTTGTTACTGTCTCACATCCTCCTGTCTCTTTCTTCCCTTGGGACAAATCTCTGTTCTAGGAACTTATCCTTAGGAAATGACCAGGCCCATGGCCAAGAATATGTGTGTGGAATCAATTACAGAGCTCTTCATTCTGGTTAAAAAAAAAAAAAATCCTAAATTTATCAGCCGTAGAGTGGTTAAATTAATTATAGCACATTCATTTTGAAGAAGAATAGGCATCCATTTAAAACGACGAGGCAGATCTATATTTATTAACATAGAAAGATATTCATGATATATTGTTGAACTGGAAAAAGTATAATCTCATTTTTGCCGAAAATATATACACATGCTCCTGTGAATGTATGTGGATTGATGTGTGCCCACACTCACACAGAGAAAGTAGAGGTTATCTTTGGAAGGCAAGATAAGGGTATTTTTACTATCTTCTTTACATCTTTCTGGACAGCACATATTTTTACGAAAAGCATGAATTGCTTTCCCAATCATAATCATAAAAAGATAAAGCCACAGCCATTGTGAAAAATAATTCTTTTAGTAAAATGGGCTTTAGTCACTGATGCATTCTTTAGAGTAAAAATATGGGCAGGTATAAAATCTCCATTTAGTGAGATTATTTTAATAAAAGGAAGGCTCAGTCATTTGCTGGATATTCCTGGGTAATGTGGAAGAATATGACCCTTGACAGAAAGATGACTACAACCATACATCTCCCCAAAAATACCATGACACTGGTCAGTAGCGCCATACCCCCAACACTGCTGCTCCTGGAAGCCTGAAAACAATCATGATTTCTGGGAAAAAAAGGGTACATGGAGCAAAGCAAACACATGGGCTGGTGTATTTTGTGGTTGCTTCTTTTTAGTCTTGCCTCAGTTTTTTTCGGTTGGTTGTTTATCTTTTTCTAATTGATTAGGAAAAGCTCAAAGCTTAACAATGCCTGGCATTTATGTTACACATTTCTTCTCTGTTTGCCTTTCAAGTTTTGGTTTTTCTGTTTTGTGTGGGGGGTGGGGATTTGATACCATACAGGAGTTCTCATTGTTCGCACCATCAACCATAACAATCCTTTCTTTTATGACTCGGCTTTGGCAGCATGCTTGGAAATGCCTTTTCTACCCCCCAAAACACCAAAATTATTCACCCCTATTTTATTTAATCTATAATTTTCATCTTTTACAATTAAATGTAAAGCTAATCAGAATTTATTTTTGTGTGAGGCATGGAAGAGGTAGTGATGTAAACAGTTTGCCCCAATTGGTTGGTCATTTTCCCTAACACCATTTATGAACTATCCAGCCTTTCCCCAATGATTGGAAATGAAATCTTTATCATATACAAAAACAAAACAAATGCACATATGTATCCTTGGGTCTGTTCTCCTATTCCATCATCTGCCTGCCTATTCCTGAACTAATACAATTACAATTATTATAGTTTTAAGCTGTTTTTTTTTTTTTTTTGCAGTACGCGGGCCTCTCACTGTTGTGGCCTCTCCCGTTGCGGAGCATAGGCTCCGGACGCACAGGCTCAGCGGCCATGGCTCACGGGCCCAGCCGCTCTGCGGCATGTGGGATCTTCCCGGACCGGGGCACAAACCCGCGTCCCCTGCATCGGCAGGTGGACTCTCAACCACTGAGCCACCAGGGAAGCCCTGTATTTTATTTTTTGATAAGACAAAGTCTCCTTCATCACTGTTCTTTTCAAAAAACATATTAGCTATTCTGAAATGATCATCCTTCTCAATAATTTAGATTTCATCAAATTCCAAGTAAGTCAATTAAGATTTTTATTGGGATTACATAATTTATAGTTGAATCTATAGAAAACATTTAATATTTTCAGCGGGAAGACTTCTTTTCAATCTCCCTTTAAGATTTTGTAAATTTCTCTATATTGTTCCCGGATATTTCCTGGTAAGCTTATGAAAAGTTGATTTTTTGGCCCACAAGTTGGGTCGCCTGTACCGTGTTGGAATCTCCTTATCAAATTTAGAGTTGCAGGACAGACTTGCATATCAGCAACTCCCAGGCAAATTTCCTCTTCCCACAGACTCTACTTCTGTCTTCTTGAGGTGGCACTTCCCTCTGACCCCCACTATCTGGCTTCTGGTTTCAGAGAACCCACTTAGGCATCCTAATTCCCAGCATGCTCTGCTCCCAGGGCTCTTATTTACTCCCCACAAAACGCTCACCTCATAGAGACTGTAACTCAGCCCAACAGACAACCACAAGCTTAGCAACATAAAACAACACACGTGTTAGCCCACAATTTCTGTAGGTCAGGAGTCAGAGCACAGTTTAACTGGGTCCCCTGCTCAGGGTCTCACAAGTCTGAGGTGTCGGTGGGATGTGCTCCTTTCTGGATCTCGAGGTCCTCTTCCAAGCTCACAGTGCTGTCACAAGAATTCAGTTCCTTGTAGCTGTAGGACTGAGGGCCCCACTTTCTTGCTGGCCGTCACTGGGGTCCTTGCATGTAGCCCCCGTCTTGTGCCCTCTCACAACATGGCGGCTTCCATCCTCCAGGCCGGCGGGAGGCTCTCTCCCTCAGTAATATAACCACAGGGCAGCCATCCTTCACCTTCACCATTCTCTACTGGCTAGAAGCCAGTCACGGGTACTGCTTGCACTCAAGGGGAGGGTATTATTCAAGGGTGTGAATAATTTGGGGGGGTCGTATATTCCACATTCACAAGTCTTAGGGCATTGCCAGCACCCCACTACTTCCCAGTCACTTCTGAGATTTGGAGTGTTGACCTAAATATAACAAGATGGAAGCCTGAGTGGGGACAAGGGGAAAGAGGGACAGGTGGTAGTAGGAGGAAGGAGAGGAGAAAACAGAAAGCGAGGCACTCTGCTCCCTTCACAGCACTGGAAAGCTTCCTGTTTGACATAGGCATTGGCTCTCCAAATCATGGAGGCACAGTAGAGGGATGACATAGCTGCAAGCTACATTGGTTATTCTTGGTCCTCTCCATCTGCCTCGTATTTATTGTCAGTTCCCTTATAATTCTGGAATTTGGTGGTTAGTTATTTTCCAGTGTTGTAAGTTTTACCTTTTTTTTTTTTTTTTTTTTTTGTCTTTGTATCTATGTTAGTCAGCGGTTAAGGAAAACCGCCAGCCTCGTGATACTTTGAACCGGAGTCTCAACCAAGCCAGTCTCCAGCAGGCTTCCACTTCTGTCTTCTTGAGATGGCCCTGCTGCCTGGTTTCTGGCTCTTTGGGAGCAAATTGAAGGATGAATGCACACAGACTAGCTATCTGTGCCTCAGGACGCTGTGGGTACCAGAAGCATATCTGCACTGCTGTCAGCCATTTAATCCTCATGATAACCTAGTGAAGTAAATATTATTAAACCACTTTACGGAAGAGGAAGCAGAGGCACTGACTAGACAAGTAACTTTCCCAATGTCACAACATTCGTAAGTGACAGTGCTTGGATTCAGATCACACTTTGGGCGACTGCAAAGCTCGTTCTGTCATGTCATGCTCTCAGGGTGGGGGAACGCCTCCTGGAATATTCAAAGGCCTTTAGTAATAATTGACACATTTTTCCTATTCTTAATTCAGTCTATAACCTCAGAACCCTAAAGTAGTAATGAACTACAACTTTTCTGCAGTTGGGAGTTTTTTATGATGAAAATGGACGACATTCTCACTTCTAGGATTATACCACATCGCCTTTGTGGCACAGATTTTATACCTAAAACAAAGCAAGTAAAGTCAGTTTTTTCTTTGTCGCACAGGTTTTATACCTAAAACAAAGCAAGTCAAGTCAGTTTTTGAGGGGTCTGATAGTCATACTGGGGCTTTCTCCTCAGCCACAATGTGAACCCCTTGTCTCATACCTCCCTGAAACAAGCCACTCTGAACACGAACATAAGCAAGTCACAGGTAGACTCCCCGCTTGGTTCCTTCAGGAAACTCTTTAGGGGACAGTGCATCCTGATGGGAAAGGACACAGATACTGGATTCAGAGTGTCTGGGTCCAAATCCTGGGGCTGTGTGCCCACCAGCTGCCTTGGCAGGAAGGTCATGAGCCCGATGGTGGGATTATAATAGATACGCACTAGGTATAAACTCTTAAATAGCCAATGATACCAAAATTTACAAAGATGTCCTATAAAACAGGAGACCACACGGCATACCCATAGGTGGAGGCAGAGACTCCCCAGGTCCCTACCATGTATCGCTGCGGACCACAAGCCCATCCCCTCTGACTGCCTGAGCTCCGTGCCTGCCTGCTAACTAGGTACAAGTAATTACCTGAAGCAAACCCCAGCACATTCCTAAGTGTTTACAGATCAGCAAAACCCATTTCTCTGGCATACTAGCCTCATTAGGCTCAAGATTCAGACCCGCCTTGGGTCCACTCCTGCAGCAATCTTGGGCAAGTCACGAAATGTGGCCCATCATCCACTGCCACTAGTACAGTAGTTCTCAGATGTGGTCCTGGGCCAGCAGCGTCCATATCATCTGGGAACCTCTTAGAAATGCAAATTCTTGGGCTCCACCCCAGAACTACAACATCAGAAAGTCTGGGGATGAAACCCAGCCCTCTGGTTTAACAAGCCCTCCAGGTGATTCCGAGGCCCACTGATGTGAGAACCCCTGCTCCAATACCTGGAGTTGTGAGAATGAACTAAAATCATGCATCTGTTCTGCTACGGTGTGCCTTTCTGTAGCACGAATCACCCCATCAGTGATTGGTTACAGAGGAATGATGCCAAGAGAATGTGAAAACTGCACACTAAAGTGTGATATTGCACTGTGAAAACTGCACATTGCTTTTCACCGTATCGAAGGTGGGTTTTCCTAAGCAAGAGGAGGTGGAATAGCACAAGTGGAACCATGACCTTGAATGGAAAAGGAAAAGGTCAGGGGCTCGGCTGCTACATCATCAGCAAGAACTTTTTTGCTGTTTTCCAGGAAATGTAAGACTAGCACCTGTCTCCAGGGCTATCTTCTCCATCAG
Organism: Lagenorhynchus albirostris; assembly: GCF_949774975.1. Lineage (NCBI taxonomy): Eukaryota > Metazoa > Chordata > Mammalia > Artiodactyla > Delphinidae > Lagenorhynchus > Lagenorhynchus albirostris. The sequence continues at coordinate 58,273,418 of NC_083097.1, forward strand.
CCCACCCCAGCCTCTGAGCTCTCAGTGTGTGCGAGGTTTTCCTGCCTCCTGTGCTCTCCTTGACAGTAGCTCCATTTCCTCTGCCCTATCTCTACCCCTGCCAGCGCTGGTCTAAGAAACAATTACCAGCTTCTCAGCTCTATTACTTTTGTGGATTTTAATATCCCTGTGGCAGCTTCTAGCCACCCAGGTGCTGTCAAGGTGGTCCAAGCGACCTCCCCAGGTAGTAACGACTGCTTGGGCTCATCAGAGTTGCACGGGATTTGAATGGTCTATCTCGGCCCTATTTTTTCCCATAAATCCTATTATTTTTTAATACGGAGGTTTGCAGATGGCAAGATTTTCTGGGAAGTGTTATTCTGTGTTACAAGAAGAAATGCCTGTATATGTAAAGTCCCTGGCACATAGTACAGACATAATAATTCTTATTATTAGTCTATGTCTGCCACACTTTGTCCTTGAAATGCTGACAAAAAAAAAAAAAAAAAAAAGGAGCCAAGAAAACCCTGCAGTGACAACTCCAGTGCAAAGCAAAGAAGCACCACGATAATTTTTATAATGAAAGGGTGAAGTTCTTACCCTCTTTGGCCAATATTTTGAATGACATTCATTTGGAGCAATTCCTTCTGCTTTCTTTTGTTTTGTTTTGTTTTCCCAGTTTGAGCAGCTTTTTCTAAGACATGGGGATATTTCCACTCCTATGCACTTAAATCCTTAATTACACTCAATCCCTTTCTTTGTGACTCTAGAAGATCAGGCACTCATTCTTAGAAATAGCCAGGTGGAGAGTAATTATCTTGGCCGTAATTCCTGATGTTTACAGAATCTCCAGTCACCTTTGCTGGCAGGGACTAGTTCAGTCTCCTCACCTGACAAGAATGGGAACTGAGGTCTGGCTCAAGGTCTAACAGCCAGCCAGGTGTCCTGGCTCCTAATTCAGTATTCTGTCTCTTAATGTTTACTCTCTAGTCATGCCCTGCCTTATGAGGTCACTTCTAAATTGTTTCCTTAAACATGGGGTCACTGGTCAAAACCGGTAATCCACAGGTCAAATCTGGCCCACAGACATGTTTTGTTTGCCCAAGTATTATCAAAAAACTGGGAAATTTCACATTAAAAAAAAATTTAGCTTCATTTAAATATTCAGAACATCTGGCAACACTGAGCTAATATTCCCACATGTCAACAAGCAGCTAGAGCTAAAGAGCATCTTCGCCTTTCAGCCAGGATGAACTCACTCAAGCATGCTACAGTCTCTACCACTCCCTGTAGTTTTACCCACATACACACACCTATCCTCACACAAGCACACACGTTCTGTATTAGTCTGCTAGGGCTGCCATAACAAAGTACCACAGACTGGGGGGCTTATACAACACCATTTGGTTTTTTCACAGTTCCGGAGGCTAGAAGTCCAATATCAAAATGTCAGCAGGGTTGGTTTCTTCTAAGACCTCTCTCTTTGGCTTGGAGGGGCTATCTTCTCCCTGTGTCTTCACATGGTCTTCCCTCTATATGTGCCTGTGTCCTCTTCTTATAAGGACACAAGTCCCATTGGTTTAGTCCCAACCTAATGCCCTCACATTAACTCAGTTTCCTTTTTAAAGGCTATTTTCAAAAACAGTCACATTCTGAGGTACTGGGGTCTGGGACTTCAACATATAAATTGGGGATGGGGGGCACAGGACATAATTCAACCCATAACATATTCCTTCCTCCTTCTATATGACCTGCTTGACCCCAAAAGCATTTGAATCTGCAACTGAGACAAGCAGTAGCACAGTTTGGTTTGTTATTTAACTTCCACAGCTCTGTGTCTTATTTCATCAGGCAGCCCCTATACGAAGTGCCTTAACGATGAAATGCATAAAGTACATTTCAAAGAGATGTAAAACTTTAAAGACAGCAAGACGCTCAGAGACCATCTCCCGCAGTGGTTTTCAAACTATTTTTAAGTCACAGAACAAAAGTGAACTATTGATAGAAACTGATAACATAAAATAGCTAAGCTTCATTCCTATTCTCCAAAATGGCTCCTAAGAAAGCTCCAGAAGATACAGGGCCTCCCAGCGTGAAACATGATTTGAAAACCGCCGATGTAATCCAAATCATTCGGTCTATAGATGAGAAACTTAAGCTCATCCACATGCCCAAGGTCACAGAAAGCCAAGAGCAGAACAGGACCAGATGCCATGTCTCCTTCTCATGTAGGTTCCAAGGAAGTCATGGCATCAGTGGAACCGAACAAGATAGTTTGAATAACATCATCAGGACAGGGAAGTCCTGATATTGTATTGGTGGGAGGGGCAGCCTGGAGCCCAGATCTAGGAGTCAGAAGGCCCAGATGCTAACTGTGCTTTGCCAGTACGGGCTGTGCAACCCTGAGGACAGAGGGCTTGACCCCTCTGTTCCTCCCCACGGGGAGCACAGCAGGATTAGACCCCACGGGCTCTAAGGTCCCTTCCAGTGTCAAAATAGTAGGATTCCAGAATGTTAGAGTACTTCTGCTCATCTTTACTTTTGCTCTGTTGGTACAAAGGACTTCATGATAACTTCTCACCCCAGAGGCATGTGTTCCAGTAATGGGCAGGCTCACCCTTCACACACCCAGAGCACCCTGCAGAGAGGCGTCCTCAGATCCGGTCTGCTGACCAGCAGGGTGACCTGAAACCACGGTGTAAATCCATTTCTCCTGCCTTCACTAATCGAGGTCGTTTTGAGATTTGCATGTCCTCCAAACCGCATGGGGCCCAGACATGATGTTTGCCTGGGTTGTTTTTTAGGAACTTAGAGTCAGCTGTGTCCAGTTCAAGCTAAGCCAGTTAAGACTGGATAGGACCATCCCCCCACACACACAACTGGGCATGCACGAGTGTCCGCTCTGTGACCTTTTGAACGTGCAGAGGCCCCTGGCCTAGTTACACCTGAGGGAAGGACAATTCTTGCACTTTTCCCATCACCTTTCTCCACGTCCCTAACCTTTTTCCAATCACTGCTCCCCACGCCTCTGACCGCCCTGCTGCTTTATTGGTCATCCCGTAAATGCCCCCAGCCCGTGGCTTTTAGGGGGAGGTGGGCTTCAGATTTGTTCTCCTGTCTCCTCGCTCGGTTGAGTTGTGAATAAGCTCTCTCTTTGCTGCAAGTCTTAGCGTTTTTGCTGCGCACTGGGCAAAACGGAACTTGAACTCTTGAGTCCCGCTTGCTCTCGTAGAAAAGAAAGGCCAAAAGTGAAGAAGGCATTCCACAGAAGAAATACTGCTACCTGACCCTCTCTTTTCTCCGTAACGTGAACTAGGAAGTTTGCCCCCCAAGGAAAGAGGAAGAAGGCAGGGTGGGGGAATTGCTGTGCTATTTGGGAACTGTAGTTTACAACTCTGAAGTAGAAGGGGCAGGAATTTGTTCTCCAACTAACACTCCAATGATGATCTTGTTTCATGAGTTGCCCATTGTGGACCACGCTAATTCCCCCAAGTAACTAGTAACTCATTTCGAGCCAAAACCTATGGCTCCAAACATCCAAACTTTGGTTACCACCAACCCCATGTTCTCTTTTCCCTCTTTTCTGACATTTCCAGCCTCCATGCAGGTAGCTGTAGCCGGAGAACTGAGTTCTGGCCAGCGGAACAAAGACCAGGTGTTCTGTGTCTCTTCCAGGCCTGGCCCATAAGAGCCTCTGATGTGTGATCCTTGCTCTCTCCTCTTCTGCCAGCAGCTTGGAAAGGCCTCCAGAGACAGGAGGACATGGCCTAGGGCCCTGAATGACTTCACGGAGCAGAGACCTACACCCACCCACATCCCCACTGGCTTGCGATGGGGGCAAGAGGTAACTTTTCATTCTGTTTAGTCATCGGGATTCGGGAGTTACCTGTTTCAGTAGCTAGCACTATTTAGTTTAATACATGCGTCCTGTGAAGTGCAAGAAAAACCTACTTCTTTCCACTTGCCAGACCTCGAAATATGTGAGGTTAGTGCTCATCTAAAGGTGACAGGGCGATAACCTCTCTTCTCCCTTAGTAGCTTCCTCCTTTTGACTTTTCCCAATTCATGTGATTCCCCAACGTGCTATCCTGAACACATTGCATCAGGACAGGGTTCGCATGGAAGAACTTACCGATAGTCTTTTTCTGGCTAAAGTTTCCAAAAACCTAAGCTTTTGATAGGTCAGAGAGGAGTCCCAACATATTTAGCATATTTGGGAGAAATATCATCAATGACAGGAAGATGATGGGACCAGAGTTTCTCCACTCTCAAGATGGAAAAACATTCCACAAGTCTCAACCAGAGTCCCACGGCTGAATTAAGTCTTAATGCCCTAAGAGATCCGTTGCACCTTATGCAGTAACTTTTCTCCAACACATCTAGAGTGATACTAGTTATTTATCATCCTTGGGGGAATTTTAAAAACTGCTTCTGAGGACTGTTTAGATGAGGAATTCTATTTAAAAGCTGCTTAGGGGAAGGGAGAGGAGGGTAGAGAGAGTGGAGGCATTGAAGGATCCTACAGAGCAGAGGGAAAATGCCAGGGAGCCAGCAGAATGCCAGGTACACGTGGCAAAGGAGCCTGGCCTTGCCGAGTGCTGCAGGCATCAAGGTCCGTGGGAGGAATAGCACAGCGGCAAGTTGCAGGCACCTTCGCAGAGATTCTGGCCCTCAGGGGCTCCGAGGCAGTAGGAGTGCACTCACTCGAAGGAGGGAGGCTGGCGGAGGGAGGCTGGCGGAGGGAGGCTGGCGGAGGGAGGGCCCGCTGTAACCCGTAGGACCAGTTATTAAGGATTCTATGGGGCAATGAACATCTCCATGAATACCTTTGAAGACAACTCAAGAACTTGCTAAAATTCCCACATCTTTTCACCCGTCAGGCCAGGTATTCAGAAGGCCTAAGATGATGAAGCCAGGTACTGTTCAGTGAAGGCTTCCCACTGCAAAGTCTTGAGATAAACAGCTTCTTCCCCAGGCTGATTTTTTTTTTTTTGGCTTTTTTCCCCCCTCTGTTGCCAAAGAGCTTCTCTAAGACACTAGCAGAGCCCAGCTTCAAATGCAAAAGCAGTCTTTGGCCCTCCTAGAAGACCCTGCCAGACTACCAGTGCACTCCTAACAGGATGGGGTTGTTCCCTCATTTTATGTCTTTCCAGAGGAATCTCCTTCCTTAATGTCATCAGACTCCACAACTGTACCCAAACAGCAATTCTGCAATAAAAGTCAGGAGAAGGCTTTGCTCTAGAGATTCCTAATGAGGAACAAATAACCGTGCACAGGGCTGGCACGTACACTGCCGAGAGTTCATATTTAGTGGAAAGATTTTGTTTAATTAAGTAAAAAATGTTAGTTTTTCAGCAAAAGTCGGTGTTAACTAAAGCGCTCAATGTGGGAGTCACAGCCATCTCTCCTGAAGTGTGCACAGCACACATGAAATGGATAATTACATGTATAACGTGCGAAGGATTGCATTTTAATTGGGATGTGGGAAAACAGGAGAGAGCAGCTCAACCCAAGTCACCTAAAGCCTTGAGAGAAGATTAAAGGAGTTGCACTGGTTTTGTTCTGGTGCTGAGAAAGCTAAGGGAAAGCTACGTAGCTGTTTTCAAACGCCGTAAAGTTTAGTCCCAGCACACGGTTCTTCTGAACTCAGGCCCTGGCCCTTCCCAACTCAGAGTGCTTGAACTCCTTCTGGCTGAGAACTGCTATCCTAAGTGGAAAGTCGAGTCATACGCTCTCCCATGTCCCTGGAAGCTTCCCCCTGAGATCCCCATGTCGCTCCTGCACCACTATCTCCCCACCCCATCCATTAAGTTAGCATCATCGCTGACTCCCGGACTCCTAGCCACCCAGTGCCCAGGGCCCTACCGAGCCTCATGCCCCACTAACCTGCCCTTTGGGATCCTCTTCGCTTCCTGCCTGTAGCTTTGCCACAGCTGCCTCACTGGCCTCCCTGCGTCTGGTGGCTTCCCCAGCCCACCCATGAACCCATTTCCACGCTGCCGCAGAGCTCCCACCCACAACAGAAACGTAAGGGTATCACTCCCCCACGTAAACAGCTGCAGTGGACTTTCTGCAGGCTTAGAATTTCTCAAAACAGTATTTTTTAAAATATCTGCCTTGGCTCCTTTTTGCATCCAATCTCCTTCGCTTTGTTCTCAAACTCCTTTACAACCTGACCCACGCCCACCTGCCCTCTCATTTGCTCCACGGGATACTCTGCTCCAGGCTCTTCCATAGTCACAATTCCTTGAACGTCCTGCTGCTTCGCTGTCTTTCTCTTGCTAATCCCGATGCCTGGGATGCCATTCTTATCTCCTCCCAGTGGTAGAATCTGAGCCATTTTCCACAGCGCGGCTCAAACATCATCTTCCCTCTTAGGCCTTCCCGAACCTAAGCGGAACTCCCCACTTCCTCCTGCGAGTCCCATACCGCTCGGCCCTGCAATAGCACTTGTCACGTGTCATGATTACTTGTGTACATTTTTGTCTTGCTCACTAGACTGTCAACCTCTTAAAAATAGGAACCGTATCTTATTTATTTGGGTTTTCCCCTAATACTCTGCACAGTGTCTGGTATATAGTAAATGTTTGATAATGGTTGAATGAAAGAATAAGCTCCCGGTTCAAAGAGTCTCCAGTTGACCTAACATACCCAGTCTGGCTGGGATCTGGGAGCACTCAGCTTGGAGGAAGAGGCAGGATTCCAGGAAAGGGTTAATGGGAAGTGAGCTACAATTGCCCATAATGGCTCCTGCTGGGCATACTTTTGCATCCCAGTGTCTGGATCACAGCTGGCAGTTTCTACCCTGTCTATGCCTAAGTGTCATAACTGGAGCAAAAGTCCTTCACCAGCCACTCCGGCCACACCACAAACACGTGGGCTGGAAAGCAGGGACTGCCTCGTTCTTTTCAGGTCCCTATGGATTCGGTGCCACCACTGATCCACTGGGATTCATCTGTGTGGGCAGCTGCCATTTCCGGACTGCAAATACACAGTCAACAGTCAGGGAGGGGAGGAGGGGAGTGGAAAGGGCAAGTAAGGGGAGGGCAAGAAAGAATTGAGAGAGAGCATATGGGCAGAAGTGCGGAGGGAGGAGGGTTTGGTATTTGTTCCTGCAGAAGATAGAATGTATCTGAAAAGCAAGCATATTTTTTTAAGTTCCTTTTGCTAAATATAAAATGTGAAAATCACCTACGGAAGACTGTCTTCCTTTCTGCAGCCAGGATACAGCTCCTGGATATATTTTGATCAGAAACCTCTAGATACATGCTTCACAAACATAATTAGGCGGGCAAAGCATTTTGACACGTGCTTATTTAACTAAGAAGCAAGTTGGGCAGCCAATCTGTAAAAGTGTAATATGGTGTCTTTTTCTCCCTTTTGATCATTTCATTGATTGAACACATACAGTTATGCTGCAATAACAGTACTTTATATAGTTGGCTCTTTATAAAGAAATTTTGCCTAGAGCTTCACAACAACCCAGTGAGACAGGCAAACTGGATATTACTGTCTTGTCTCCTGATGAAGAATCGAAGGTAGTTCATTGCTCCCCAGCTGCTCAGTGGAGGGAGAGTCAAGACTTACACCCAGAACTCCAGCTTCCAAGACTGGTGTGCCCATCACCACATTCTCCACCTCCTGCCTCGCCAGGCTGCCAGCTGAGCCCCAGGCTACTTCTTAGTTGGAGCACAAAAGATAAAGAAAGAGGAAATGGGTGGTTTGGCTTGGGGTGGGCACGTTGACAAAATTTTTATAGCTTCCTGATCTTTTAAAACTCCACATTAGAGTAAATACATGAATTATACTCCAATGAAGATGTTTAAAAAAATAAAATAAATACATGCATGTCCAATCATCAAACCACTGGCTTATAACTTAACTTATTTTCTCTGAATATATCAATTTGGCTCTCTTGCCAATGCATTCAAGATTTTTGCACGTGGTTCCTTGAGTGGATCAATCTCTAGAAGCAAGGTCATGATTTCTGTCCCCGTGGGGGCCTGTAAGCTTAGTTCTCAGTGGCAGCCCATGAGTGCCCTCCCTTCCGTGAGCCACAGGAAACCCCTGAATGCAACCCTTTTAACCAGGTTTTATCTGTTTCTCAAGTATCTGTATTTGTGGGTATAGTGATGACAATACATTACATTTACAGGACATTACAGCTTCTGAAGAGCTTTACTGTTTCACATACCCAACTCCCTACTGCCTCTCACCACAAGGTCCCGTTCCTGGCCATGAGGCTGATGGGGCTGATAACACTATTTTAATTTTACAGATTAAGATATGGAACTTGGAGAGGTTACATAATGTGTCCATTTAACACAACAGCAATGTGGTGAATCAGGAACTGCTAAATGCTAAACTTCCAATCCCAAATCCAGAACTCTTGCCAGAAGGACTGTTGATTTCTTTGCCCTCTCCCACACCCACCACAAAAACCCTGATAAGACGGGAAAAATCCATCACCATTGAAGAGCACAACTCAGAGCATACACTGGACTACTGGTGAGGCAGCAGGGTCCTGGGTGGAAAGGGGACCTCGTCTACGATCCCATAGCACTCTGGACACGCCTCCAGGATGGAACCTACCACTCTGCTGTGACTGTATATCCACTTATCCATGCCTCTTACAAGGGAATAAGAGTTCTTAAACTTATGCCCATGGGTAATTGATGGATCCCCTGCAATCGAATTTTTTGCTCAGATAGAAGGTCTGTACTTTTCACCAGATTCTCAAAGGAGTAAGAGAGGTTAAAAAAAAAAAGCAGCTCTGTTCTGTAAGTGCACCGACCTTGGTAGGTTTCTCCAGTGCCTACCACAGTGCCTTTCATATCCACAGTGCTGGCTGGCTGGATGCGTGCATACCTGGCTCTGTGTTTCTCTGTCAAGCTCTAATTCCACAGCTGACCCAACTACCATGCAAACTGAATGATACACTAGACAGGACCCAATCAATGAGACAGAATCTTGGGAAGAAATCTTTGAAATGGAAAATTTTTGTCTCTCAAGGGCTATAAAATGTGACGTGACGACGCACACTCAATGTTGCTCTTCCCATCTTCCCATCCGTTTACTCTATCACCAAGCAAAGAAGAGGACCCGAGTATCATCAAACGCAGCAAAGCATAGAGAGAAATTACGTGGCATGTGATCTTAGTCCTGACTCATTATACCCTTTACATTTTATAGCTGTTTCCCCATCAGAATTACAAATCTCCGTACACACAAAACCATTAATTTTAAATGGAGCGTATCAGAAAATCACAGCTCAGCAAAATAGGGCTTCTTCTTGACAAATACTGAATAAGTTATATACGCACATTGCGCTTTTAGAGACTGTCCAAACCACGGGGTGATTTGAGACTTCAGTCCCTCCTGAGCGCTGGACTGATTTCAAGAAGATAAAGTCAATGGTACCTGGCGTATGAAATCAAACACCCATCCTCGACTCTCTGGCTTTGGTAGATAAAAGATAATAAACCTGTCATAAACCAAGGCAAAGGGCCACCAGGGAGTGACAAAGCACTCTCAGGTTGAAATGTTGGCAGAACAGGCAGTGGAGATAGAGGATTGGTAAACATGCCAATCCTCCCGCTAACCTCGACTGAACAGGCTGGAAGGAAAACTGGCCGGGCCCTTCAACATGCTGGCAAGAGCCAACCCCTGACAGCCTGGAAAAGAGCAGAGAATGGGAGAAATGCGCTAGAGAACAGTGCTCTTCTGTCCTACCAGCACCCCACATCCCCATGGCCACAATCTGTCACTGGATATTTTCATGCTGCTATCAATAAGCTGTATACAAAAACTACCTGGAGGCGGACTCTGACTCTGGCATTAAATACCAGAGGGGATAAAGTATCCCGCCAAGGACACACTTTTACAACCCTACATTCCTCTACCTGTGATCTGTATTCCTTTCCTTGTCCGATTAGAAAGAGGCGGCAGGGTACAATGGATGGATTGAATATCAAATCAAAAGTCCTAAGGTCTGATGTGTTTTTCCACCACTGGACAAAAGACATCCTAGGATTCAGGAGGTCAATTCAGCTTATTTCTTACACCCTTTGGATAAGAAGAAGGAGAATTCTTTGTAGTTTATTACCTCATTTCTACATTATCTTATTTATCTTCACAACTCCGCAAAGTAAGCAGAACTGGTAGTATGGTTCTGAGTGTGCCGATAAGAAATGGAAGATCAGAGACTTTGAGTAGCTTGCCTGGGTTCACATAGCAGTTTTGAGAGCCAAGTCCCAAGTCTTCTGACTCCAAGTCCAGGGTCCTCTCCAACATAGTCTTTTCCTAGATGGTCGTAAGAGCTCTGCTCCCCCTTAAACAGCTGCTCAAATGCTCAGATAACCCTTATACGAGCAAGTCATCTTATAAGCGAAACGTATATACAGGGGACCTTTTAGCAATTTGATAGGTAAATCCTTTGGGCAGATACAAAAGGGACTCATTTGGCACTGTATTCTGTTCTCTCTATAATGGTCTAGAGTAAGCTTTATTTTTAGTAGTTAATTACAAAATATAGCCACACTTATTAATGTTACCTTTATGCCTTTAGTGCAATTATCCAGTCTAGTCTACGGCCTTTGAAAAATTTTAAAACATTTGAAAGGCATTACTTACGGAAAACTTGCATTATTCATTCCGTTCAAGAAATATTCATTGAATGTCTACCAAGCGCTATCCATGCATTAAGAAGACAAAAGTGGTCAAGACTAGGTCCCTTCTGTGAGGAGCTTAAAACAGAGAGGAAGTCAAATCGAAACAGGTAAATGCATATATTGAACGAAGAAATACATTGGGACAAGGGCAGAAGGTTCTGAAAGCACAGAGAAAAGGCACTTAATTCAGTGTTGGAGGTCAGAGAAGGCTTTCCAGGAGGAATAACGTCAATGCCAATAATTCAGGAGAGTAGGATTCTGCAGAACTTGTCTAGCCTCAACTATACCTGTAGGGCCACTGGGGGACGCTGATCAACATTTAATGAAGCACACCACGCCTTTTCCTGCATCTTTGCTTTAGCCACACTATCCCCTTAGCCAGAATATCTTCTCTTGAATTTGATTCTGATATCACCTTTTTCATCATTTAAGGCTCAGCTTTAATGTTGCCTTTAAGAAGCTTTCTTTGATCTTATTTTAAGAAACAGAACTGAAACTAAAAGATTCAAAACACAAGCTTCAAGTTCTATTACATTTCCCTTGACCATTCAGTCCCTCAGTTATATTATCCTTAATAGATGACAGTGTCCATTCTTTAACATTTCAAGGATAAGTCACACTGTACACTACTTGAGTGTTACTGGGGAAGCCTAAAGAGGGAAAATTACGGCCAATCCTAAATTCTTCCAAGGCTTGTGTTATTACAGCATCTTGGTCTTTACCCAAAGCCAAGGAGTAAGAGAGCCAAAGCTCTTTCAGTTCCGTTGGATCCCAGTTGGGATATATGAGGTAGCCTGAAGAATAACCACCATCTGAATCCTTGGCCAACTGGTGGCAAATCTGGGTGAAAACATGTCAACATGGCATTGCAGAAGACCTCAATTTTTTCAGTCTAAAATTGTATACTGGTTCTTTTGGCCATCATCAAATCTTTACAAATGGGACCAAGAGAACTTTCTTCAGAGATACGATGGGGACTAAAGAGAGAAACAGTATTCATATTACAGAGTTTTGCAAACTCTCCAGATGTCCTAAGAATGAGTTACAGATGTTTAATCCTAAATTAAGAAGCTAAATATAATGTGGACTCTACAAGTGGTAATTTTCTATAATTTGAGGAAAACAGTTGGTAGCTCAATCCCCACTAGAAATGGCTGGCACCGGTTCTGCTCTGTTAAACATCTCTGTCAGCTTTTTATAAGGACCAGATCATCTAGAGAAGAAGAACACATTTTTAATAAAATTAATCAAGAAACTGTAATGTGAATTTTCCTCTGGGCATGCAGGTATTAATTTATAACAAGAGAAGTAATAAGAAATCACGGGACCTGTATTCATATCTGTACTCATTCCACCGAACCATTTCTTGGCTTTTCATAGTTTGTATTATTGCCTTGTTCTCCTTTGTTTTGAAAAGAAACTTCATCAGTTTTCCTGTGGCATGCCATTTTATCTCCTTATTCTGCTTGCAGTAAAAGATCAGCCTCTTATTAGCACAGCAACTTACAACAATGATTCTTTGTTCCCCCCCCCCAAAAAAATGCATGAATAGTATATTATTAAAATAGAGAAGGAAGTGTGTTTCATTTCATTTGCTATTTACTTAGTGAATGTTGTCGTGGAACTAGGTGCTTTACAAAAGACAAAGTGAAGCAATAATACAGTGCACTTGCTGCCTGCATTTATCATGAGGATCTGAGTATTTACCTAACTACCAAACGGTGACTTATAAATCAATTCACTTCAGGTAGGATGCAAATGTGCCTTTAAATTTATAGTCAGCTTTATGGAACCTCCATGTCACCAAGCACTGTATAAACTACCTTGTTGGATCTCCGAGGGCTTCTGAGGAAAGGTGAAACCAAAATGGGGGTGGGCGTAGGAAAGATGATAGATGAGTTTTGAAGAAAAACAGCCATAAAAGGTAATAGAAGAGAAACTGGGAAACAAAGCTACAGCAATGAATTTCATAGACAACTGACAGTTAACTCCAGATTCTAAATCAAATGCATACTTAACGGCTGTCAGGGTAAATGTTTTACTTATCTCAAACTGGCTCTTATCTATGTCTAACACACTTGTGACATCTGAAACTGTTTTTTCCTGCGTGGGAGAAAATTTCTCTACATTTTTTAAAGATATGAATAACCTAGATTGTACTTTTATATGCACAAAGCTGAAGTCTGTTTCATCCTAAATAATAATCACATATAATCTGCCACGCACCATCTTGATGTGAAGGTTGAAATCAGGAAAACCACATTAATTCAGATACCACTAAACTCTGCATTTGTGGGAAGATAAGCAGAAATCAGTAGAAGATTATGCTTGTGCGTTTTGTCATGGCCCAAAGAGGGTCACACCTGTGAGAGGCAGAGACCAAAGGCAACGGGCAGCTGCCATTTGGGGGACTCCGACATTGGGGACACAGGGTTGCCTCTGCAGATCTTCATGGACAGGGTCCTCACACCTTTTCTCTTGGGAAGATTTTGGTGAGCCCTAGGCTCAGAAATAAAATGGAAGGCAGAGAGCCTACGGGCAAGTCTTCCAATCACTATTTCAGAACCAGGTGCCAGAGACCAAGCCTCTGCCGGGAGAGCTCGGCTTCAGCCTGAGATCTGCTGCCATCCACCACCAGGCTCCAAGCTCTCTGGGTCTGAGCTGGTGGCTGGGGCCAGAAGAGGTCTGTTGCCTGGGGGCTGAGCAGCCTCTTGGGAACTAGCAGCCCGCTTTGTGTCCAGGGCTGGAGGGTATACAATCTGGGTAAACCCCAGCCTGGTGGAATACCAGGCAACATTCTACTTGCAGGGAGGACCTAGGAGCCCTGGGGGACAGTTCATTCTAAGAGAGGAAGGAGACGGGAATAGGGCAGAAGAAAGTAACAGAGCCCTGGTTACTTTCTATTCAAAGAAGGCAGTGGGAGGTGGCATGGGCTTGCAGCATCCTGGCTGTTACAGCAGCCCTGGCCCAATCCCGTGGGCCACATGATCAGATCCCAGGTGAGAGAAAGAGGTTATGACCAAATTCTAAGACAGCTGTCTCAATAAACGCTTTAGCTCCGTGGAGCCCGTGCCTCACACTGAGCGCAGCGTAACATTAAAGGGAGGGAGGCTTCTCCCCGTTCCACAGACATTACTGCACCTTCTGAGCACAGCTGAGCCCACCAGAGTCAGCAAGAGAGGCTCCACAGCCAGAGAAGAAAGGCAGCCCTGGGGGTCAACCTCTCCCTCGGGACCCTCAGAATTACTCGAGGGAGGAAAGAGGACATTATTAGAGCACTTATGAGAGCAGTTTGAGAAAATAGAGTGTTTGAGGTTATGTTTCAAATAACTTTATATTTCTGAACATTTACAATTTCCTCCCATCTGCAATTTCCATTATCGTCTGTTTCAAAACAAGTAAATGACAAGGGATTGCATATTTGTCTTCAGAGAACATAAGGAACAGGTAAGACCAAGACCCACTCCACAAACATATTTGGCAGGAGCAGAACAAAACAATGCAGCAGATTGTTGGTGCGGAAAAAGGTAACAGACTAAGATTTTAGGTCCTGCGTGAAGAAAGAAAGCAGAGCTTGCAGACCCTGAAGATCCCCAACGGGGCTTGCCAAGAAAAATAATAGAAATATTTTAAACACTGGGATGGGAGAGGGAATTTTCAAATTTTATATAGGAGCAGACTCTATACAACCATTTAGTGCGATTTGTTCTCCCATTCAAACCAACATACTTAATTACAAATAAATAATTCGTATGCAGAATTTGGCCAAATAGTAGATTTTTCTTTTAACCTCCTACATACAAACACCTATTAATGCCTTTTGACAAAATGATAATTCCAAGTCCCTATAGGCCCTCTATTGCCAATACTTTAGAGCCATTAGTTGAGTTACTATGGAGGCTTTAAAGTACTAGAATCACATTTCTTCTGGCATTCAGACCCTTATGGGGATTCAAGCAGCTCTTTCCAGCCCTCAAGACCCAGTAGGAAGGTGATACTGTGCTCGAATTCAGACTGCAAGAGGTTTCTCTGGCAGGTCAGGAAACCGAGTCCAAAAGCAATGCAACCCCTAAAAGCAGAAGGAGCTGTGCCTTTGTGTCTGGACCCAGCAAAGCACTCAGGAGACATGCAGCCTCCTCTTGCTCTGCTTGGTTTGCCCGAAAGAACCATACTGTTCATGATGAGGGTATCGTTTATGGACGATGCAAAGGCACCTGACTCTCTCTTCTTCGTCTCTAACTTGGCCTTTTCTGCTTGAGTCCTTTGCAGGTCCAGGCAGTGACCTGTGACGGCTGCTGTTCTCCAGTTGAGCGTGGGGACCCTACAGGGCAGGAACCACAGTAGGATCACCTCCATTAAACGCAGACTTCAGCGTTGGAGAAATAACTCAACAATTGTATACGTGGTCCCTCTGCCAAACAAGATTTCTGTTTTCCTATTCTGTGCTTCCTTCTCCTTCCTAGTTCTCTCCCACCTGTCCGGGCCTCACTTATCTTCTCATGCTATTCCTCCCTTTAGTTGGGCCGCCCAGACCCCGCAGCAGGCTGTCTCCACACTGACACTCAGACCCGGCAGAAATAACAAGAGCCCTCGACTCGCCTTTTTTACTCCTTTGCCTGTAGCTCTCACCCTCCCTGTTTTATGTCTCTTGACTTGCTCCCAGGGAAGTTTTATGCTTTCAGAATGCTCCCACGTTCCTTATCTGTATCCAGTGAGTTAGCTTTCAGAGCCATGAGTTGGGGCTTAAAAATTAATGTGCTCACGTGGCAAAGTTCCCATGTTGATTATGTCGCCTGTTCCTAAAACAGGTAATAAGATAGATTCAGAAATACACAAGGATGTTATGGGTAGCGTAGCATCTTCTTCAACTTCTTTCAAACCCCCGTTCTTCCCCCGCTGTGGGAAATAGAACCGCTCTTGGCTTCTGGCTCTCATACAGAATTAGAGCAAGAAGCAGAACATGAGAGACCTACTATGACCAAAAAGGGATTGGTCAGGATCCAAGAGTCCCCTAAGGATGGGATCTACAAAAAGCTGAGCGATTGATTCCATCCATCCACTGATCCATCTCTCTGCCTATCTGGCTGGCTCTCTATCTTTTTTACATGTATAAGGGGCATCGGGCTGTTGAGAATTAAATTTGTCTGCCTGTTGGACAGAGTTTAATTTTCTTGCCCTCCACACTGCCGTCCCTGGGGTTGTACTGGATTCCTCTCCTCTGTCCTACTCTGCGGATCGTAATGATCCCTATCACTTTGTACTGGAATTGTTAGTAGCTCTCTGTGTCCCTATAGACCTTAATTCTTAAAGGCAGACTCTTGCTCTCTCCCCACACCTTTGTAACCTGGAAGGCTGCCAAGGGATGCCCCACTGCTAAAGGGGAGAGACCGAGAACGCAGGCAACTGTGAGGATGTGAAAGGGGAGATGGAGAAGAATAAGGACTTCAGGAGGGCAGGCTCAGTCTGATGCACCTGTTGTTTGATCAACATAAAGATGACTTCCAGAAAACTCTTACCATCTACTTTAACCGTCTAGTTTTGTTTCAAATTTTAAGAAATAATGATGTAAATAATCATTGAAAAGCATCCTGGTTTAAAAAAGCACAGGATACTTGACAAGTTTGTACCTATTTCTGCATGCCTCTTCTCCAGTTTACTTCTTTCTCTTCTTCTGTTGATGTCAAGGATAAACCTACACAGGAACACTAGGCTGGCTGACTCGTAACACAGTCTTGAAGTCTCAAGTGCATCTTAATCTCTCTTATATGAAATACAGTCTCCTAGAAACAAAGGCAACTGGATTGTACCAGACACCTCTGAGACATGCTCACCAGACTCATTCTTGTTTTAATGTATGTTTCTTAATTATTCATCAGCAAGACATAGAATAGTTCATATGAGAAGAGATCTCATTTGGATGTTAATTTGCAAAAAAAATCAGGAAGACGTTTGAATCAATTATTTTTGTAAGTTTATGTACATAAAATATCTTCTAAAATTTCAGAAAAATGGTGAACAAAATCTTCTTGGGAAGAATAATCCACAGGCCATAACCCTGACTTGAAATAATTTTATCACAGTCCATCTTCTGTGAGTTTGTTTAGCAATCTAAAGGGTGACATTAGACCGCATTATGAACTACTTATATACCTCATCTGAGACAACGGGAAAGTAATTTGAAGAAGTTGGAGCCTGGTGACGAGTTTCCGTTGAAGTTGGGAAGGGGGTGGCAGCAGGAACTGAATTTGAGATAATTGGGGTTCTCTCCAAGGAGTCCAAATATTGATGAAGCTTCCGTGTTGAATAATTAAAGATGCTAACCTCAGAGAAAGATGGAGGGACACTGTCAGGAACCCCTGGACAATTAAAAAGCCTGTGTCCTGGTCTAACAATCCACTATTTAACTCTGTCTTCCTGTTCCCCTCTTTGCTCCTACCTCTGTACTTGCGGTGTCCCCCAGTGTAGGCACTGAGAAGGACACCTGAAAGCCTGGAGAATGGAAGGAAACCTGCTTAGGGAACTTGACTCTGGCTGCATCCTACACTACAGTTGTAAAACCTCCCCCTTCCTGTCTGAGGTGCCCTTCTGGAGAGCGAGGGTAACAAGGACCCTCTCCTAAGCGTGTTCAGGAAATCAACAAATGTTTGCCCGACTCTTTGAAGTTTATCAGCTCAGCATCTGGGTAAAGTCCAATTAATGCTTCCCTAGGAAGCCCTTTCCTAGGAGAAAAATGCAACTCTGGGCCTGGCTTTTCCTTCCCATTCATTCCAATCTCTGCTATTCGCCTCATGATAACTTTACTCTGGCTAATCATGCCCCGCCTGGAATATTCTCCCAGGATCTACTACCAAGAGATGTCAAAGTCCATTTCCAGTGTTCCACATTTGGCCTGGGTAACCCTTACTCCAATCTAAAGTGCCTCTTGGCAAAGCTGTGTGGGCCAGGGGACTTCTAATGGAAAGGAGAGGGAGATGTGCTCATTTCTCATGCCAGTCCCCAGAGTACCGCGTTGTCCTGGAGGCATTCTGCAGCCAGTCCAGCAGAGCACCTAGAGTTTGTAATAGAGAATGGAGAGCATGGCCATGGTGGCCTGGGAAACAAGGTCAAAGGCATGACCTCATCTTAACTAATTACATCTGCAATGACCCTATTTCCAAATAAGGTCACCTTCTGAGGTCCTGGGGGTTAGGACTTTGACATATGAAATTGGAGGGGACACAATTCAACCCATAACAACATCTAAGTTGGTGATTCCCAAATCCTGGTCCAGGGCTAAGGCTGATGGCAATGCAACCTCCATGGCAGATAAATCTCTCCCAGATGAAGTCTTGTCCGCTGTGGTCCCGGCCTCACTAGGTGACCCTGGCTCTTGTAGAGAGAGCTTTCTGCCCCCCTTCCCATCCCTTCCACCGGCCAGACACCTGGTCTGCCCCTGCCTGCTCTCCCCCAGCCCAGAGAGAGGACAGGAGAAGCAGCGTTGCAGGGAGAATGGCTCTTGTTTTTTGACTTCTCTTGGCCCACTCAGAATTTGGACCCAGCTAAGGTGGGCCAGCAGAACATCTTTCCTGGGTGCCAACCTCTTATATCACAGGATCTCTTCCAATTACTGAAAATGAAATAATACAAAGACAATTGTATTTACCAGGATGAGTGGGATTGTGCAGTCCTCGGACAGCTTGTTCAAATAACAACAGATAATCAGTCTCCCTGATTGTCTTCAGAGGAGAACAGATCGGTAACTAAAGGATTTTGGTAATGCCAAATCGGGTTTTTGAGGTTGGGGCACCACTTAATAGCTCAGATCATCAAAGCCAGACTGAGTTCTCCCACCAGGTTCCTCCTCTGACCTTCCTCTACTCAGTAACAAGCACCCTGGGACTTCCCTCGTGGTCCAGTGGGTAAGACTCCGTGCTCCCAATGCAGGGGACCCGGGTTCGATCCCTGGTTGGGGAACTAGATCCCGCATGCCACGCCAAAACTAAGAAGTCCGCATGCTACAACTAAGACCCAGAGCAGCCTAAATAAATAAATATTTAAAAATAATAATAATAACCACCCCTCAAAAAAGGCTGAGTGTAAGTATTACCAGTGTGAATGTAGTTCCAACTTATGTCATAGCCTCAGGTACCCCAATTACCACCCCACACAGGATATTCCAAGTTCAGTGAAATAATACCGGGTATGATGTTTCCATTTGCATGGAAATCATTATGAGAGAATGGATTTTTCGCACTGAATCTGATTTTTAAATGTACTTCCTAGAAGCTGGACATTTGGGCTCCACTTCATATCATAGAACATAAATCTTCAAATCAACAAACTTGCAACAAGAAAACAAGTAGCTAAAAGGTGACATGATTAACCAAAATTGTACTTAATCGTTCTACATTCAACAATTTTAAATCTATCTTTCTAAACACACACATGGGTTTATAGTTATTGACCACAGGGCTTAGGAAAGATGGTCCTGCTTCCTACCCTCTAGGGTTATGTTGTCCTTTCATATGTGAAACGATGATGAGAAGAAATGATAGTTTGTTTTTAATGTCCTTACTTGTCAAAAATAAAAACTGGCAATCTTAGTGATCTGTCCCCTCCTCTATACACACATACACTCACTTATTTTTTTTCTTCACTGGGCTCTGATATCCAGACATCTGTAAACACTGGCCAAAATAAACGAAAACAAAAACCCAGAGATGGTTCAGATGATACTCTCTACTGTCAAAAAGACTTCAGTAAGTATGAGGAAGTGAGTAAAATACTAGACCTGATCAAGACATTCCTCCTGAACACACAGCCCTGCAGAACTCCAAAAACATCGTTTCTCAACCCCATCTAAAACAGAATCTGTCTGCGATGCACGGGTCTTTATTTCTGCCCTTTGTTCCTTGCTGCTACCATGAGCTTTATGTACACTATTTATTTCTCTCTGGACTGCTGGCCGGTGAGTAGACTGTCTCAGACTGTCTAGAGAGCAGGAAGCAGATGGAAAATAAATACAGTTGAGGAGCTCTGGGGGCAAAGCTACAGACAGGACAAGAAAGCCAAGAAATAAACAAACAGGAAGGAGACTGATCTTTCTGCCTTTCATCCCTGGCTCTGATAGATAAGACTTAAACAGCAAGACGTCGACTGGGCTCAGTTTCAAATTCTACCCAGCTTTTACTCCGGGGTAGTTTTTCCCTTTGAAAAAAATCTCTCTCTGCATTTTTTTTAAAAGGATGATCAAAATAAGCTCTTAATAAACGATTACAACTCATTTCAAATGCTATAGCCATTATTACATCAGAGACATATAATAACGCAAGAAGCAGAAATCAACTTCAGCACAAACACTGCACGTGTATACAGTGCACATGTGTTAAAGGTAGAAACACTGACTTAGATGAATCTTACATGTATTGAAGCAGGGCCCAAGTCTTGGAATGATTCTGAAGTGAATGGAAACCCTGACTGTACTGCCTTCATCATACTTCATGTGTCTACTGTTCCTCATTCTTCCCTTTCCTCTTGTCAAATCCAGCTTTAATGACAGAATCTAAAACCAATCATTTACACCCCAATGTTTTTTAGTCTGAGCCTCTGTTTCCTCATCTGCAAAATGAGAACAATACCAAAACTACCTTCTTCGGAGGATTACTGTGAAGCTTGACTGTGGTAAATGGAAAGCTCTTGGAACAATGGCCAACACTAGCTAATATTAGTCCTTTCACTGTATGGTCAGAAATTGTTAACGTGGACATATATATGTTCCTTGATACTAAATAAATGAAATTTTAAAAGTAACTGGCTCAACAGAAAATAATAAATAATTTAAGAAACCTCTCATTTCTTAAGGTCACCATCTTTTCACAGAAGTCTCTCTCCATGATCATTTTATACCATATAAGACTATCTTGGTAACATTTTTTTAAGTATAGTGTTTCAAAGAATCTTCAGGAAAAAATACATATAGGACAAGAAAGTCTTTTAAATTTTAATATATTTTTCCAATATAGGCAATTATCACCTGTTGTTACTAATCTAAAACCTCAATTCATTTAGTATATTCTGATTCAATGCATGCCTTACTTTCCATAAAATCTGTTTCAATCTCTATTATCCATTTTAAAATGTTATTGAAGAGGAAGTTTTTTGAGCGGAAGGAATGACATTCAATGAGTTAGCAAAGGGTGAAAATAGTTGACTTCATCTTAAAATAATGTTTACAACACTTCACAGCTACAATATGGCACAGTGGCCAGCAAGAAGGAACCCACGCCTATTAAACAACGTTTTCTGGCTTTGGCAAGTCGTGTGTCTTACTGTCACTCTCGGCAATTCGACAAGATACACTTCGATCTTACCTCAACCCAGTGCATTTAAATGTCAAAGGTATCATAAGGAGTGTAAGGGGAGAGGGGAAGGGTGAGAAACTCTTGAACCCCTACAATCGCCCAGTATAAGTGGCATCTTGCTTGGTCTTCACAAATAAGGCTAGCAGAAGGCAAAGATTAATTCTGACTTAAATTAACTGCATTTTCATTTTGCATTAAATATAAACTTGTTACAGTAAAAATAAATTTTCTTATATTTTAATTTGTGACTGTGAAAGAGCAAAGTCTGAGCAACAGCGCAGTGAGTATTCCCTGCCTGAGGGAACGGGCTTTTACTGAACACTCAGGTCACCCATGGCTTCCCATCTCGTCCTTCAGGTCAAATCATAAAGCTTCTCGGTACGTCTCTTCTGCAAAGCTCAGATCAGAATATTTAACTACAAAGGATAGTCTATAGATTAACTGTCAAGGGTTTTGAGACTCTTAACTGCTTGATAAATGCTAATGAGACAGGTCGAGGAAGCTGCTGTTATTTGCTCACCAAACATGAGGACTATTCTATCCACTCTGTGTAACCGCCGTAGGTCTCGTTATTTACAGAGGCTAGTTTTTCACTTGTATTGCCACTCTACATTGTCCTCCAAAAAACCATCGTGTTTTAATTATAAAGTCTTAGTTTTCAACCACCACTGCTGAGTCAATCTTTAGGGTCTGTGTTATGATCAGAGGGAAGGTAATCTGCCTAAAGCCTTGGATTTGGCTGGGAATCACCAGGCATCTCAAGCCTGTGAGTTGTAACAAAGACATTTTCATAGTTACTTTAAGGAAAGATCAGCTAGGAAGCTGGGAAGAAAAACCAGGCTCAGGGGGAAGAGTAGGATGATGACTATCTTCTAAGCCTCAAATTAAATCCAGCAGTTGGGCCAAAGACCTTATAAGTACTTTAGAAGAGACTTGAGAAAATATAGACTTTGCAATTTCTTTGATTCCCATCTCTCTGACTCTAAACGTATTTGAAACACACTAAGAAAAATAAGCGTTACAAGCATCCCTGTCCTGAGGAAATAAAAAAAGCCATGCTGCATTTACCCAACTTTTCACTGGGAGAAAGAAAATAAAGACTACTTTAATATGGGGCTACAAAATGTCCAGCTCCTTCCCCACCTTGGTCTTGATTCATTCGGAGTTCCTGAGAGGGTCCTTGAACCTATATCTCCATCACATTCCCCCTGTACCTGAAAAAAAAGGTAATTAAAACAACTCTCTCATACCTCACAAGTAAGTCGTAAAGATTAGAGCATTGAACTTCAAAGATGAAAGGCTCAATATAAATTCCAGCATTATTGTCAAGACATCAGTGTGAACTGCCAGAAATGTGCTGCTTAAGCAATTCCTACCTGTCAGCAGATCTAAACTAGGATGACCTTGATCTTCAGAGGGAAGGGCAGCAGTGCCTTGGACTGGGAAACACAATATCTCAGAGCCATTCCTTGTTATAATACCACTTAACTGTCCATACCGCCTAGTTCACCATAAATATTAACTGCTACAATTTAATGCATACCTGCTACTCTCCCCCACCAGCCCCCGGACAAGAAATAAATATTTATCCTGCCCCTAAAATGTGCAAGGCTGTGCCTAGGGCTTGAAATACAGAAATTAAATAATATACTGTTCTTACCTCTTCAGAGCTCATGTTAAAATAGGAGACCCATGCGTTCTCTGTGTCACCTAGGGAGAACTGAGTCTGCTAAAGCTTAGAGCATCCCAAAGACAGATCCTCCGCAAACAAAAACTACCCAGCAACTGTGTAGCCGACTTCCATCAGCGATGACTGAATTTGCCACATACTGTGTGACAAATTCAAATTTTGCCATTTTTTCCTGTTCTCAAATCGAAAAGATATCAGTGATATTTGAATCTACAACTGCTCCAAATTAGCACTGAAGATATTTTTAAAGGGGCTAAGATGAAAGCTCCACTGCTCTGCTCTTAGAATCAGCAAAGCTCGAAGGGGTCCTTCAACCCAGAAGACAAATGCTCACACCATTGGCCGCTGACTAGCCTCGAGATGATTTTCAGCATGGCCAGGGGTATAGAGAACAGATTAGTGTGTGTGTGTGTGTGTGTGTGTGTGTGTGTGTGTGTGTGTACGTGTATGTGTACGTGTGTGTGTACGCACACACCAGGGACAGGTAGCATGCCAAATTGCCCTACCCTGCCTTGGGTCCCTGCCTTCCTCCTATTTGGTGGTGAGTAAATGAATGACAAGTTTGGGTGCTGCCTCAGAAAACTCATCAACCCCAGCCTAAGTCACTTGAAGCAGCTGTCCCAACCCTGTTTTAAAGGTCACCAGGCCCTGACCTCCTTTAGAAACCTAATTCCAACATCTGACCCATTTACAGTTGGGAAAACCTTTCCTATGTGGAAACGGAGAATAACAGTTCAGCTCATCTTCTAGTAATCTAGAGCTAATTGTTGTCACACCTTTAATTTTCCAACCTCTATCATGAGAGTCTGGCTTTCCTCAAAGGACATTTAATAATTGTTGATTTCATTCTCCAAAGTCCCTCCAGTTTTTTCCATGTGTCTTTTTAAAAATACAGATTTAAGCTAGCTAGGAGAATGTGGATATACATTTCCTCATCTATAAAATGAGACAAGATGATTCCTAGGGTTCCTTTTGCTAAGGATCTTAATTCTTGAGAAACTCTATACCATAGTCTAAAGCAGCAATCAGCCAACTTTTTCTGTAAATCGCCAGAGAGTAAATATTTTAGACTATGTGGCCATAGGGTCTCTGTTGTAACAGCTCAGTAGGGCCATTGTAGGGGAAAAACAGCCATAGACAGTACAAAAGCAAGTGAATGGAGCTGTGTGTCAATAAAGCTTTATTCACAAACTCAGGTGGCGATTGGATTTGGCCTATAGGCCATAGTTTGCCAACCTCTTGTCTAAGTTAAAAAAAACAAGCTCCCATTCTGTATGTTCATACCACCCTTCCTGTCCCTGTGTTCAGGCTCAGATTTTCTGAAATGACCCACAACCATTCAGCAATCAGTGGACTTAAGAATTCCTCAACTGCCTGTGTATATAATACACACACGTGCACAGGGAAGGGGTAGAGAGCCAAACCTGGAAAGCAGCATGTCTTTTTGTTTTGTTTTTACATCAGTCCATTCCTGACCTTCAGGATGAGAAGAGGCCTACATTTTTGTTTACTGTGTTTTGTCATGAGACTCAATTTTTTAATTGCCTAGGCACATTTGTCAACAGCTATGATGATACAGTTAAGGAAGAAACTTCCTCCTGCTTAAAGGACAGTCTGCAGACCAAGAGCCTCAGCATCATATGAGAGCATGTTAGAGATGCTGAATCTTGGGCCCCACCCCAGATCTACTGAGTCAGGATCTGTATGTGAATCAGACCCCAGGTGAACATTCCATTTGAGAAGCACCGTTGTATGTGATGTATTCGTCAAGGTCCTGGCAAGAAACGGTCATTAACCACAGGTGGAACAAAAAGAGAGGTGTGGCCAGGATGAGGTGAACACACAGGGATGCAGAGGAACCTCTGGGCTAGCAACAGCTGTAGCCATTACAATCCCTGGGGCTGAGGGGACACGAAGGAGAGACAGCGATGCTTGAACCCAGTTTGTACTAGAACCGTCGAGGAGAGGCTGCCTGGTAGAGCTGTCTCCAAAGAGGAAACAGCAACTTCTAGAGACACATCACTAAAGCAGGGACAGAATAAACACTACCCCAGCCTCTCTTTCCTCCTGCCACCCACCCTCTTGCTGGTACCTCCTATTGGCCAAACCCAACCAGGAGACAGAGTGCAAGGAAGCCCAGAAGGGGCGGTCCTCAAGGGCCAGGCTCCCAGGACACAGAGCAGAGAATGAGGGACAGCGGGAGAGAAGAACCAGAACAGCCAGCTAGCACTTCCAGTTGGGGTTCACTTCCCCTTGGGGCTCTAAGCTGGTGTCCCACCATCTGGTGGCTCCCATCTGCCCTTGTCTCCTTCACATGTAGCTCCACGTCATTGGTTGACACTGGAATGTTGGCTTTTCCTTTCATTCAGAATTCAAAATTGCTCAACTTCTATTACTGTCCAAATTTTTTAAAACTATATATCTCCATACCACCTCAAGAAAACCACACCTCAAAACCGCTTCTTTTTCACTGTCATCCCCACCTCCCAATAAAGTTATAACACGCCTGTTTTATGCCATCAAAGCACCCAGTCTGTGGGAAGGACCGCCTGCCTTCGCCAGCAAGGAGTTTGGCTCAGAAAGCCAACTTCCCTCTCTCTTCCACTTGGAGCAAATTCCCAGAGATGGTTTCCAAACAAGACTTCCCTTTCTTTCCTGACAGGTACAGTGGATCAAGTTATTTCTTAGCAAAACATAAGAATCGACAGTGTTGAAAAGAGTGAAAGAGGAGGCAATAAATAGACACATAATGAAGAGTTTGCCTCTTAGTCACCCTGTCCTTAGGCAAATAACTTACTCGAGCTTCAATATGTAGAATGGAGATACTATATATATATATATTGCAGATAACAATAGTACCTACCCTACACATTCGAAAAGAAGAAAACAGCAGTGCAGTATAAGGTTAAAATGAGATGATGCAGAAAAAGCACTTAGCTGGCCTAATAGCTGTAATTACTATTACTTCTGTTAACATTGAGCAACATTTCAAATGCTACCAGAAGAGTCTTTGCATCACCCAAACCCAACCTCCACTTCTGGATTATTGGGAAAGGGCCCATCAAATATGTAATCTTTACTCAGGGAACAGCGTGTCTGCCCCTTTTTCTATCATGCCAATCTGAGTCATGTGGACAACCTAGAAAGAAACCACAGGACCCTCCTCTTCTCTCTTCTGGGTCTGATAACAGCCCTGGGGAGAGCGTTCCCTTCATCCTAGCCTTCCAGCCTCATCCAATGGGCTGGCTCTTCAGAGGTCAGTAAAACCAAAACACCCCAATCCCCACCAGGCCACCCAGCCATCTCAAGGAGAAAGAGCAAGCACTACGTCACTTCCTGTTCTTTTTTGGGTTCCCATCCATTTTCTGCTAGGACAGGCTTCTATGTGTGGGAGTTGAGGAGGGCTGTTGACAGGGAAGAAAATGCTAGGGTTAGATGTTACCTCCATATACCCTCCCTGTCTTTTCTGTTTTCAAATGACTCTTACCAACCATTTATTTGCCAACACCTTACACCTCCCTCTACAACTCCTATTAGTATATAATCTTGTAGTCACCTATATTCCTTGCCTAAAGACATGACAGCAAAGTAGGACAGATAAAGTTTTATCTGGTGTTTTGTTTTGGAAGCACTGTGTTACACAGAAGGCAGACAAAGCAGTACTTGGGGTACATGCATAGCAAAACAAAGCAAATGAAAAAAAGAAGAAGAAAAGAAAGGAAGGAAGGAGGGAGGGAAGAGGAAGGAGGGAGGAAAAGATGGAGAGAGGGAGAGGAGAAGAATACTATGAAATAGTTGCAACTTGATATTTCAAAACTGTTCTGAATTAATCATCAGGGCAAAAAAAAATCTTATTGGAGTTCCTTATACCTATTTCGTGAATTAATATTATCTTTGTTTTAAATTACATTAGAGGAGGTACTTCCTTTCTCACAATGCCTGCACACAAAATTATTTTTAAAGAAATACAACCTGGGTTGCCCAGGAAGTCTGGGCAGGTATGATGTAGACCTCTAGGAACCCCGACTGCCCCACCGCACGCAGGCACAGAATGGCAAGATGACTCACTAGAAATCACTCAAAAAGCCAGCCAAGTGCTCAGGGCATCTGGCCATCAAATCTATGTTTATTCCACCCAAACAACAAACTTCCATTCCCAAGGTAAACGGGTGGTGTTTCTTTTTCAAAAGTTCAACACAACTATCGGCCACAAAAATTACTTCAACCAAGAGGAATCAGACTGCTTGCTTTGTTTCAATCCAAGCCTCCCTTTCAGAGTACCTGCTACCTGGAGGTCACATACTTCCCAGGACAAAAAGTGGTACTCAGTGTGTATACTGATTTTGCATACATTTCAAAATCCAGGGACCCAGCACAACTCCAAGGAATTGCCACAGTCACCAAGTTTATTTGATAACTTTTGTAAATACACATTTGACTCATTAAACATGTTTTCTTTCCTGGATTAGTGTGCGTGAGTCACAGGAAAAAATTACTTAGTGGGCGGGTGTACTTTAGTGCTGTTTAAAGAAGATTTTCTCACCATTACTTGGAAAGAGGGAGGTACACAGGATGGGAACCACACTGATAAGTAATCTCCTTCAACAATTCTTGTGGATCTTTGGACTTTTGTGTGTGTGTACCCTTAACCAAAAAGTCAATGTAACCTGTGGGAAAACCAGCAGACCTTGATTCCATGTTATTTTTTAAAATATTTTTTATTGTGGTAAAACATACATAAATAATTTTTACCATTTTAACCATTTTTAAGTGTATGGTTCAGTGGCATTAAGTTCAGTCACAGGGTTCTGCAGCCATCATCACCTTCCATCTCCAGAACTTTTTCATCTTCCCAAACTGAAACTCTGAACCCATGAAACAATAACTCCCCATTTCCCCTCTCCCAAACCCTGGTAACCACCATTATACCTTCTGTCTATGAATCTGACTATTCTAAGTATTTAATATAAATGGAATCCCACAATATTTATCCTTTTGTGTATGGCTTACTTCACTTAGCATAATGTCTTCAAGGCTGAACACGTTGTAGTATGTATCTGAATTTCATTTATTTTTAAGGCTGAATAATATACCACTGCACATACAGACCACATTTTGTTTATCTGTTCATCTGTGGAAACACAGTTGGGTTGTTTGCACATTTTGGCTGTTGGGCGTAATGCTGCCATGGACATGGGTATACGAACATCTGTTCAAGTCCCTGCTTTCCATTCTTTGCGGTATATGCCCTCCATCTAACTTTAGCTTTACCAAAATGCCTTCCTCCATCAGAGAAGACTGTTCTCTGAACATACAGTGTGTCCTTGAGAGAGCTGTCATCAGCCTGGTGAGAGAGGAAGCAGGAAGGTCCTCGTCACCATCGGCTAACTCAACCCTGGCACCAGCAGAGCGACAGATGTGGCAGTCAAAGCGTCCCATGTTCTTACTTTAGTACTTTTTAATGTTATAGATTTTAAATCCCTAGGGACGTCTTTGAAAAAATTTATGGTGTGACCTTCCAAACAGCAGTTTGGTAGCCAGTGAAAAGACGGCCAGGCTGGGTAGAGAAGGACATCTCAGGTGGACTCCTGGGTGTTCGGTGCTCAAAGGGAAAAGGCCAGAGGAGGCTGAATGGAGCTTCTCTGATGAAGTCATCCAGGATGGAGAGTAAAAGACCAGAGAGGAGCAAAGATAGTGGCTCCCAGATGGAGGAGAAACAGGACTCCCGTGGAGTGAGGGACAGGCCCTCTATGGCATCCTGGGGCACAGAAATCCAACTGCAGGTCTAGAGTAACCAAAAGTATGGAATTTACAGTGCAGCCTCTAGAGAAGCATTGTCCAGGTCCGGAGAGAAGATAGGAAGCAAAATCCCTAGTGAGAAGCCAGCAAGAGAAATGACAGCTTTTGCAGGAGCTCAGCTGAAGGCTCAAGGAAGGTACAACTGCTGTCTGAACAGAAAAGACTCCTCTACTGGTTCCACAGGTCAGGTAAGGGGCTGAGGGCCATGTCAAATCCCAGGCCTCAAGAGCAAAAGTTACGTGGAGTCTCCAGAAGGTCTTTGGGCCCAGGAGACCCAGCACAGAAGATGGGAGAGGAGTGAGTACACAAAGGAGTGTATACAAAGGAGTGAGTACACGCGGCTTCCCACCAATCATCAGGCCGTGTGAGCTGAACATGACTAGGCAGAGTTTTTTCTCAGATGAGTCACAGCCCACTCAGGTTCAGTCACCTACAAGCCAACTGTTCACACCAGGCTTCAGGAGACCACGGTGGAAGGGAAGAAACCGGGGAGGAAATTGGCTGGAATCAAGGAGTTGGGGATAAAAGGACACTTCCCACATTCCCTCACATCCCATTTTCACCTTCAGCTGGTATCATCAAAGGGTGACAACCAGATCTTACCAAGCCAGAAATGGCAGACACGCTTCCTTTTGATCCGTTTGAAAATTCCCCATCTGGCACTGATTTCACTAGTTCTCTGAACCAGTGGTTGAGTTCTCCCTCCACACTAGGCCCTGTACCCACAGCTAAGACACAGATGTGAAGGAAGCACACATCCAATGAGGAGACAAATAATTACAAGGGCAATTACAAAAGAAAGTGACCAGGGCTATAAGAGAAAGAGATGTGGGGTGAATTAAGGGCACACAGGAGTCTCTAAACCAGGAGGCGTATACAACCCAGAGAATCAGGACAATTCAGCAAGTTTGTATTAGTTTCCCATTGCTGCTGTAACAAGTTACCATAAACTTACTGGCTTTAAAACAACACAACTTTATCTTAGAGTACCAGAAGTCAAAAAATGGGCCTCAGGGGGCTATAATCGAGGTGTCAGCAGGGCTGCAATCCTTCTGGAGGCTCTATTGGAGAACCCATCCCTTGCCTTTTTCAGTTTCTAGAGGCCGTGTGCTTCCCTGGCTCATGGGCCCCTCTCAACAATGGTATCACTGACCTCTGTTCACACTGTCATATCTCCTTCTCTCTGGCCCTCACGCTCCTGCTTTCCTCCTTGTAATTACATTGAACCCACCTGGATAATCCAGGGTAATCTCTGATCGCAAGATCCCTGAACTTAGTCACATCTGCAAAGTCTCTTTGCCATGCAAAGTAACACATTCAGTTTCCAGGGATTAGGACATGGACATCTTGAGGGTACCAGAGGGGAGTATCATTCTGTCCACTGTGAAGTTAATTCCTAAAAAATGAAAAACACTTTGCCTAAGTAGATCATATCATTATTCTCCTCCTGAAAAGACTATCCTCCTTTTTTCTTGATCTTTTTTTTTTTTTTTTTTTTTTTGGCGGTACGCGGGCCTCTCACTGTTGTGGCCTCTCCCGTTGCGGAGCACAGGCTCCGGACGCGCAGGCCCAGCGGTCATGGCTCACGGGCCCAGCTGCTCCACGGCATGTGGGATCTTCCCGGACCAGGGCACGAACCCGTGTCCCCTGCATCGGCAGGCGGACTCTCAACCACTGCGCCACCAGGGAAGCCCAATCTTTTTTTTTAATGGCAAAAAAAACCCACTGCGCCACCAGGGAAGCCCAATCATTTTTTTAATGGCAAAAAGAACTCACACAAATTTTCTATTTGAAAATGTGCCGCATGTCATCTGAATGACATATTAAAATATTGTGGATAACATCAGCACACATCAGATCCTTCTGCAAAGCCTATGTTCCTTTTACCATTTACAGTTTCTCCAAAATGTTTCTCCAGTAAGTCACTCCGATTCTCTGATTCTCCAAATGCTGATTTTTCTCATATTCTGGTCTCATCACTCCTTTTCTCTTAAGGTAGAAACTAGGGAATCCCCTAAGCACACCTGACTTTTCATGAGCTCATAAAATATACATTAGTCAGTTTCACTTTCTAAATTAGTCATAGGAATAGAATTCACAACTATTTCCTGAAACTATTTACTTGTATCTACAAAATCATGAGTTGAGAGTCTTGAGTCTTCTGACGTTTTATTATTGTATTTCTACAGTTGTGGTGTGGGCTGGTGGGAGGGGGGAGTAAAACTGTAATCCACGCTGGAACCAGGGATAAACTTTGCTCAGCCTCACACAGATTATTAATGGTATAACCTGGACGTAAAACCTCAGCCTCTGGACTCCAGAGCCAGTACTCTTCACACTAACCAGGCTATCTTTTCCATGTCATTCTTCTCCTCGAGATAGAAAATTTGGGAGGAATACAATTAAGTTTAAATACTTGTCCTGATTTTCCTCTTCATTGAAAACCTCCCACCCATACTAATAATCGGTGTTCCATGAACAGTCCTTCCTGCTGGTGGATGTTTGACTGTGAAATACAAACAAGCTTCAACAAGAGGACAGAGAATATGTAATCAACGTACCCTGGCTCATGTTCAGCACGGCCATGCCTCTGGCACTTGGTATCTTTGCAGAAAATGGATATCGGAAAGGAAGATCGCACTTCATTTAAAAGCAGAACAACAGATGTAGGGACGATGGTGTCAGTGAGAATCAGTTACATATATGATGAAAGTCTTTGTGAATCTCAAATAATGGCAAGATGGCAATCCTTCGATTTCTCTCTAGAAGTCCCCAGAGCGGCTCTTCCAGACCCCCTCCCCCTCCAGTCTCTCCCTCCCAGCCAGATGGCCGCAGCAACTACTATAGAGAGGAAATCAAGGCCAGCCACCGCCAGCTCCCGTGACGTTCCTCCTCCCTGCCTCATAATCCCTCTTCCTTTCACTCGGCTTCTCCTGCTTCCCCCTTGGTTATCATGCCCTCATCTTTGTTCAACTGGCTGCCCCCTTCAATCCACTGACAACATTAAAACCCAAAGTCCTCAGCATAGTGTGAAACTAAGAAGCCCTCTCCTGCCTCACTGTGTTCTCCACTCCAGCCGTACTACTCACTAAGAGCTCTCCATTCCTTTGCACCCACTGTTTTCTCTGCCCGCAAGGCCATTCCTCCATTCTTTGCCTGGAGAACTCCTAATCATCCTTCAAAGCCCCACTCAGCAGTGACCCCCGTAATGCTGTTCCTGACCAACAGCCCTCCTCAGTAAAGGGTCATACTCTTGCTCTGTGCAGCAGGAGCCCCAGGCTTTCCTCCTGGAGAGCTCTTGGCAAGAAACCTTAGCATTATCTGTCCACCCCACTCCCTGTCTCCCTCCAAAAGTTCCCAGACTGAGAACTCTTTAACAGGAGAGTCCTCTCCTTTTATCTTGAAATCCCCAGCACTTACCACAATCCTCGATACTTAGTAGACAGCCAGCAAATGTTTGAATGATTGAAAGTATGTTCAAGTCTTTCCATAAAAAAAGAAAGGAAACACAACCTATCACTCTGCCCTTTCTGGAACGGTTCTCTACGCCTACATCTTTGTTTCCCTTTCTCACTAGATTCTCAGAACCCAGGCCTCACCCTCTGCAAGAGGACACCTTCATCAACTGACCCCTGGATCTGCTCTACTGATGCTAGATTATTTCTTAGTCACCTCGTCAATATCTATAGTCAATCCTGGCTTCTTCTCATGTCCATTCTCCCTGCCCTTCTGGGCATGTGATGGCTTTTACCTTCCTGCCTTTTATGTCACTGCCTTCTATTTTAAGTCGAGAGTTGACTCCCCATCTCTTCCAGCTTCTCTGTCTCGCAAGCATTCTCCTTCCCCAATTCCCCCACCACCACCTCCATAAAGATGCTAGCCTCGGCCACACTCCAGAACCTCAATGTAAATAGCCTGGGAACATATGTGAATTGAAACAAGCCTCTGGAAACAAGACAGCAATTCAAAGAAGTAATGCGTGAACGCACAGAGCTCCGGGCCTTAGCCCTCCATGAGCGCTGCCAGACCCCATCCTGGTCGAGCTCCCTCCAAACCAGCCACCCTGCTCCCATTTCCCTGCCCTTTAATTCACGCTAAGCACGGCTGCTATCATAATATGTCTAACGAAGAGTGTCAATTCCCAGGTTAAAAGCCTTCAGCGCGCTGCCCTACTACAGTCATAAAAAGGAGGGGCTCCTCCGAGCAAAATGAGGAAGATGGAGGCAGCAAGGGCAGCAAGCCTTCCATTACGTTTCATTTCTTCAACTTAAAGCGCTGCGTTTCTGAGATGATGTGCCTCCTGCCTTCTATATTAAGATGCCCTTTCTGTAATGAACCCGTGGTCATTTTGCTTTGTTTCTTTATGTCAGTATCCTTATTTGGGAAAATACAGAATTCATAACTGTAATTGGCCTAAATTTCGTTTTTTTGGAAATTACATTAACTAGTCCGTTATCCCAGATTTCTACAAGGGACCAAGTGGCCTCTGCATGCTTGCCACATTGGATGAAGGCCTTACTACCACTGATAGAATTTTAAAAGAAAAAACAGGCAGAGACAAAAAGATGTTTGTTTATAATATAGACCTGCTTGAGATGTTTGCAGCCCCCAGGTTCTTTTCAAGAAGGTATATGTCCCCATATTGATCACTCAAGAGATGGACATTTTTCTCTGCCGTGAATCGTCTCCTGTTTTATATTTGGAAATAACGCATTCAGCAAGAAATGAGATTCCTTTGACTCCCATGTCCATCAGGAGGCCGCAAATGTCCAGACAACCCTTAGGGCCTTTTTGTTTACTCACACCTTCAATTTTTTAGTTATTATTTGCCTTTAGTTTGCCTTTAAGTTTTGTAGACACACACATACTGACTGTCATCAAACACACCGCGCACACACACACACACACACACGCACGCACGCACGTACACAAACACACTTTAAAGCAAGCAATTCATCATTTCCTCCCCCAAGACCATATTTTACAGTCAGAAGCCAATTGTCAGCACACATGCTCCTAAATAAACTGACACGCATACCAGCTAACAGATCAATTTGCATGGAGAAGGCGTCGTAGGAAGGAAACCTGTGTTCCCAGATTTCCCAGGCAGGTGCTCAGCCTGTTAACATAAAGATCAGTCCTTCCGTCCAACCCCCTGGGAACACTGCCCAAAATTACTTACAATTACAAACATGGTTGATGCTAAGATAGTTCTGCCAAAGGAGACCCTGGTTTCCGCAAGGTAACGTAAGAAGAGCTCAGCTCAGGAGGGGCCAGTGTGAGCTTTTCGAGGGGGGCGGCGGGGGGTTGTGTTCTTGCATCTGACTTTTCTAATGGAAGACAATCGTGCACCCGTGCTTCACGCTTTCAAGTTCCCTTGCTGGTGTCATCCATTGTTCTTCCTCTACCCCCTGTAAGTGGGAAAGGTTATGAGTCCCAGGGAAACTGAGACCTGGTAGAATTAATGTGTTCAGAGGAGTGAAGGCTTCCCACGTGCACACGCGCTCATTCGCGGGCCCCTCCCTTAGCATTTGGAGCTCCTGGGACCCCTTCCTTCCCTTATATCTCTAAGCTAGTCTCTGAGCCCATGCTGCCAGCCCTTCTGAATGGCATGTCCAGCTCCCCTATAAATCACTTCATTGAGGGAACGGATCATGGTAGTATGCTCAGAGCTCCAGAAAAGGGCAACTTATGGTCTGTTTTTTTACTCCACTCCATAAGTTCCTCGTCCTTAGAGCAATAATAGAAAGGCTTAGCATGAGGGGAGGGGAGAGATTTACATGACAAAATATTAGACTTCCAAAATTCAGAAGAAGAATCTACCAACAGTGTTCTATGTTTAGTTTTAGTTTCCCTAAACAATGATCGTCCACACTGTTTTCCAAATAGGATTTACAAAAATATCAAAGGCAGTGGCTGCAAACCAGCCCTGCTGTTTGCCTGCTGGGTCCTCAGCGAAGAGAGGATGTGAATCCGGTGAAGTCTGCCCCTGGGAAATGGGCTGGAGGAGGAGGGTGCTTCCCTGGGAATTAGTCCCCCCAGCTCAGCCTAAAGGCCCAACAGAATGGCCGAATCCCAGGAGGGCAGTGACCCTTTGTTTTTACCTATCCGTCATACTGTAATCCTTCAGTAATCCCAACTGTTTTCAAAGACACCCTCCTCATTGTTCTTAACTCCCACTCCACCCCACCCCCCAGAAAAAGGATTAGACTCCCGCTAACCCAGCAAGTCTCTGTTCCGGCACCTTAAGAAGTAAAGGATTTCCCTTCCCTTCCGTAACAGGAGCAAGGCCTTCCCCCCCTGCAGGGGACATGGTCCCATTCTGCAGCTTTTCTGAACAAAGACCCAACTGTCTGCACAGTACGGGAGACTCTCCCTCCCTGGAGTTCACAGCACACCCTCCTACAAACCCAGACATGCACAAAAGTTCCACATTTCACCGCAGGAAGCAAGGCCGGTGGTTTCTGGCATCGTTCATCATTTTGAAGTAATTATTCTTAAAAAGGAAAAACAAAACAGGGATGCAGTTTAAGTCATGCCCAATAAAAATGCGCACTTCTCCTCAAAATCGCATTTCCCTGATTCCATGTGGGACGGTAAGAGCTCACTGTACTGACAGAAGCTGGGGAAAAAAGAATGTTTCCTCCTTAATTAGAACTCCGACAGATATCTGGGACGTGGCTTGGTCAAAGGAAACATCTTAGAGGGAGGTTCAGATTGAGGAGGGTGGTCTCTACTTGCTTGGCCGTTCCACCCAGGAAGACACACACTTAGGAGGAGGATAAAACAAGAGCCACTGTGGGGTGCTGCTTCCTCCGGGAATCTTCATTTTCCATTGGAATGCCCTTAAACATAGCTTGGGACAGTCCTGTTTTGTGCTCTAATTCAGCTCGGGAAGGTGGAGGCCCCATCCCCAGGCCCTCCCCTTGCCTGGAAGGGCTGCCCCCTGCAGGTGTTCCTCAGAAAGGGAGCAGAAAGGGAGCAGAGCACC
This sequence comes from Lagenorhynchus albirostris, assembly GCF_949774975.1. Taxonomy (NCBI): domain Eukaryota; kingdom Metazoa; phylum Chordata; class Mammalia; order Artiodactyla; family Delphinidae; genus Lagenorhynchus; species Lagenorhynchus albirostris. Next base: position 58,308,887 of record NC_083097.1, read on the forward strand.
AGCCAGTCTAATCCACTCACCGCTCCCTAGTCCACGCCTTTGAAGTAAAACTGTGTCTCTAGCACAGAAAAACCGATAACTAGAAAGTGAAATCTCCAACTTTGTCTTTCCTAGGAGATTACATTTCCTGCCTACCGGGTTGAGAGGAAATTCACTTACATAAAATTGGATTAATTTCTTTTTTTTCCCCTGAAATCTCCTGGTCTACCAGAAGCATCTTCTGTCAGTCGCCTCTTTCTGAACCTTTGGCTATTTCCCAACCTTTATTTATTCCTTAATCAGGATATCTGGCTCTGGAGTCCAGATCAGAAGCCAGAATGGAGGCAGGAAAGAGTCTGCCACTTTCGTCCTTGTTCCCTGTTGCCTCCTTACCCCCTAGGCTGGCATGTGCTTTGCCCGGGTGAGAACCTAGACACACCTTCATCTCCTCCCCCATCAATCAACTGCTGAAGTCTCACAGCCAAGTCCTATCATTTGTTTTCATTTAAAGTCTAAAAACGGAAGAGAGGAGGAGAATTGACAAATGTCATCTTAGCAGTCTAAGCTACAGATTTGAAATGTAATAATGTTATTAAATCGGGTGGTCTTTGTTTTTCAGAGCTTGATTTCTTAAACTAGTTTTGTATCTATCCAAGAAGAGCCTTTTAAAACCTGAGTCACACTGTAAATGACCAGCAGAAAGCCTGAGTGGGATAAGGACAGTGACCTGGCACAAGGTGGGAGAGTTCAGGCCAGTTAAAGATGGTGTCCCCATGGAGACCTAGAGGAACAGCCTGGTGTGGGAAGGAGGGTATCCCCGTCTGGGAGCTGGCAGGATGGGTGTCAGAGGAGGGGTTTCATGTGGCAGGAATTAATCGTGACCCAGAATGCGGATCAGAGCCAGGGCATCTAGAGGAGGGAGTATGACAAGGGGAGATGGGAGATTGGTTACGTACAGGAGGACTAACCAGATAAAGAAACATTTTAAGGATAACAGGGAGAAAACTAGAAGGAACCCTATGCATTGTTGGATTGGAATTGGATATATTAATGTGAATAAATCGTTTTCAATACACATGGGTAATACAGAAATAAATATAGCTCAGTCCACTGCTAGGGCCTGGGAGTAATGACACCACCATGTCAATGAGCACACCGAGTGTGCCTAGAGGGTCACTTCTGAATATCCTCCCCTCCTCCCCTAAAAGAAATCAGGGCTCCTTGGAGAAGCAGCTGATGCTAAAGCTTGAACCAGGGAAGTCCAAGATAAGTGGAATATCTTGCCGTGGCAGAAAGCAAGGAAAAGCTCAAAGACTGAGGTAGAAATGTCAAAAGGACACAGGGACAGCTTCAATGGACTGCCACTAGGCAAACCAGAGACAATTTGAGCATCAAAAAATTATAGCAGGGCTTCCCTGGTGGCGCAGTGGTTGAGAGTCCGCCTGCCGATGCAGGGGACACGGGTTCGTGCCCCGGTCCGGGAAGATCCCACATGCCGCGGAGCGGCTGGGCCCGTGAGCCATGGCCGCTGAGCCTGCGCGTCCGGAGCCTGTGCTCCGCAACGGGAGAGGCCACAACAGTGAGAGGCCAGTGTACCGCAAAAAAAAAAAAAAAAAAAAAAATTATAGCAGCAGCAGCTTATAACCTATTAAATAAAATAGGAAACTATGAGTCATTCTGAAATAAACAAACTGAAAGCTTGATGAGGAACAGAATATTTACATAGTTTCAAAGTACCTCCCCACAAAATGCTCATGAATTACAAAGGATAGCTTGACAGTGGAGAAGCCTGGCAGAGGCCACCCTGATCAGGTGCTCACAGTGGACTTCATCAGTATGGAACAATTTGAAATCGTGCCACCCAATAAGGTGCAATGAAAAGAACACACAATCATTTCTACGTGATCGCTCTCCAAAAGGCACAGCCTAAATCTAATCATGAATGATCATCAGTCAAATCCAACCTGAAGGCCATTCTACAAAATAACCTGCCAGTAGTCTGCAAACGTGTCGAGGTCCTGAAAGACAAGGGAAGGCTGGGGCCATGTTCCAGACTGAAGGATACGAAGAGATGTGACCAAATTCAACATGTGATATCAACCCGGAACCTCTTGCTATAGAAAATACTACCAGGACAAGCGGCGAAACTTGAATGGGGTCTGAGGATCAGATGACAGTCACAGCGATAGTGTCCGTGTTATTTTCCTGATGTGGGTGGCTCTATCGTGGTTATGGAGGAGAATGTCTTTATTTGTAGGAAAGACTCCGTAAGGTCATCAGGAGTGATGGCATTACGTGACAGCTGACTCCAACACAGGTCAGGGGAAAAATTATTTTGCGCTCACAACTTTTTTGCAAGTTTATCATTGTTTCAAAGTATTTTTTCAATTTAAATTTTTTTTTAAAAAAAGACTGTTAGCTCATGAGCACCTGGAAGGGCAGAGACCACGGAAATTCATTCTTACCCGGTACCTGGCACATGTCCAGCCCAGATGAGTGCTGAATAAATGTTTGCTGACTTTAAATGTTTGGAAAACTCTCTGAGATACAGAAGGAATGCAATGAAAGGGCTTCCACTAAGGTTTATGTATTTATTTTTAAAACATCTACGGGGTTTATCACATGCCAGACATTATCATAAATATTTGACAAATAGCTCTATGAAAGAGGTGCTATGAATATCCCCATTTTACAGAGACGGGAGCTGAAGGACAGAGAGGTCGTGTGGGCTGCCCAAAGTCACACAGCTGATGAGTAGTAAAACAAAGGGTCGAGCCCGAGCAGTGGGGCTGCAGGGTCCACGCTCTTAGCCACATTGCTGTGAGGTCTCTTCAAGATCCCACCTGCAGGAAATTTAAGATCTTCCCCATTCAAAACATTCAGTTCTCAACTATTCAGCTGTATTTTTTGTACATTCTAAGTTTACAAAATAACTTCGTACTCTTTATTACATAATGCCTAGAATCAGCCCAAGAGAAGCCCATTCCAGAGCTGGGTGCTCACCTTTGCAGGCAGTACTTGTCCACCAGCTTTGGTCTTCACATAAGCTGTGATCACTCAAAGAGACCTTCGGGTCTTAATTCTATCAACGACAGTGTATGTGGCTCCAACTTTTTAGATTTCTCTCTGCTGTGCATGTCCCTTTCTCCTACTTGTATCCAGATTTTAACATGGAGTAGATATATCCTGGGCATATCATGGTACAGCTAATCTTCCATACGGCAAGGAAAGTCCCATTAGCCACTGGCAAAGGTCCCACGTTATGACACCTCGCTGTCAGGTTTCCCTCTCACAAGCATCTGAATTTCCTGAGGCATTGACTCAAACGTGCCTCCTAATGGAATGGTTATTTCTATAGCCCCTGTGAAAAAAGCTGAAGATACTCTGCCCCATAGCCTTCTCTGCCTCACTTCCTCCCTCATGTGAAATGTGAAAATAGATTGCTTCACATTCATTTATATTCTTCTAGGGAAAGGAGCTCTGTCAACACTGAGGTGCAACATCCATTAGGCTCCCCTTTAGAGCAAATGGCTCATAAAGGAAATCCAATAAACAAATACTTTTCTTTATAATTCAGTGTAGCAAGTTACCTAATAAAACTGTAATAGGCATGACACATGAATTCTATTTCACAAGGGTGGTTTGACTATTTTTGTTGCCTATGATGTTATAGTAAAAATGTATCGCAAGTTTCAGGTAGGCTTCGAGCAGAGCAAGTTCCACGTTGCCAAATAATAGCTCTTAATATTTTTACCTTCAAATAATATTTAGTCATAGGAACAAGATCGTCCATTTGCTATGCCCCATTTCCAGAGGGGTGAAAGCACCAGGGATAAAACAGGAAGAAGGAAAGCTTTTATTCAATCTTAGGTGCAATTTCTCTGTCTAAAATAGAACTATAACCTTTTCCTGTACTTCCTCTCTGTGCCAATTTCCAACCATCAACAGGTATTATTTCCTAAAGTTTATATTTATATATTTCCGTATGTGTAAATATGTGAGTCTGTGTGTATGTCCTCTGCTCTCCTATTTCCACTGTAAATTTCTTTCCGTTGCAAAAGCATAGATGCAGTGCTCACAGTACGCTGGCTACATCTCCTCACCCTTATCCCTGCAGTGCACACCTGCCCAGCTTCTAGCAGCAGCAGCAGCCTTTCCTTGTCTAAGAGTCCTTCCTCATTGCTGGAGTCCACTTTGCTGCTTTGGAGACAGGCAAAGTATTGTGGAACGAATGTCCCCAGGAGTGGTCCTCAACCCACGACTCGAAAAAGTTGGTCCCTATATACCCCAGCTCTCTTGCCCCTTGGGTGGGATGAGTCTGAGGGAGTGCTTTCGACCCTGGCTGCCAGAGCTTCCCCAGAGGGTCTGAGTTCCAGTCACCCACAGTGGCAGCTGGCTTGATAATACACTCTTTATGGATTGCCTTCTCGAATTCCTGTCTCACTTCCCCAAACCGCTACTGGCAGTCCCTAAGTTAACTACTTGCACTTTAATCCTTGCCTTGGCATCTTCTGGGGAAACCCAAACTAAGGCACTCACTCTTCAAAGAACACGGAAGTTGATCGAAAGCCACCGGACAAACAGCTACCCTGCTGTTCCAGCTGTTGACAATTCCCCCACAGAAGAACCTCAAAGCACAATTTGTATCCAGACCTTAATTTTTCCCTATCTCCTCTTTTCCCCACCTTCTACAATGTTCAGCATGCCAATGATAGATTTCTTCTTCCCTAGTTCTCAATAGCCCTTACCCCAAAGTTTTCCTTCCCTAGCAATCTGTTGTCAGAGATGTCCACTGATTGTGGCACCAACCCTTTTGTTGAATTGGCTCTTAGAACAGTGTATTTATTCTTCTTCTGTGCACGACAGATATAACCTACCATATGTTTATTTCCACCAGGGTCACCCTGCCATCTGGACGATGGAAGCCAATGCCCCAGGGAAGACATAGCCATAAGGCAATTTACATTAAGACACAGATTCTAGACATACAGTCCAAATTTGGACACAGAGCTGACTCCAGCTGACAATGCCACAGACTCTGATTGATTTCACCCACAACACGTGGAGGTTCCCGCATCTCACAGACAGAGGCAAAGACATTATTTAGGCTGCATGACTAATCCAATTGTCTATTCCCTTGCCGTACTCATCTTTATTTGATCTGAGGGTACCAAGTCCAGGATAATAGTTTCAGGTGCCTCTCCAACCCCTATCCAATTCCCTCAGGCTTGCTTTGAAAGGGACCCAAAGACACTCTGCCTATTGGTCAGCATTTTCTTTATGGCTATTCTTGGCCTTTCTGCGACCATTAAAATTTTTTTAAAGATCATACGGCTGGTTACCATCATTAAAATTAAAATTATTTAGCACCAGTTTTTCACACTCTCTTGCCCCCCGCCCAAAACACAATGGGGGAGGGAGAGTGTAGACCACCTTTTAGTGACCTGCTTTCTGTCTCTTGTCCAAAGCAAGGTTTCTGCTTTCTCCATTTTTTTTTTTAAATGGCATCAGGTATGGAAAGAATCTGTCAGTATTTTCAGCAATCATCTCCCTTTACCATCCTAGTGCTTCACACAATACTATCCAAAATATTCCTCTGGAGCCCAGAAGCAGGGAGGAGTAAACAGCCCTGTCAGCAGTCACTGTTTGCTAGCTACTCTCGAAGAATCCTCTCTGCTTACTGAAGATCTGGAGTCCTGTTGGTTGGAATGCTGGTATTCCCTGTGCCTTGCTGCTGATACGGTAGAGGCCCTTGGTAGCACAGTTTTCTCACAGTCCCACAGCCCTCTGCAGGAGACGCACGCCCTATGCATCAAAAGCAGCTTTGTTGATAGGTTACACACACACACACACACACACACACACACACACACACACACATATTTCATTCTTTTAATCAGCCTGGAAATTTCTCACAAGCTTTTTCCAAATCTAATCTTAATAAGAACCCTCAAGGGAGGGTCTTCTGCAAGGTTAAGTACATTCCTAGTATCTAGCATAATAGCTGACACACAGTAAGTTCTCAAGAAATATCTATGTCTTTATCTATTTGTCTATTTCAACAAAACACCAGGCCAATTAAGAAGTGTCCGGCAGAAAAATACCTCTTAAAAAAATGAAAAAAGAATATGACTTTATGAAAATTGGTACACTGAATAAATACAGAACTAGTGTCTTCTCTTTTCCCCAAAGCTTGATTTCCTAGAGAACTTGTTCAAGTCTGTGGTTAACATGAGTATATTACAACAGCTAAGAAGATGCGCCAATAGATTAGGAAAAACATCTAGGAAAGAGCCAATTCAGTTCTCTGATTTTGTGTGGAAATTGGATCAATTGGCACCAAAGCTGTCCACCCATTATAAAACAGGCATCCTCCTCTTATGGCCCTATTATTATAAGAATTGATGATTTCTTTGTCTCTTCAACTACTTGGAAAATGGGACTACCGTTGGGCTGTTTTTCCATCCGAGTGCCTGGCATACTTGTCACGCGCAGTAGGCATTCGAGGAAAGTTTGGTGAATGAATGAATGAGTATATCATAGGAAACAACCATGTTATGTACGTGAACGCTTTTTAAAGGCCTTACTTGTACAAGGTGATCTTCCCATAGACGGGCTGAAAGGTTTCTCAGATTCTAGAAACCAGTTAGAACCCTGCGGGGCCGGGTGGGGCTGGGGAGGAGGGAAGGCGGGAGGGCTTAGCCAATGACTGAAGGGCTTAGGGGTGTGGCAGCCAAATTCCTTGCCTTGAGTCAGACACACCCTGACTCCAGGGCTTCTTACAGGATCAAGCTAAAGCTGCCATCTGAGTGACTCGTCCAGAAGTCACACCCTTCCTGTCTGCCCCTTTCCTGTCCTGCTCTTCCCACTCCCATACCAGTTTATTAATAAGTTAGCAACACATGGGGGGGGGGCGCGGGAAGCAGGTTAGGATCAAAGGACGGATTCTGTGTCAGGAGATCCGTGCACAGACTGACCCATCCCCTAGAAGCATCCCCTCACTTCTTCCCCTTCCCTCCTCAGTGGACACCAGTCCTGCCCAGTCGCTCTCTTCCAAATCTCTCTGATTTCCACCCACTCTCCGTTGCTACTAGTTATCCCCCAATCCCCACCACTTGCTGCTTCCTACACACATGCTGCCACCCTTGAACTCTGTCTCTTCCTCCTGCCTATAACATTCTTTCCTACCACCATCAAACCTCTGTGACTCACTTAATGGACCCAGCCTCCCAGGATGGGATGAGTCTTTATCCCATTCTGCTTCTAGAGAAAGTTAGGAGAAAAAACGTACCTCTTGGGTGGCACACCTGCCCACAAGAGCAGCCATCAGACAAGTAGGGCACCTGTTAAGGAAAGGCAGAGGAGCCCCTGTCCTGTCAAATACATGATAAGGATTCCACACGGGGAAAAGGTACAAATGGAAAAGGAAAGGTACAAAAGGTACATCCTCTTTCTCTTCAAGGAATCTCTCCTGGCTACTCTGCGGAAAGTCCACACTATGTTGGAGGTACCACCAGCGCTGCCATTTAGTTACCTGAACTTAGAGAATAATCATTTCCGGTGAGCAGTCTGGGTCCTGATCTCCAGGACGAGGGTGGCCGCACTAAACTGGTTTAGGAGGTTATTTGATGAATTCCACTTTGTAAGCCATTGCAAAGTCAACATGGCTAGAGACAGACGATGGACAGATAAACCGTTCTTTCTAGGGTCACCTGATGCAGTCATGCAGATTCTCCCTGATCCTCTCGGTCTGTTTTGACTCCAAGAGTTGAGAGCAATGCTATATTGGAATCTGTTTCTTTCTGAACAGTGTTCAATATTCATATCATGTAGCACTTCCTCCATTTTATATTTATAACAGTAACACAAGGAAGTAGAACCAGTTGGCCTGTTGGGCAGTTTGCCTGCCGTGCCATGTGTCTTTTTAGGGAGTATGATCCCCTTCTAATGAGGACTCTGGACCCAGGCCATGTCAATTAAATCAGAAATGAGCACCCAAGTCAAGACAGGCCCAAGCCAGGAAAAAGGACTTGGAAATACAGGGCCTCGTGGGGTCTTGGGCCTTCTCAGGGGTCTAGTCAGTCACTATCGGGTAACTAAACTGAGAAGTGATGTAAAGCTGAGGCTGGGGTAACCACATTAGTTCAAAAGAAAATGAAGGGGAGTGTGCTGGTGAGAGACAGGGGAGACGAGAACGCAGAGAGAGGCAGAGATGCAAGAATACGGCCCCAGCATGACTGAGGAATTACCCAGGTGTCCTGGTCCCTCCAGGTTCCTGGTGAAAATTCCTACCCTCAGGTTCCATGACACACTCCATGTACTTCTAAAAGATACCCCTCTTTGTTTAAGTGAGTTTGAGTAGGTTTAATTCCAGAAAAGAAAAAAGAAAAGAATTCCTAAGACAGGAACAGGAAGGTATTGGGTCTTGGTTTTAGACTGTTTGAACACCACCTCAAAGACGGGGGAGCATTCAATTAACCAGTGATTTCTGACTTCTCAGCGTTACAAAATTATCCTTTCTTTGTAGATAAGGAAAAAAGTCACCAACCTTTAAAATAGATTATGTAGTCTTTTGTCGTTTTAGGAAATATTCTCATATTAGATAACAGAATTCCTGATTTTCCAGACAACTCAGCAGGGTCCCATAGACTCTCAAATCAACATATCTAGTAACCATTACTGTACCATGTCATGAGCTGATAAATTCATAGAGCCTAAAACCTCGCAGATGAGAGAGGTAGTGGAGAAATATGCTTATCTCCCTTTTGAGTTAGCCTCGATTTCAGAACAAACTTAGGAGTGCCAAGAATAACTGATTATCCTCCCGGTGATGCAATGTACTTTCCAGCAATCTTGAGCACTTCCCACCAGTACTGGGTTACGAAGTCAACATGGCTTAGTTATTCTCACGCCAACTTGAGGGTTGGCCTAATTATTTAAGTGCCAACATGAGAGCTCAGTCCTCAGTTTCTCTTCCAGAAGTGAGAGTATGACCACCCTGACAAACAAAATACTTCCTTCTGCCAAACATCCCTCTGCAGGAGACTTAACCAATGCCATCTGAGCTGTAATGCTTTCTCTTCCTGAATGTGATGTAGCATTTCACACATACATTTGAGTTGTTTGCCAGCCTCTGGCAATTTCCAAGTTTCCCACAGATTAATGAAAAATCCAGCTGTTTCCAACTATTTGGAACAGAGCACTGTGTGATAAAATGAGGATAGAAGGGAATCTTTATCCAATTTCTCCAGCAGTCAGAGAGATCTGGAACATACTGGGAAGAAAAATTGCAAGCTCAATTGTCCAAAGATTTTTTAAAAAGAAGAAAGAAAGCTTTGTATTAAATTTCTGAGAATGCCTTTTCTTTACCAAACAGAGAGAGCTAAAAAGCTATTCTTTGATTAATCAGGTATGAGCTCATTCTGCCTTCCTAATCCAGCCTGGGAGTACTTTCAGTGAAAGGTGAGCAGCTAAGGTTCACATGAAGGACATTTGGACATCTTGATGATCTCAGAGCTGCAGCTAAATGAAACTGTTGTGAATGTCAGTGCCCCTCAAACTATCCTTGCGGAAGGACCACTGTTTGTCTGTTGGCTTATTTAAAATCTTTCACAGCATCTTTTCAACAGTCTTCAAACAACTGGATAGCCGTATATAAAGAGAGGAAGGGAGGAAGGAAGGGAGGGAGGAAGGAGGGAAAGAAGGGAAACATCCACACTTCCCACCCTTTACAAAAATTAACTCAAATTAAAGTCAGACAGAGAAAGACAAATATCATATGATATTGCCTATATGTGGAATCTAAAAAAATAGTACAAATGAACTTATTTACAAAAAAGAAGTAGAGTCACAGATGTAGAAAGCAAACTTATGGTTACAAACTTAGGGGGGAAAGCAGAGCTGGGGGGGAGGGATAAGTTGGGAGGTTGGGATTGACATATACACACTACTATATATAAAATAGATAACTAATAAGGACCCACTGTATAGCACTGGGAACTCTTCTCAATACTCTGTAATGACCTATATGGGAAAAGAATCTAAAAAAGAGTGGGTACATGTATATGTATAACTGATTCACTTTGTTGCACAGCAGAAACTAACACAACATTGGAAATCAATTATACTCCAATAAAATTTTTTTAATTAATTCAAAATAAATCATAGACTAAATGCAAAATCTAGAACTAAAAAACTTCTAGAAAATAGAATATGACACCAAAACCATGATGCATGAAGAGAAAAATTGATCAATTAGATTTCATCAAAATTAAGAGCTCCTGCTCTTCAAAAGGCACTGTTAAGAGAATGAAAAGATGAGACAGTCTGGGAGAAAATGTTTGTAAAGCACAGCAGATAAAGTACTGTATCCAGACTACATAAAGAAGTCTCACAACTCAATAATAGGAAAGCAACGTAATTTTTTCTAATCGGCAAAAGATTCGAACAGACACTTCACCAAAGATATACAAATGCCAAATAATCACATAAAAAGATGTTCAACATCATTAGTAAAACATGAATCAAAAACATAATGAGAGGGCTTCCCTGGTGGTGCAGTGGTTGAGAGTCCGCCTGCCGATGCAGGGAACACGGGTTCGCGCCCCGGTCCGGGAAGATCCCACATGCCGCGGAGCGGCTGGGCCCATGAGCCATGGCCACTGAGCCTGCGCGTCCGGAGCCTGTGCTCCGCAACGGGAGAGGCCACCGCGTACCGCAAAAACAAACAAACAAACAAACAAAACAAACATAATGAGAGCCTATTACAAAGGCCGAAATTTTAAAAACCAATAGTAACCAGTATTCGCAAGGATATTGAGACTGGAACTCTGATACACTGCTGGCTGGAATGTAATATGGTACAGCCAATTTGGAAAAGCTTTTTGAAGTTTCTTATAAATTTAAACATAGGCTGTCATATGACCCAGCAATCCCCTCCTAGGTATTTACTCAAGAGGAATGTTCACATATGTTCACACAAAAACCTAGACACAAATGTTTATACTGGCTTTATTCAAAATTACCAAAAACTAGAAACAACTCGAATGTACCTCAACTGGGGAATCGACAAACAAATCCCAGAATGTCCATAGGATACTACTCTGCAGTCAAAAGAAACAAAGTAATTACAGGAACAACAACATGGAGGAATCTCAAATGTATCATGCTAAGAGAAGCCAGATTCAAAAGGCTACATACAAATGTCAAATCAAATATCAAATTGTTATGTTGTACATCCAAAATCAATATGATGTTATATGTCAATTATATCTCAATTAAAAAATAGACAACTAATAAAGACATACTGTATAGCACAGGGAACTCTACTCAATACTCTGTAATGACCTAAAAGAACCTAAAAAAGAGTGGATATATGTATAACTGATTCATTCTGCTGTACACCTGAAACTAACACAACATTGTAAATCAACTATACTCCCATAAAAAATTTTAAATAAAATAAAATAAATGGCAATATTGAACAAAAATAAAATATAAAAATTTTTAAATAATTTATTTAAAGGCTACAAAATGAATGACTCCCTTTATATGGTATTTTTGCAAAAGCAAACTACAGGAACAGAAAACAGATCAACGGTTGTCAGAGGCTGCAGATGGTAGAAGGGGTTGATTACAAAGGGGCAGAAAGATATTTTAGGGGCTGATGGAACCTTTCCATAATTTCACTGTGGCCACAAAACTGTATATATTTGCCAAAACTCACACTACAAAGGGTGACTTTTACTTTAAGTAGTTTATACCTTCTTTTTTTTTTCTAATATCTTTATTGGAGTATAATTGCTTTAGAATGTTGTGTTGGTTTCTGCTATATAATAAAGTGAATCAGCTATATGCATAAGTATATCCCCGTATCCCCTCCCTCTTGCATCTCCCTCCCACCCTCCTTATCCCACCCTTCTAGGTGGTTGCAAAGCACCAAGCTGATCTCCCTGTGCTATGCAGCTGCTTCCCACTAGCTATTTTACATTTGGTAGTGTGTATACGTCAATGCCACTCTCTCACTTTGTCCCAGCTTACCCTTTCCCCTCCCCATGTCTTCAAGTCCATTCTCTACGTCTGCATCTTTATTCCTGTCCTGCCCCTAGGTTCATCAGAACCGTTTTTTTTTAGATTCCATATATATGTGTTAGCATACGGTTATTTGTTTTTCTCTTTCTGACTTACTTCACTCTGTATGACAGACGCTAGGTCCATCCACCTCACTACAAATAACTCAATTTCATTTCTTTTTATGGCTAAGTAATATTCCATTGTACATATGTGCCACGTCTTCTTTATCCATTCATTTGTCGATGGACACTTGGGTTGCTTCCATGCCCTGGCTATTGTAAATAGAGCTGCAACGAACATTGTGGTACATGACTCTTTTTGAATTATGGTTATCTCAGGGTATATACCCAGTAGTGGGATTGATGGGTGATATGGTAGTTCTATTTTTAGTTTTTTGAGGAACCTCCATCCTGTTCTCCATAGTGGCTGTATCAATTTACATTCCCACCAACAGTGAAAGAGGGCTCCCTTTTCTCCACACCCTCTCCAGCATTTATTGTTTCTAGATCTTTTGATGATGGCCATTCTGACTGGTGTGAGGTATACCTCATTGTAGTTTTGATTTGCATTTCTCTAATGGTTAGCGATGTTGAGCATCTTTTCATGTGTTTGTTGGCAATCTGTATACCTTCTTTGGAGAAATGTCTATTTAGGTCTTCTGCCCATTTTTGGATTGGGTTGTTTGTATTTTTGATATTGAGCTGCATGGGCTGCTTGTATATTTTGGAGATTAATCCTTTGTCAGTTGCTTCATTTGCAAATATTTTCTCCCATCCTGAGGGTTCTCTTTTGGTCTTTTTTATGGTTTCCTTTGCTGTGCAAAAGCTTTTAAGTTTCATTAGGTCCCATTTGGTTTTTTTTGTTTTTATTTCCATTTCTCTAGGAGATAGGTCAAAAAGGATCTTGCTGTGATTTATGTCATAGAGTGTTCTGCCTAGCTTTTCCTCTAAGAGTTTTATAGTGTCTGGCCTTACATTTAGGTCTTTAAACCATTTTGAGTTTATTTTTGTGTATGGTATTAGGAAGTGTTCTAATTTCATTCTTTTATATGTAGCTGTCCAGTTTTCCCAGCACCACTTATTGAAGAGGCTGTCTTTTCTCCATTGTATACTATTGCTTCCTTTATCAAAGATAAGGTGACCATATGTGCATGGGTTTATCTCTGGGCTTTCAATCCTGTTCCATTGCTCTATATTTCTGTTTTTTGTGCCAGTACCATACTGTCTTGATTACTGTAGCTTTGTAGTATAGTCTGAAGTCAGGGAGCCTGATTCCTCCAGCTCCATTTTTCTTTCTCAAGATTGCTTTGGCTATTCGGCCTCTTTTGTGTTTCCATACAAATTGTGAAATTTTTTGTTCTAGTTCTGTGAAAAATGCCATTGGTAGTTTGATAGGGATTGCATTGAATCTGTAGACTGCTTTGGATAATACAGTCATTTTCACAGCGTTGATTCTTGCAATCCAAGAACATGGTATATCTCTCCATCTGTTTGTATCATCTTTAATTTCTTTCATCAGTGTCTTATAGTTTTCTTCATACAGTCTTTTGTCTCCTTGGGGAGGTTTACTCCTAGGTATTTTATTCTTTTTGTTGCAATGGTAAATGGGAGTGTTTCCTTAATTTCTCTTTCAAATTTTTCATCATTAGTGTATAGGAATGCAAGAAATTTCTGTGCATTAATTTTGTATCCTGCTACTCTACCAAATTCATTGATTAGCTGTAGCAGTTTTCGGGTAGCATCTTTAGGATTCTCTATGTATAATATCATGTTGTCTGCAAACAGTGACAGTTTTACTTCTTTTTTTCCAATTTGGATTCCTTTTATTTCTTTTCCTTCTCTGATTTCTTCCAAAACTATGTTGAATAATAGTGGTGACAGTGGGCAACCTTGTCTTGTTCCTGATCTTAGAGGAAATGGTTTCAGTTTTTCACCACTGAGAACGATGTTGGCCATGGGTTTGTCATATATGGCCTTTATTATGTTGAGATAGGTTCCCTCTATACCTACTTTCTGGAGAGTTATCATAAATGGGTGTTGAATTTTGTCAAAAGCTTTCTCTGAATCTATTGAGATTATCATATGGTTTTTATCTTTAATTTGTTAATATGGTGTATCACATTGATTTTGCATATATTGAAAAATCCTTGCATTCCTGGGATAACCCCACTTGATCATGGTTTATGATCCTTTTAATGTGCTGTTGGATTCTGTTTGCTAGTATTTTGTTGAGGATTTTTGCCTCTATATCCATCAGTGCTATTGGCATGTAGTTTACTTCCTTTGTGACATCTTTGTCTGGTTTTGGTATCAGGGTGATGGTGGCCTTGTAGAATGAGTTTGAGAGTGTTCTTCCCTCTGCTATATTTTGAAAGGGTTTGAGAAGGACAGGTGTTAGCTCTTCTCTAAATGTTTGATAGAATTTGCCTGTGAAGCCATCTGGTCCTGGGCTTTTGTTTGTTGGAAGATTTTTAATCCCAGTTTTAATTTAGTGCTTGTGACTGGTCTGTTCATATTTTCTATTTCTTCCTGGTTCAGTCTCAGAAGGTTGTGCTTTTCTAAGAATTTGTCCATTTGTTATAAACTTCCCTCTTAGAACTGCTTTTGCTGCACCCCATAGGTTTTGGGTCGTCATGTTTTCATTGCCATTTGTTTCTAGGTATTTTTTAATTTCCTCTTTGATTTCTTCAGTGATCTCTTGGTTACTTAGTAGCATATTGTTTAGCTTCCATGTGTTTGCACTTTTTACAGTTTTATTCCTGTAACTGATATCTAGTCTCATAGCATTGTAGTTGGAAAAGATACTTCTTGATACAATTTCAATTTTCTTAAATTTACCAAGGCTTCATTTGTGACCCAAGATATGGTCTATCCTGGAGAATGTTCCATGAGCTCTTGAGAAGAAAGTGTATTCTGTTGGTTTTGGATGGAATGCCCTATAAATATCAATTAAGTCCATCTTGTTTAGTGTGTCATTTAAAGCTTGTGTTTCCTTATTTATTTTCATTTTGGATGATCTGTCCATGGGTGAAAGTGGGGTGCTAAAGTCCCCTACTATGAATGTGTTACTGTCGATTTCCCCTTTTATGGCTGTTAGTATTTGCCTTATGTATTGAGATGCTCCTATGTTGGGTGCATAAATATTTACAATTGTTATATCTTCTTCTTGGATCGATCCCTTGATCATTATGTAGTGTCCTTCTTTGTCTCTTGTAATAGTCTTTATTTTAAAGTCTATTTTGTCTGATATAAGAATTGCTACTCCAGCTTTCTTTTGGTTTCCATTTGCATGAAATATCTTTTTCCATCCCCTCACTTTCAGTCTGTATGTATCCCTAGGTCTGAAGTGGTCTCTTGTAGACAGCATATGTATGGGTCTTGTTTTTGTATCCATTCAGCCAGTCTATGTCTTTTGGTTGGAGCTTTTAATCCATTTACATTTAAGGTAATTATCGATATGTATGTTCCTATTCCCATTTTCTTAATTGTTTTGGGTTTGTTTTTGTAGGTCTTTTCCTTCTCTTGTATTTCCTGCCTAAGGAAGTTCTTTTAGCATTTGATGTAAAGATGGTTTGATGGTGCTGAATTCTCTTAACTTTTGCTTATCTGTAAAGGTTTTAACTTCTCCTTCAAATCTGAATGAGATCCTTGCTGGGTAATCTTGGTTGTAGGTTTTTCCTTTTCATCACTTTAATTATGTCCTGCCATTCCCTTCTGGCTTGCAGAGTTTCTGCTGAAAAATCAGCTCTTAACCTTATGGGGATTCCCTTGTATGTTATTTGTTGCTTTTCCCTTGCTGCTTTTAATATTTTTTCTTTGTATTTAATTTTTGATAGTTTGATTAATATGTGTCTTGGTGTGTTTCTCTTTGGGTTTATCCTGTATGGTACTCTCTGTGCTTCCTGGACTTGATTGACTATTTCCTTTCGCATGTTAGGGAAGTTTTCCACTAAAATCTCTTCGAATATTTTCTCAGACCCTTTATTTTTCTCTTCTTCTTCTGGGACCCCTATAATTCGAATGTTGGTACGTTAAAGGTTGTCCCAGAGGTCTCTGTAACAGTCCTCAGTTCTTTTCAGTCTGTTTCTTTATTCTGTTCCCTGGCAGTTATTTCCACCATTCTGTCTTCCAGCTCACTTATCTGTTCTTCTGCCTCAGTTATTCTGCTATTGATTCCTTCTAGAGAATTTTTAATTTCATTTATTGTGCTGTTCATCATTGTTTGCTCTTTAGTTCTTCTAGGTCCTTGTTAAATATTTCTTGTATTTTCTCCATTCTGCTTCCGAGATTTTGGATCATCTTTACTACCATTACTCTGAATTCTTTTTCAGGTAGGTTGTCTATTTCATCTTCATTTATTCGGTCTTGTAGGTTTTTACCTTGCTTCTTCATCTGTAACGTATTTTTTTGTCGTTTCATTTTTTTTTTTTTTTTTTTGATGGGTGGTGCTGTATTCCTGTCTTACTGGTTGTTTGGCCTGAGACATCCTGCACTGGAGTTTGCAGGCAATTGGATAGAGCTGGGTCTTGGTGCTGAGACGAGGACCTCCAGGAGGCCTCACTCCAATTGATATCCCCTGGGGTCTGAGATTCTCTGTTAGTCCAGTGGTTTGGACTTGGAGCTCCCACCACAAGAGCTTGGGCCCAACCTCCGGCCTGGGAGCCAAGGTCCCACCTCTGGCCTGGGAGCCAAGGTCCCACAAGCCAGTCACTGTGGGTTCCTCCCATCCCCTTAGGTGTCCATGGTCCCCCACCGGTGCCTAGTAGGTGCCCTAGTTGTGAGGAGACACAGATTCCGCATCCTCCTAGTATGCCATCTTGACTCCGCCCTCTATACCTTAATTCTTAAGCTGGGAAAAAAATCCTTCACTGACTGATACTATTGTAACATACAATAAAAATTAGTATCTAGAAATAATGAAACAAAAAAGATCTACCTAATACAAGACCAAACTCTTTATTATTAGATTCAATGAATATAAAGTTTCTTTTGTCAAACTGTAAGTTTCTAAACACCCATTCTCAAGTTCTGAACTTACTGCATCACAGACTGTGAAACAGAGGTTTGCAGACCTGTCCCGGTCTGGACTGCACTCTGAGTAGCGCAGTTGTAGAGGATGTTTGTTGACAGTCTTCTTGGAATCCATTTCCACTTCCTAACAGCAACCCAGTCTCTTGGGATTAATTTCCTCCCCACTGTATACAGTCTGGCAGGACAATTGGCTCACACAATTGCAGAGGCTTGGTGAGTCTAAGATGTGATGAAGGAGACCTACAGCCTGGAGACCGAGGAAAGAGTCTCAGTTCTGGTCCAAAGGCAGTCTGCTGGAAAAACTCCCTCTTGTTCAGCAAAGATCACCCTTTGGTTCTATTTAAGCCTTCAGCTGATGGAATGGGACCCACCTACATCATGGAGTGTGATCTGCTTTACTCAAAGTCCATGAAATCAAATGTAAATCTCCTCCAAAAGCACTTTCACAGAAACAATCAGAATAATGTTTAACCAAATATCTGGATATCATGGTCCAGCCAAGGTGACACACAAAATTAACCATCACAGGTGGGTTTTAATTTTAATTTACAGATGAAGCAATTGACGCTCAGAGAGATGAAGTAGCATGCCCAAGGAGGTGGTACAGCCGAGGTGGAATCCACAGTCCATGTCTTCTCATGATGTTTTGTGCGGAGTCTATAGGACCTAGCTGGGTGAATCGGATATTTTAAACCAGAAAGAGGGCTGGGAATGGCATATGCCTCTGTATCCTCCACGGTAATCCTGGTGCCTTGCTGTAGGAATGCTTAACGTATACTTCAGGGGTCAGTGGGTGGGTGAATGGGTGGGTGAGTAGATGGATGGATGGGTGAATGAATGAATGAAATAAAAAATCATCGCTCTGGTAATTATGGGTACCAAACGGAACTGATTCCTGATATTTCTTCACATCTGGCTTGTCTCTCCAAGTGGGCTATTCAAAACAGAAACCATTAGGCACATGTGCCTATTAAAATGAAAATGTTTACTTAATTAATATTAAATCAAATAAAAATTCAGTTTCTCCATTGCACTTGCCACATTTCACATGCTCCGTAGCCACACGTGGTGAGCAGCTACACGTTGGACAGCACAGATATGGAGCATCCCACCATCACAGGAATTTCCACTGGACAGTGCTACTCTAGAGAGATGCTGGTCCTTATACCTTGGAGATGAATTAGGAGAAACCATGTAACTATAAGCCCAGCCAACCTGCCCCTGGCCAAGGCCTTTCTTACACAACCCAGACCTGTGGGGACCTGGCCCCCTGGTGCCAGTTCCTGCCTCACGGAGGCTGGGGAAGTGCCGGCTCCTCTGGACCTCTCCACGGACCAAAGGTGCCATTGACATTTGGCTCTTTCAAACTACAAACATCTAACAAGCTCCACGTGCGCAGGTCATAGATTTAAAGTCCTGTCAATATGGACACCAGGGCCCGATATGAAACACTTGGCATTCAATTTGACTAAGATGTTCAACTCACAATTTACTGGTTCAATAAAATGTAAATGCTAACAGCCAGTTTTTAGGTTGAAGCCTCCGTTCATGTGTATGTGTATGTATGAAGGTGTAAATACAGGTTTTCAAGACAAAGCTAAGAGCAGAGTTAAAAACTGGTCTTCCAAAGAGAGCTTTAGTGATTATGATTGTTTTTAATGGGCGCAAAATGCGATCCATGAGACATGTATTGCCACACAAAACCCTTTTCAGAGTTGAGTGATAAAATAAAATCACCGATAAACCATAATGCCTATAAAGAGTGAAGGCATGCTGGCAGTAGAGATTAGAGCCGTCAGAAAATAAGTGCCTTCCCAAAGGCTGTGACCTCATCTCCCAGTGCTTGCTCCTGGAAGGGCTGGCCAGAACGCGTCAAGATGCAAAAGACTGGTCTTCATGAAAAGTGAAACATGGCGAGCACTGGAGCTGAGAAGGGGGGTTAGAAAGCAATAACAGTTATATTAAATGTTTGACTCAAGCACGACAGTTGAAAACAAAACAAAACTCGCCTCTCAAAATTAACAGGAATCATAAAAATACTCTGACTCTCTGACACCGTCACCACTCCCTCTCCTGTTTAAAATGTAAACATGGGAAGGTGGAATAAATTTATTTTTCCTTATTCCTCTCACTAACTACCACCAGAAAAGCCCAAACTTGCTATATAAAACTGACTCCAAGGGCTTCCCTGGTGGCACAGTAGTTGAGAGTTTGCCTGCCGATGCAGGGGACGTGGGTTCGTGCCCCGGTCCGGGAAGATCCCACATGCCGCGGAGCGGCTGGGCCCGTGAGCCGTGGCTGCTGAGCCTGCGCGTCCGCGTCCGGAGCCTGTGCTCCGCAACGGGAGAAGCCACAACAGTGAGAAGCCCGCGTACCGCAAAAAAAAAAAAAACTGACTCCAAAAGGTAGAAAGAAAGCAAAAATGTTAGGGAGCTCATGACCCAAGGAACAAAATGGGGATAAGTTTCCTGGGTTGTCTTTTTTTTTTTTTTGAGAGTCAGGATGTGCATCATGACCATTGTCACTAGCAGTTACAAGGCTACTCATGCTGTCAGTGAAGACCATGTGGGAAGCAGTAATAAGGCATCCCTACATCCTTTCCCAGCCAGGGAGGTATAAGGTGGGTTGTCTCAGCTCCCACACCTTCCTGCACTTACAAGAAGAGCCCTTGGGTGTCAAGAGAGGTACAGTGCAGAAAGCAGGATTTCCACCTGCTAATAATGAGGTGCTTTCTCCCCTTTGCCTGCTGGAATGGCAGCAGACAAAGCCAGCTAAAACAGAAGGTCTGAATAAGATTTAGAATCTCACAGCACAGTACCCAAAATGTCCAGGCTTCAATCAAAAATCACTCATCATACCAAGAAGCAAGAAGACCACAAACTGATGAAAAAAGACAATCAACAGATGCCAACAACACTGAGATGACAGAGCTGTTCGAACTGTCTGATGAAGATGTTAAAGCAGCTGTCATCAAACGTTTCAACCAGCAATTTTGAACATACTTGAAACCAATGAAAAAATAGTGTCTCAGCAAAGAAATAGAAAGACTTGCTAAAGAAATAGAAAATTTTAAGAAAAGCCAAATGGAAATTTTAGAACCCTAGATGTCCTTTAAACTGTGTTATAGCCATAATGTGGAATATTACTTAGCAATAAAAAGGAATATACTATTGATACATACAGCAACCTGAATGAATCTCCATAGGATTATGCTGAGTGGAAAAAGTCAATCCTCAAAGGTTACATACTATATAATTCCACTTATATAACATTCTTGAAATGAAAAAAAATGTAAATGAAGGACAGATTAGTGGTTGCCAAAGGTTAAGGAAGGGGTGAAGGTAGAAGGGAAGTGGGTGTGGCTATAAAAGGACAACTTGAGGGATCCTGGGGGTGATAGGATCTATACAAGTGTCTCCCCTTACCCGAGGGGAATACATTCCAAGACCCCCCAGGAGATGCCTGAAACCATGGACAGTAACTATGTTTTTTTCATATACATACAGTTTAATTTATAAATGAAGCACAGTAAGAGACTAACAACAATAACTAATAATAAAATAGAACAATTATAACAATATACTATAATAAAAGTTATTTGAATGTGGTCTCTCTCTCTCTCTCTCTCTCAAAATACCTTATTATACAAATATAATGTCTTTCCCGTCTTAAGTAAGTGCTTACCATGTACTGTGGTCATAATTTTGCAGTTTGAGACAGGACAGCAAAACTAAAACAAATTTCTTTTTCTCCTCACAATTTCACAGATAGAAGATTTGCTCTTACCATAGATCTTAGCAAACTCAGTATATGATTGTTTTTCTGTTCTTATCAAGTTGAGAACTTTCATCTTTTCTCTTAAAGGAAGCACTTTACGGCTATTCTTTGGCACAACCGAATTGCCAGCATCACTACACTTGGGCTTTGGGGCCACTGTTAAGTAAAATAAGGTGACTTGAACACAAGCACCTGTGATATCACACAGTTGATCTGATAACCAAAATGGCTGCTAAGTGACTAAGGGGTAGATATGCTGGACAAAGGGGTGATTCAAATCCCGAGCGGGACAGACCAGGGTGGTGTGAGATTTCACCATATGACTCAGAATGGCACACAATTTAAAACTGATGAATTGATTATTTCTGGAATTTCCCATCTAATATTTTTGGACTGAGGTTGACCATAGGTAACTGAAAGCTCAGAGAGCAAAACCATGGATAAGAGGGGCAGTATTGTATCTTGAAGCTAGACTACTTTCTTACACCATGCACAGAAATTAACTCCATATGAATTAAAGACTTGAATGTATGACCTGAAACCATAAAACTCCTAGAAGAAAACACAGGCAGTAAGCTCTTTGACATCTGCCTTTGGATGTGACTCCAAAAGCAAAGGCAGCAAATGCAAAAATAAACAAGTGGGACTACGTCAAACTAAAAAGCTTCTGCACAACAAAGGAAACCATCAACAAAATGAAAAGACAACCTACTGAATGAGAGAAAATATTTGTAAATCATATATCTGATGAGTCAATATCCAAAATATATAGAGAACTCATACAACTCACTAGCAAAAAAAAAAAAATTAAAAAATGAGCAGAGGATCTGAATAGACATTTTTTCAAAGAAGACATACAAATGTCCAACAGGTACATGAAAAGATGCTCCATGTCACTAATCACTAGAGAAATGCAAATGAAAGCCACAATGAAATATCACCTCACACCTGTTAGAATGGCTGTATTATTATCAAAAAGACAAGGAATAATAAGTGTTGCCAAGGATGTGGAGGAAAGGGAACCCTTGGGCACTGTTGGTGGGAATGTAAGTTGGTGCAGCCACTATGGAGAACAGTATGGAGTTTCCTCGAAAAATTAAAAATAGAACTACCATACAATCCAGCAATTCCACTTTTGGGTATTTATCCAAAGAAAAGGAACACAGTAACTCAAAAAGATATATGCATCCCCATGCTCACTGCAGCTCTATTTACCATAGCCAAGATACGGAAACAGCTTAAGTGTCCATCAATGGATGAATGGGTAAAGATGTGGTGTATACCTACAATAGAATATTATTCGGCCATTTAAAAAAAATGGAATCCTGCCATTTGCCACATCATGGATGGACCTTGAGGGCATTAAGCTAAGTGAAATCAGTCAGATAAGAGAGACAAATACTATATGATCTCACTTACTTGTGGAATCAAAAAACAAAAACGAACAAATGAACAAAACAATCGTACATACAGAGAACAGATTGGTGGTTGCCAGAGATGGAGGATGGTTGGTGGGTGAAATGGGTAAACGGAGTCAAAGGTACAAACTTCCAATTGTAAAATCTATAAGTCATGGGGATATAATAATGTGCAGCATGGTGACTATAGTTAATAATACTGTGTTGCATATTTGAAAGCTGCTAAAAGAGTAGATCTGAAAAGTCCTCATCACAAGAAAAAACAATTGTAACGATGTATGTGTTGTTAACCAGAACATATGGTGGTGATCATTTCACAATATATACAAATATCGAATCATGTTGTACACCTGAAATTTACATAGTGTTAAATGTCAATGATACCTCAAAAAAGAAAAGTTCTATATCTTGGCTGTATCAGTGCCAATATCCTAGTTCCTAGTTGTGGTACTGAACTATAGTTTTACGAGATGCTACCACTGGGAGATATCTCTGTATTATTATAACTGTAGGTAAATCTATAATTATCTCAACATTAAAATTTTAATTTAAAAAATGTTAAATAGTGCAGCTTCTAAGGTAAACAATTTCATAAATTATGACCAAATATCTAGTGACTTTGAATCCATTTGCCACCCTCCAATCTAACACTCATTAAAGTACAATATTTACTGTTATAAAATTGTATTAACTGAAATGGAGTACAAAATTCATTCTCAATTCAAGGAAACACAGCTCTGGTGCGTAGACAAAGGACAGAGAGGAAGGCCTAAAAAAACCCAGCTGCACTTCTTTTCTAGGTATTCATTGCGACGTAATACTTACAATTCCTTAACCATAAAAAGAGCTTGATCTTTAAATGCATTAATCCAAAAGCATTCTATGCCTAACATGTGCCTAAGTTTATATTTGTTTCATTTAATATTTCAAACCCTTTGAGAACAGGGGACCTTGACTGGACAATCACTAAGTGTCCCCCCACCTCCACCCTCAGCTCTAACATTTGTGACCCCAGGTCCCACTCCCACTGTCATTTCAGAACAAACTGTTATGAATAGAATAGTACCTTCTGACCAGAGCAAAATAACACCATTATTCTTTTTTTTTTTTTTTTTTTTTTTTTGCAGTACGCAGGCCTCTCACTGTTGTGGCCTCTCCCGTTGCGGAGCACAGTCTCCGGATGCGCAGGCTCAGCGGCTCCGCACGCGCAGGCTCAGCGGCCATGGCTCACGGGCCCAGCCGCTCCGCGGCATGCGGGATCTTCCCGGACCGGGGCACGAACCCGTGTCTCCTGCATCGGCAGGCGGACTCTCAACCACTGCGCCACCAGGGAAGCCCAACACCATTATTCTGTCATTAACAGATAATGCCTGTTCCTTTCTATCAATACTACTGATGTAGTTAGTACCGCAAAAAACCTACCAGAGACACAGGTAGATTACTGGGCAATGAGAAGGTAAGAATTATTTGGAAATTACCATTTCTCTTTTTACTCATCTCCTGCTGCCTGGAACCAATCTGCGTGTCGTATTTGGGGGGGAAAAAAAAAACCAGTGATGGGCCACAGAAATTGTTTTCCCATGCTCTAGCAACTTTACATAAAACCTAGAGATGGAGAAAAATGTTTTCTAAAAGAGCATGTGCTTTCTTGAAAATCCATTTGGAAATTTTACCAAAACAGCTGCCTCAAAGTCAGCTGCAATTAAGAAGAGTGAGAACTCACTTCATGTTGTTCAAACCCTGCCGTAAGCATCATGGCTTTGGAATTGGGAACCCATCCTAACCATCCCCAAATCCAAATTTCTCTGTGGGGAGAGAAGGGGTGAAATGGGTGTTACATCTTATGAAGAGAGATCATTTATAAACTATCTTCAAAGATTCCTTACAAGATATAACAGCCCTTACTCAACATGGCTTTTGGATGAATTAAGTGTAAATAAATATTTAAATAGCTATTAAGTTTCCTTTCAAGTTCATACACATGGGTTTAATACTAATAGTTAAAGAAGGAAAGCTGGTAAACCACACATAGAATTTAGCCAAACCCAAAATACTTGAAAAATAAGTCAGACCTTCTGAAAACACTACTGGCTTTGCTCATCCCTCGTGACAAGAAAATGAGAAATTGAAACTAACTCCATTTAAGTATATACTCTCTGCTCCCAACATATGCTAGAGTTCATTGTCACCAAGCAGCCCTGTCGGCTGGCTCTGCAGTACCACTAACAAAGCATGTGTCTCTACATGCCTCCCATTCCGTCAGGGCTCCACGCTCTTCGCCCCTCCACCTCCAACCAGGCGACACATTTAGGCAGAAGTCTTACTTGCTTTTAATTATAATTTTCTTATCTCTAGTTCTTGAATGGTACATCAGCCCACATTTTGAGGTCAAAATGATTACCATCAAGCCTCCAGAACCCTAGGTTTGTACCCATCCTGACAGGGAGTCCCTCTGGTGACATTACAAGACTGATTATAATTACATGGTAAGACTGATGCTCCATAACTGCTATTAAATCAACACAGCAGAGCAGACAAGGAGGGATGCTGCAGACATGCCACGTTTTGCTAGGTGAAAATGTAGAGGGCAGGACGGATGTCGTCGACCCTTATCAACTCTTAACCAGACTTGCTTCTGACAGAATTAACACAACTGCAAACACTTGATATCTGTATACAGCTCCACAATTCATAAAATATTTTTCTCCATGCGATGTCTTCTAATCTTCAGAATAACCTCTGAGTGAAGTCTTGCCATCCCCAGATGGAGAGACCATGACTCGGAGAGTCAGTGGCTAGGAAGGCACTGTCAGGACCTGAGTCCAGGGATTCTCTGTCCAAGTTCAATGTTCTGTCCACGATACTACTGCTGAAACAGGGCAGGGGCATTCAGAAGATGCCAAAGCTGGTAGGTTACCCTCAAACAAACCCAACACTTTAAACACAGAATTTATACAAACTTAAAAGACCTCATGCTCTCCTGGGACTCTGGTTCTCAGATTCAAATGGCTAAGCCCATATCTCAGCATTACCATGGATTTGTTGGTCTTTTAACTCTTAGACTATGTGGACCACGATGTTTTTATGTGAACAACTTAGAATCTCCTCAATGTTTAACTTTATTTTCCACCATAAAAGATCCTGAACACCCCATAGATATCAAAGCCATCTCTGACAAAATGTCTGCCAGAATGTTTGAAGGAATTATGGTGCCCAATTAGTGAGAGTTTATTGCATTTTTTACAGACAGAATAAAAAGAAATAACTATCTGAAGTTTTGAAGAATTTATACAGTATTTTCTTTCATTAGTCAAAAGATATTACCTAGTCTTTGAATTCAGCTGGCCAAATAAATTGACATGCCACTATCCATCTGTAGTTTATGTTTCATGACGAGTTGAATACAAGACTATAGTTCATTAAAGAAAAGTATTTTGTTTCATATTAACCAATAAAATAGTTCCCTAGGACACGGGTTCGAGCCCCGGTCTGGGAAGATCCCACATGCTGCGGAGCAACTAGCCCCGTGAGCCACAATTACTGAGCCTGCGCATCTGGAGCCTATGCTTCGCAACAAGAGAGGCCGCGATAGTGAGAGGCCCGCGCGCCGCGATGAGGAGTGGCCCCCACTTGCCGCAACTAGAGAAAGCCCACGCACAGAAACAAAGACCCAACACAGCAAAAATAAATAAATAAATAGTTTTTTTTTAAAAAAATAAAATAAAATAGTTCCCTAGAAGTCATTTGAATGAGGAATACTTGAACATAATCTTTATCAAAAAGCCAAACCAGCTGCTTTTATGGATATCAAAACCAGGCTTATATGTAAAGTTTATAAAAATATTAATTGCCCCTCACTCCTACATACTTTGGAAATATTTTATTGAAACTAGAAAGCCAAGTAGTGAAAAACAAGCAGACCTACAGTTACTATAAATTCTGACCCAAACAAAAGCAGTCAGATCAGCAAACCTCATGAGAAAACAAGCTCCGGTGACATTTTCAGCCCATTAATCTATTTCTTTGACAGAGTAATAGACCCAGTAGATTGAAGAGAAGTCAGCAACATAATATATCTTGATTGAAGAAAGGTTTTTTGATTTCATCTCATACAGCAGAGACTAACTAATTAGAAAAATATTCAGAACACGAAACTACCTGGTAGGTGCCCAGCTAATTGGAGGATTACGGCCAAGAAGTGTCTATGAACAGATGATGTCAGCAGAATAAAAATGTTTTACATTTGAATCTGCAGCATGAGAATTGCATATTGCAGCTCTCTCTAGGTTGGAGAACACCACCCCATTCAGTAGAGAAACCAGCCCCTTGCACTGGGGCACCCAGGGTGGTAACACATAGCCTTTCTGCCCTTGAGAGATTACCTGGGAAACAGTCAGAAGAGGAGGAGGAAGTGGGAGTGAGCAGGAGAGATGGAGTGAGGAAAGAGAGAAAATGCATGCGAGGAAAGAGTAACTTAGAAGGAAGAAAATGAATACAGATGAAAGGCTCTTTAGGTCATAGTGAAGGATAAGTTAAATACAAGTCAATGTTATATCTAGAAGGGACTCTTAAAAGGTCACCTGCCTCAGTCATTAAATGCCAGTTTTTACCAGTCTTTGGTGAAATGGAAAAAAAATAAAATAAAGATACCATATTAAGTTTTTCATGGAGTTTTTTTAATTGAATATAACGGCTGACCTTTATTGCTAAACTTCTCTCTCTCTCTCTCTCTCTCTCTCTCTCTCTCTCTCTCTCTCTCTCTCTCTCACACACACACACACACAGACACATATATGGTGGTCATAATAGGGGATATCTTGATCCTTTTTTAATGCCCTTACTTGGAAAAAAGAAATGTTGATAATTCTATGTCAGTCTTCAAAATCATTTTAGATATTTTATTGGTCAGTGAAATCCAAGAGTCTGGAAGTCACTAACCTAGTCAATCCTTCTGTCCTTTTCACTAAGTAAATAAGTCTCAGTATCCAGGCCCGTTCACTTTGAAAGCTCCCTGGCAACTCAGATAAAATGCAGTCAGTTTCCAAATGTTCCGGCCGGCTGGTCCAAGGTTTACCCGGTGCCAAGCCGCCCACTCACTCGCCTGGTGCTTTTAACTGAATTGACAGGGAAGGTGGTGTCGGGCAGGCACATTCTGGGTATGTCAGGAGCCCAGGCTCTCACACATAAGTCAGAAGGAAGGACATTAATTCATATCCCTGTATCAGAAACCAACACATTAAAACAAGGTGAGGCCGGGGGCTTCCCTGGTGGCACAGAGGTTGAGAGTCCACCTGCCGATGCAGGGGACATGGGTTCGTGCTCTGGTCCGGGAAGATCCCACATGCCGCGGAGCGGCTGGGCCCGTGAGCCATGGCCGCTGAGCCTGCGCGTCCGGAGCCTGTGCTCCGCAACGGGAGAGGCCACAGCAGTGAGAGGCCCACATACCGGAAAAAAAAAAAAAAACAAGGAGAGGCCGGGCTCAAAGAGGAAACAGCAGGAAATGATTATTTAGGATTAAGATGCTTGTTTCTAGACATGTGCAGTAAAATACTGCCTGGATCAATTTTATTTGCCTTCTTTGATGAAGACCAATTAACTTAAACCAACTGTTAGAAGAACTGCCAGTTATGGACATTAATGCCACATAACCCAAAATACTTACCCTGGAGGCTTCTTGATTAAAACATTTTAAAACCCTTTTGATAATTAAGAATTCCTACAATAATTAAATTCATGAGGAATTACACTTTGGTGGGTCCTAAACTAATTATTATAGAAACTTCAAACAGAAAATTCCTGCCCAGTTCTCCCCTCCAACCTCCCCAAGGAAGCTGCCTCCACTTCCAGACCTTTGGGTCAAACCAAACAGTGAAGAGAAGTACTAACCAGGGGCAGTGCCTTCCGAGGAGTTCAGAACACTTAGCACCAAATGACTGTATTTCTCCAGTTCTATAGGAGCGGAGAGGTGCCCTAACAGGAGAAAGGAGAGAAAAACCCTTTAATCCAAGCTGTCTTAGGTCACATTCAGGCAGAATCACCCTGCTAGACCCCTTAACATGTACATGTGTGTAGACACAGACACACATGCACTTAATTACATTCCTTTTGCCTTCTCATTTCCCTTATAAAAGCCTCTGCCCCCCCAAAACACACTGAACTACATGTATACATATATAGCTGCCAATCACCCACATGGACGGTGCGGTTAGCAGGTGTGCACAATACGTTGCTACACTGGGTCATCCAGTAACAAGGTATCACTAAGAAGCAAAGAGCACATACCCAATATCTTGTAATAACCTATAATAGAATGCAATCGGCAAAATATCCGAATCCCTATGCTGTACACCTGAAACTAACACAATATTGTAAATCAACTATACTTCAATTTTAAAAAAAAGAAGTAGGGACTTCCCTGGTGACGCAGTGGTTAAGAATCCGCCTGCCAATGCAGGGGACAAGGGTTCAAGCCCGGGTCCTGGAAGATCCCACATGCCACGGAGCAACTAAGCCCGTGCGCCACGACTACTGAGCCCACGTGCCACAACTACTGAAGCCCGAGCGCCTAGAGCCCGTGCTCCACAGCAAGAGAAGCCACCGCAATGAGAAGCCCGCGCATCGCAACAAAGAGTAGCTCCTGCTCGCGCAACCAGAGAAAGCCCGCGCGCGGCAACAAAGACCCAACGCAGCCAAAAATAAATAAATAAGTTCATAAAAAAAGAGATTAAAAATTTTAAAAAAGAAGTAAAGATCTCTGCCTGGGAAAGGGGGACTCTCCCACTCAGCTCTGCCACTCAGTAGCTGTGTCATCTCAATCCAGTCATCAACCCCTCTATGCTTCTGTTTCCTTGTGTATAAAAAGACAGAAGCAGAATACTGGCGCTGGTCATTTCCTTGCAGCCTTAACATTCAAGATTCTGTACACCAACAAATGACTTAATAACCACCAACAACTAAACAGAACACAAGTATCCCAGCCAGAGGGTTAGCAGAATCTGTGGCTGACCGTAGCCAAACTTAGACTTTAATGTGGGGTTCTTTTTACAGTTAGTTTTGGAATATACTCAAAAACTGAAAGGAAATTGGATTCCAATCCCTAAGTCAGTCCAGCAATCATTTTCCAAGGGCAAAAGACAAACTTGCCAGCCTCAGGGAGAGCAAAGAGAGGTATGGCTGCAGTGTACCAGCAACAGACTGCACCAGAGTCCTGTGGATGGGGAGCCCTGGCTCCAGGCTTGGAGAAGTCTCTGGACTCATCAATTACCCCGCTCAGTCTCTGCAAACAGATCAGAGCAGGCAGCCAGCTTCCTCTGGGCACCAGAGGCTCTCATGTTAACCACCATTCAGAAGAAAGGCACACAAGTCTTGGGCTACCCACCCTCACCCATATGCGACGACTAAAATCAAGTTGCCCCCCGCAGCCGCCCACAGACCAAGTCAAAACATCAGCATTTATTAGAATGCTGATGGCTTTTCCGAAACAGAAACCATAATGAGAAAGAATATGAAAAAGAATGTACATATATGTATAACCAAACCACTTGCTGTACAGCAGAGACACAACACTGTAAATCAACTATACGTGAATAAAATAAATTTCTTAAAAAAAGAGCTGCTCGCCGAATGGAAAAAAGCAGTTCTTTGAATAACATGGCACAGCTCGAGCGCCTGCCTTGGCTGAAGGGGAATTAAAATAATGAAAATCAATGGTACTAATGTGCTCGAGAAGCAGTTCTGAAATGCAGATTAGCCACTCAGTAGTCAGCTTACTAATGACATTAGATAATATGAAATACAAACAGGAGGAAAAACAATCTAAGCCAATTACACTGATTATGCTTCTGACATCAAAAGGTATGGCAAATGAAGCTAAATTTCCATATATTAATATTGAAGAGTGTGCAACGGAAAGTAACACACATAATGAAGACCCACTAGATTTGAGTACACATAGTTAAAATCTCTAATCAAGCAAAAAATAATTTTCTAAATGATAATTAGCAGTAATCATGTTCTTTAAGTGCAGGATATTAGGAAGCACAAGCTGCACTATTTTAAAAAAAGCAAAAACCCCATTTCCTAGCTACAGTACATCAAATATAATAAACAGAGCAACTTCAGAGTATCTCTCTCCAGATCTTATCAATAAATGTGCCTGCAAAGAAACAGTTACAAGTGACTGGTGTGATCAAAAAGTAGACTGATATTTACCAAAGAAGACAGCGTTGGCTAGGTTGTATGTTCTACGTCAGAGGAAGAAAGGAGGAAAGAAGGAAAAGAGGGAGGGGAAACATAACAGGAATGGGCAGAAAAAACTAGAAATCTACACCTCCTAAATGATTTTGTTGAAACCTACAACTCTGTCCAGGCCTTTAGCTGACTCTTTTTTTTTTTTTTTTTTTTTTTTCGGTACGTGGGCCTCTCACTGTTGTGGCCTCTCCCGTTGCAGAACACAGGCTCCAGACGCGCAGGCTCAGCGGCCATGGCTCACGGGCCCAGCCGCTCCGCGGCACGTGGGATCTTCCCGGACCGGGGCACGAACCCGTGTCCCCTGCATCGGCAGGCGGACTCTCAACCACTGCGCCACCAGGGAAGCCCCTGACTCTTTTTATTCCTCCGTTTGCAAATAACCACTGACGTGGAGCAAAGCAGAATTCCTGCCAAAGGAGCAGTGAAGAATGCAACTGTCATTTATTTTACTACCTAGGTTTGTTGTAGTTGTTGAGTAAATAGGGGGGAGATGGCTAATCAAAGCAACAGCATACATTCACCATGCCCTCCTACACACACACACACCATCCAGAAAGTATTGACAACTCCTGGTACGCAAGATGCTTTGTAAGAACAAAGCAGGGTGAGCCCACCTGACAGTGCCACTGAAGATAGCACGATTCTGTGGTACTACTCATACAGATCGCATTAATCCTTCAACTCCCCCATGATGTGCAAAACGTTGCCATCATCTGCAGGATGAACCACGTCACAGAACAGAAAAGTGACTTCCCTGGAATCCCACGGCTGGTCCCTAGGACCACCACGGAAGACATAAAGGACAACGCGGTTGCACGCACTGCCTTTAGGAGACACCTCAGAAGAGCTGAAATGCGAACCCAGCGTAGGAATGAGCACCAGTTTAGAAAGCCAGCTCTGGTGCAGGATGAATGTTCCATTCCTGAGGTTCCAAAGACTTTTATATCTGAATTATCACACCAGTGACATTCCCTTAATGTCATATTTGACAACAAAGCCAAGTTTTCTTTTCAGTCTCACATTTAAACCACCACTACCACAATCCAAATGAAGTTACTCTGAATTTTTAGAACACAAGTTTAAAATTTCAGACTAATTCATACAATGTCAGGTGCCAATCTGTTTGCCCTCCAGTGGCCTCATGGGCCTGAGACAGGAAATCTTGAAAACTTTGGTGTTGAAAAATTCAGCAATACCACGGAACTGAACACTTTAAAATAGGTAATATGGTTAAGTTTTATGTTATGTGTATTTTAACACAATTTTTTTTAATTTGGGAAAAAATCCTGGCAAAATCATGAAAAGAGATACCTGTGGCTGCAAATAGAAAAGTCAAAAAACAACAGTGGTTAGAAGAAGTACACGGCTGCATGGGATGTGAAGAGGTAACATCGGAGGTCTCCGTGAGGACCTCGCCTTCTAGCATGGTACTTTCTGCCTTTCTTTTTTTCATCATATAAGCAGCCAACATAGTCAGTGGTTGATTTCCCAGTAGAAGCTGCTTTTCAAACAACTACTTTGTGCTGCCGAGAACTTCTTTTTTTTTTTTAATTAATTTATTTATTTTTGGCTGTGTTGGGTCTTCGTTTCTGTGCGAGGGATTTCTCTAGTTGCGGCGACGGGGGGGGGGCACTCTTCATCGCGGTGCGCGGGCCTCTCACTATCACGGCCTCTCTTGTTGCGGAGCACAGGCTCCAGACGCGCAGGCTCAGTAGTTGTGGCTCACGGGCCCAGTTGCTCCGCGGCATGTGGGATCTTCCCAGACCAGGGCTCGAACCCGTGTCCCCTGCATTGGCAGGCAGATTCTCAACCACTGCACCACCAGGGAAGCCCTGCCCAGAACTTCTGACATGAAACTCCGACCTCCAACCTCTGGCAACTCAACACTGTCAGACCCCAGAGCTTCACTTCAGTTTGACTCCTCTTCCCCAAATTGCTCCACTCATGGTGGGTCATCTAGTTTTTTTCTAGTCTTTTGTGGATGTTCTACTCTCTGCCTCCAGCCTGGAGCAGAAAAAGACAGCAAGATGCCTCCTCATCTAACAAGTTGTTTCACAGATTTAAGGGAGAAACAGGGCTGCATTTAGACGAGAGAAGACTCTTCTGGACAACTCCTATCTGACTGTGACACAAGATAACACGGAAACCGAGAGCTGAAATAAGAATCCAAAATAAGGCTTTGAAAAAATAGCTCGTATATTCAATTGAGATTTAACATTACATTTAGAATATTTATTCTCAGCCCGGGATATAAAAAAAAAAATTAAAAATGAAAATCCTGGAAGACTAAAAAAAAATGTCCTCCTGTTGCACATAAAATTGTTAAGAATAGCAATATGCAAAAGAAAAGGAAATTAGACCCTCTTGGTACTCACTGAGCATCTAATAGACATTCAGCAATTTTCTGGGCACTGTAGGAAATAAGGTGCAAATAACATGGACATGTTCCTTAAGAAGCTTGCCTTCTTTTTAGAAGACAAGATTAACTCCAAAGCCTTTATGAATGCAAAATATTATGTCACGCTCTACAGTTCAGCTCCTGCCCTTAAATGCTGTTGGTGATGGGAGGGTCCAGTGTGGTTTGTCTCTTCCTTACTCTTGATCTGTCCAGCATCATCGACAAAGGTACACATGCTGTTTAAACATCCCGGGACAGGGGTATGTTTGGAAGGAGGCTGACATGTAATCATGACGGGGTCTCAAATATACCGACTGATTCAGTGCGTCTACACCAGGAAATCTGTGTGAAGTCAATTCTGCCGAGAGCTTCCTATTTCAAAGATCTATCATTCCCACAGCCTCAGGATGAGACTGCGGCTACCCCTTGGACTGCATATTTTTCGCATAGTTCTTCCTCCCCCAGAGACTGTTCTCTCCTTTATTGAATAAATGTTTAATGAGACCTACCAGACATTATGGACTCAGAAGTACAAGGCTCTAGTTCATGTCTAGTAGGAAAATAGACAAGTTAACAGTGACAGCACTATATGAAACAAACCAAGAGGGAAGAAATGAATTCTTCATGAAATAGTGCTAGGAAAACTGGAAGGGCTTTCAAAGTATAAATACAATGAAAGAAATCTTTAATGAGCGGGTATGACTTTAAAGTTGTTTTATCTAAGAATCATCTTAAGATAGGGAAAAATATATAATAAATGCCCACATATCCACCACCCATATTTATAAATAGATATTTGTATTTGTCCACATAAAATGATGTAAACATCTGTCCACCAGAAAATGGTATAAATAAAGTTGAAATCAAATGATAGATAGGAAATGTACTTGCAAACAATACAATAAAGATTTAATATTTTTAATATGTAAAGTGTTGTTATAAATTAAGACAAACAGTTAACATCTAACATTGAGATAGGCATATGCAATTAGATGATTCTCAGGAAATTGGAACTGGTTAATAAACACATTAGAAAACATGTTTAGCCTTATTAATTACTAATAACCACAGATCTGCAATAAAGACAACAATGAGATAATACTATTAAGTACTGGTAAGAGTGTGGAGAGATGGCTGTTCTCACAAACTCCTAGTTAGGAAGGTAAATTGGGTTATCTTTCAGGAAAGCAGTATTTACGAAATATATGCATAACTCATTTAAGTCCACACACTTTGACCCATAATTTTAATTCCAGGAATCTTCTCTAGTGAAATAATCACAGATTTGGGAGGATTTATGTACAAAAAAAGTTACTGTAACATTACTTATAATTGGAAAAACTGGAAACAATTTAAACATCCCAAACAAAGGAATGGTTAAATAAAGTTCAGAATAGCAGTGAGGTCTGGATGTCTGAGTGTGTGTGCACGTGCTCACACATGCCTGCTTGGGTTATACTGAGCGCTCAAGATTTTTTAATCTATCAGTCCGTAGTCAATAAATGGTCAACTGATATTATATTTTTAGGAAAAAATTCTCTTTTCTTCCAGATCCCTTGATCCTTACGACCACATGAATTCTGCTCCCCCCGCAAAAAAGGCCTCATTTTACAGATTTAAAAAATGAGGTCCTCTAGGGCCAAACAGCTAATAAGTGGCTTCTATAAACTCCAGAGGCCACATTTCCCCAACACTGTTCTGCCTTTGAGAGAATGTTCCCAAATACAACTGCCAAATAACAATGAAGCTTCCCATTTGTTACATAACAAAGCTTAACAGAGAAGAAAATTATATGGTTTAGTGTTTTGTACCAATTATCACAATATTTATTGATAATAATTCCCTAATAATGGGAAATTACAGTAATCTTCCTTTTAACACTGCATCAGAAAGGTAAGGTAATAAACTTTTCTTTTAAATGAACTCATGAAAAAAATGTCAAGAAAGGTAGTTATTTCTGAGTAAAGAAAAGCCAAAAGGAAATTAAAATCTGAGGGATTATTTATGCATTAAAAAGAAGAAGAGGAAATAAGCAATTACAGAAAGTTCAAATGAGATAATGGTAGATGGTTTTTCCAGCTATTTAATTAGAAAAATCAGCAGTCTGGGATACTTGTTTTGAAGCTCGCCATGAATACAAATGAGCCCATCACATTACAGCAATGTCAATCCAAGAGCATAATATTTTAGTATTACCAGTTTTTTCAGGGAGCCAGAGAACAGCTTTCTAAATACAATAACATACCACTTATCAACATTTAGATGCCATATGCACTCAGCTTTCCAGGGAAACTGTGAAAGGGTACCTGAGCATGGGTAACAACCAAAATAGCTAAAACAACAGAAGGTGCGCTGCGATCAACAAGCTCACTGAAGCAAAGAAAGGGGCCATCTCACTGACCTGGTTGGGGATGGTTATAAAAATCTGCATCAGGGTTTCCCTGGTGGCGCAGTGGTTGAGAGTCCGCCTGACGATGCAGGGGACACGGGTTCGTGCCCCGGTCCGGAAAGAACCCACATGCCGCGGAGCGGCTGGGTCCGTGAGCCATGGCCGCCGAGCCTGCGCGTCCGGAGCCTGTGCTCCGCAACGGGAGAGGCCACAGTGAGAGGCCCGCGTACCGCAAAAAAAAAAAAAAAAAAATCTGCATCAAAACCAATAAGCAAAGATAAGAAGAAACTAGAATATTTCATATAAAGACCAACAGGCTTACCCGCCTCAGCTTTCTCCTACTACACGCCAACGCACACAAAAGATTAGCACAAGAGTTTGAGTAGTTTTTTCCAAATTCACTCAGAGGCAGACACAAGGAAAGTTCAGCAGAGTCAGCTAGACCCCTGGCTGGACAGGACGTACAGTGCTCTGTGGAGCACATGGTCCAGCCCAATAGAGCTCTAGGCCTAAGGCTATTAGGCTTGACAGATTCTTATATCTCATTCTTGCAAGGCTGATGGGGACTGGAAAATCTTTTTAGCCAGCCATGCATCTTGAATATAATCCATAACACCAAATTTTTTAAATGTATTTCTAACATTCTTTATGTTAAACTTCCTGAAGTAGATTTCTATTGGGTTGGCCAAAAATTTCATTTGGGTTTTTCCCAACGATGTTAACAAAAAAAACCCAAACAAACATTTTGGCCAACCCAATATAGTGATATATGAAGCACATTACAGCCATTTCTGAAATAGGGAGTCCTCATCTGAGTGCTTCAAATGCTAACAACTACTTATATCAGTCAGGGTTGTTCAGAGAAACAGAACCAACAGATGTGTGGAGAGAGAGAGAGAGATTTGTTTTAAGGAATTGGCTCATGTGGTCATGGAGGCTTGGTTAAGTCCAAACTCTGATGGGGTAGGGTAGAGACTCGGGAAAGAGTGGAGTTCAAGTCCAAAGGCCGTCTGCTGGGGAACCAGGAAGAGCAGAAGTTGCAGAGGAAGCTGGAAGGCAGACTGCTGGCCGAATTCCTTCTTACTTGGGGGAGTTCAATCTGTGTTCCATTAAGGTTTTCAACTACCCAGATGAGGCCCAGCCACACCACAGAGGGTGATCTGCTTTACTCAGAATCCACCTATTTATTTATTTATTTGGGCAGTTAAAGCAAACTTTTTTTTTTTTTTTTTTTTTTTTGCGGTACGCGGGCCTCTCACTGTTGTGGCCTCTCCCGTTGCGAAGCCAACAGGCTCCGGACGCGCAGGCTCAGCGGCCATGGCTCACGGGCCCAGCCGCTCCGCGGCATGTGGGATCTTCCCGGACCGGGGCACGAACCCGTGGCCCCTGCATCGGCAGGCGGACTCTCAACCACTGCGCCACCAGGGAAGCCCTAAAGCAAACTTTTAATTATTGGAAAACATAAGTAATTGGGAAAGATAAATCATTGTACCTCAATAACAGTACAATGATGACACTAATCCTCTGCAAGAAGTTCATCAAAATGATATAAAAACTCAAGTTTATAATGGAAATAGAGTTTGTTTTCATAGTAAAGTGAGTTCCTTTCAACATGTCAGATCAATCATTCCAATACAAAAGATACTAGGAACACAATAACATTAGGAGAGTAAGGAATTAATACAATGTTGGCTTTGCCTCATTTTTCATTTCAACATACCTTTTACTATTGGAGCTCTCCGACCACTCTGTGGGACATAAACCCTGACCTCACAGGTTTCACCAGGACACTCAAAAGGAGAATCCACCCATTTAAATGTTAATCTCATTCAAAAAAAACAAAAACAAAAAATTACCTTCACAGAAACATAAAGAATAGCAGTTGACCCGATATCTGCGCAATGCGTTCCCGCCAAGTTGACACACAAAATTAACCATCATACCACCCCAATAATAACTAACCATAGATTATACTGTTTATACAAAAATATTTAAAATAAATTTCTACACTGTACTCATGAGAGTAAACTGAGCTCCAATAACAAATATCCAAGCCCTAAAATTCCACGGCTTAAAGAATAAGTTCATTTCTCACTCATGTCACTACCAGCCCAGGGTGAGGGCTCCAGATCAGGTGCCCGCTAACCCACTGGATCCCTGAGAGACCCAGGCCCACAGCAGCTCTACTGTCTCCAGCACCAGCTTCCAAGGCTGCCCTGGTCACGGCCGCCCTTGGGTCTGGGGAAGGAGTGTGGAGTCTAGAGGTTCTATTGGCCAGGCTGGGAAGTGGCCCACATCACCAAAAGAGAAACCGGATAATGCCAACTGGCTGTGTGCCGGAAAGAACAGGATGACTACAGGATGACTAGCAGTCACTGCTATCCACGTGGTGAAATATCTCATGGTACCAGGCAGCAGACATACCGTCAATACATTAACTTCACATTAATACGCCCCCTTTTATTTTCTTCAGAGCATGCACTTCTCTTTGCAAGCATCTTATTCATTTACTGGTTTACTTATCTGGTTTGTAGGAGAAGCCAAGTGGTGATTCTGAGTGTCCGCTCTGGGTCAGACTGCACAGCGTTCATCCTGGCCCTCCATGCCGCTGTGTGACCTTGGGCAAACTGTTAAACTCTAGAAGCCGCTGTTTTCTTCTGTAAAAAGAGTAATGGTACCTGTATTAATGGCTACGGTGGGGTACCCAGATAGCCCCACTTCAGCACTCGTGCAATCCATCCCCAACTGCTAGGAATATTGAGAGCTGATGGCTCTCAGCTGCTGAGAGATGGCCTTGCCCAGGATCATACCCCTTCCTGGGGACATCGGACATCCACTGATCATTGGCGGGGGTGGGGGTGAGGGTAGCGGGAGATGAATGAGGGCTGTAAAACCTAGTTCCCCTGTCTCAAGACGGAACAAAGCTAAAGGACCTTCCAGGTCCCCAGTGGGCTCAGCTTCATCCTCTGCTGCACCTCTGCAGCAGTGCGACTCCTCCCTACCCGGCCCCCTCCCAGGCCACTGCCTTCACCCCACAAGTGTTGATCTCAAAAGCATTCCCCCATCAACTTTCTACACATACCTCTCCGCCTCGAGAACCCGACCCAAGGCTCTATCTCATAGAATTGTGGGAATTCAGGGAGATAAACCTTGTCAAGCACTCAGAACGGAGCATGGCACACAGTAAGCAACTCAATGAGTATTCGATGAGTTGAAGGAATAAATGATGCCGTGTCCTTTTTTAATTAGAAAGATGAACCAAGAGAAGAGAGCATCCCTAACTGCATAACCTTATCTTTGTCTAAATTATACTGAGAACAAAATCTAAAAGAAAGCAGATAAAGTTATTTGTAATATTTTAATGCCACTTCTTCGTATAACCAGAAAACTCTTCATCATGTGTGATTCTAGCTGCAAACCGTACATGAGGAAAAACTATGAAATCAGGAGCTACTTTCTTGGATATAAGCCTTGAAGTCTTTCGTTTCACCCTAATTTTAGATCAGTGTTTTCATTCTTCAGATCAGCATGGCAAATACTGTGAGGGGGGAGAGACAGGCAATTCTGTCTCCCTCTATCTTCCTGGGAAACCTAAGAGCTGTGTTTGATTTCTCACGTTTCCTCCTCAATTCTGATTCTTGCCGAAGACTTAACTGGCACAAAATCTCTTACATCTCCCCAACCTCACCAGCAAACACACAAATATCTGGGACGCACTTTGCATTTTTCTGCCCCGAAGGCTCTTTGTATCACCGTTCAGCCCAGCTGGCTTCTTCCTCGGAGCCCTACCTTCACTTTCAACCCTGTTCACCTTGGGGGTTATTTCTCACAATAGTGTGTCATATTCAGAATGTGAAGAGGACGTTAAATTCAGTGTCTAAACTCCACCAATAATCTTTAAATCATTTTCTCTTCAGACCATTCAAAGCCAACTTTTAAAAAACCATCGCTAAAAGAGGTCACCTGCTCACCTACGGTGCTAAGGGCACTCTCCCGTGCGTGCACCTTTGCATTCATTTCCCTCCCATGAAAATATGCTTACAGCCCACAGGGAAAGAGGCACAATTACCAACCTCAACCAGATCCATCTCTTTCAGTTGAATGTCAAAAAACATCCTGGGAAGTCATAATTTACATGTAGCCCATTCATCGCCCCTTTTCAGATGGACCACATTAATTCACAGGGGAGAGTAACTTTCTCAGAGACACGCATTTACATTTCTATAAAGTAGACTGGAAAATAATTGTGTCTCTCTATGAGAAAAATGACAGCTACATCAAGGAGTCTTCAACCTTTTTGTGTGTCACTCATAACATTGCTTTAGTATTACATCCGTGGAGAGGACGCTCGGAAAGGCAAGGCTATTTGTAACAAGCACTGTTCAAACCATTCACAAGTACCCTTACCTTTTTCTTTCTTACAAGTACACCTTGCTTAATTTTAGCATATGTTACCCCTTACAAAATGCATCATGTAGAAGACTTCAAAGAGGTTTCTCAGAACATTTCCCCTCTGAGAGTCTTAAGACCGTACATTAAATAGCTACAAAAGACCCTGAATAAAGGCTATTATCTACATGTAACATTCACTTGCACTATATCTCTGATCTATTGACATAAAGCAGTTTATTGGTCAATATCACTGGCCAAAGGCAGAGACAGAGGTCCGATTCCAGCCATCTGGAAATCTATTATCCCAGGGCTAATGCATAAGCCTTTCACCTCTACAGATCTGGTTTCAGCTTCATCAGTTAAAAGTGAGTTGGGTGGTCTTGTCTTACCCACATTAAAGACCCATTATGCAGCTCAGCCTAACGAAACACCATTGGTCATGGACATCCATTTAGTATAAGTCAACCTTGGGGAAAAGTTCAGTCTCCTAGATATGCCTCCTTCTCTGATCACTTATTCCCTGCTCAGCTGACCCTGGGCAGAATTATGAAGTAGGCAGAGTCAGTATGGGGTTACTCTCTGACTGTTAGTCAACAGTGTGGAACAGAAGAAATAGACAGGAGAGCCAAACGAGACAAAAGACCTGTGTCCTGGTCCCAGCTAGCCTTGAGCAGGTCACTGCCTCTCTGTGGCTTAGTATCTTCATGTAAACTGGGGATAACACCCACCCCTACATCTTGAATATTCTCAGAAGGATCAAAAGAGCTCACGGGTATGAAAGCTATAAATCATTTGCAAATGACAGGATGACTACTACGAACTTTTCATTCCCTCATTTTTACTTCCCATATTTTCCACGTGCCCTTCCCCATTTACGGAGGCCCAGGGCTCTCAGATTACCCCGCTCCTACCCAGACCCAGCTGTAATCAATCCTATACCCTGGGCCTTTCCTGCCCCTGGAATCTCCCAGTCATATTTCCCTGTCGATTTCCCCTTCCCACAAGGTGTGATCTCTGCTGGGTGTCAAGTAGTCAAGCTGAGAAGCTGCTACTGCCTGTGCTATCCGGGCTGGGGCTGCCCTGCCGAGCACTTACTGGAGACCCTGAATTTCACAGAGCAATTTCAATACCGGCACAGGATGACTAGGAACTCACAGAGCGGAAGATACAAATTTTCAAACCTAGGAGAGGGCGTGTGATTTACTCAGTATCGCTCCAGGCACCAGGCCTAGGAGGCCAGGGGCAGCCCCGTCCTGGAGGATATAAAGATGGCTACCGTACATCCAGATCCCAAACTCAGGGGACATCTCTACACCCCCATGGGCCACTCTGTAGGCAATATGTCTCACCTGTGATTCTAAGAGGCAGGCCTCAGTTTAGAACTTCCTACCAGTGCCAAATGGATTGTTATTCCCTTTACTCCTCTCATATGACCTCAGATACATCCATTGGTTAAACTGGAATCAAAGCCTCCTTCAAGCAAGCTCAAAATCGTCCACTTGTTGTTGATGAATATATATTTTAAAAAACCCAGATAAGTAGGGAGGGGAATACAGAGGTAGGGGACTAAGAGTATAAGCTATTAGGTATAAAATAAGCTACAAGGACATATTGTACAACAAGGGGAATATAGCAAATATTCAATAATAACTATAAATGGAATATAACCTTTAAAAATTGTGAATCACTATATTATACACCTGTAACTTACACAGTATTGTATATCAAGTATACTTCAATTAAAAAACAAAAAACCAAATAGATATCTCTGTACGTCCATCAATGCTTCTGGGTCACATTCTTTCATCCACAATTTGGTTTATTCTCAGGAAATGTAAGCTAGAATTCTTATGGTCCTGAACCAAACTATTAGAGAGAGAAACATACAGCCCCCAAATCATATCAATATGGGTGTCCATCTCACTCAATGGAAATGTTCTTATACGAGGCCCTGCATGGAATATTTCCCACCCCTGCTCTTACCCCCCAACGCCAGGAGGAACTAATGCAATCAAGGTCATCCTATGAGAGCAGAGCTCTTTTTTGGTTTTTTTTTTTGCCAGCAGGTTCCTATTAGTCATCAATTTTATACACATCACTGTATACATGTCCATCCCAATCTCCCAATTCATCACACCACCACCTCCACCCCCCGCGGCTTTCCCCCTTTGGTGTCCATACGTTTGTTCTCTACATCTGTCTCAATTTCTGCTATGAGGGCAGAGCTCTTGAGACAAACGTACAAAACTCTCCAACTGCCTCACCTCAGCCCCACCCACTCCGCACATACACCCACTCTTTTTTTTTTAATTTTATTTATTTTTGGCTGCATTGGGTCTTCGTTGCTGCACACGGGCTTTCTCTAGTTGCGGTGAACGGGGGCTACTCTTTGTTGCGGTGCGGTGGCTTCTCTTGCTGTGGAGCATGGGCTCTAGGCACATGGGCTCAGTTGTTGTGGCACGTGGGCTCAGTAGTTGTGGCTTGCGGGCTCTAGAGTGTAGGCTCAGTAGTTGTGGCATGCGGGCTTCGTTGCTCCGTGGCATGTGGGATCTTCCCGGACCAGGGCTCGAACCCGTGTCCCCTGCATTGGCAGATGGATTCTTAACCACTGTGCCGCCAGGGAAG
Organism: Lagenorhynchus albirostris; assembly: GCF_949774975.1. Lineage (NCBI taxonomy): Eukaryota > Metazoa > Chordata > Mammalia > Artiodactyla > Delphinidae > Lagenorhynchus > Lagenorhynchus albirostris. The sequence continues at coordinate 58,351,217 of NC_083097.1, forward strand.
TCCACATACACCCACTCTTAATCCATGCTTTACAAATGAGATAATTTCTCAAAAGACTTTAAGGAAAAATTACAAGGAGCAACCGGAAGAATTTAAGGTCTCGTGAGGAGGCAGATGACAGGGTCTGGTTCAGGGGTTGGGGAGGGGTTGGTGCAGTGATAGAGGGAAGAGAAGAACAGGTGTTAGGGCTGCTGATGCCTATGAGGACCTGAAGGCTTTTTAGCACCAGGGACAGCCTCCACCCTCAACCTTCCTTAGCTGAGAGCTTAACTGAGCACTAGGAAATAAAGGAACTTGGAGCCTATCCAAAATTCACATTATATTGATACATCTCACCCCCAGAAATGGATCAGTTGGTCTGGATTTGGGTCTTTGCATTTTTTTTTCCCCCTGCGGTACGCGGGCCTCTCACCGTTGTGGCCTCCCACGTTGCGGAGCACAGGCTCCGAACGCGCAGGTTCAGCGGCCATGGCTCACGGGCCCAGCCGCTCCGCGGCACGTGAGATCTTCCCGGACCGGGGCACGAACCCATGTCTCCTGCATCGGCAGGCGGACTCTCAACCACTGCGCCACCAGGGAAGCCCCGGTCTCTGCATTTTTAACAGGCACTCCAGGTTATTCTGAAGCAGGGGGCCAGAGGACTTCATCTTGAGACCTGGCCATTGATCTCATTAAATAGAGCGGCTTTGAAGCAAAAACTCTGGGCTTTATGAATGGGACTCCCACAAGCAGGCGTGATCCCAGGAGAAGGTGTGCGTGAAGATACCCGAAGACGGTATGACTTGAGAGAATTCAGCCGACATGTGATGGTTGCACTATCTGTTGCATAAAAAGGAGGTGTCACGGTGCTTAATCATTACCATTCGAGGGTTTCAAAAATGTATTCTCTGATCGCTGATTGCTTGAAAATTTGAACCTAGGGAAAAAATGTCTCAGAGCAACGCCCATAAATAACAGCAATGAAGAGCAGTGAAGAATGACTTTATTTGGCTTCAGTGTGAAATGATACAGGCATTTTCCCAAAATTTCCAGGAATACCATTTCTGTATTTTTTTACTCACATAAGATATAAGCAGTGTTTACATTGTGCTTTGTGTTGTACAAGGAAGGGATACTTAAAACAGCCCTACAATTTTTTTTTAATGTAAAATATCTATGTTGCCCACTCTATTCTGCTGGCCATCTGAAAACAGCAACAATTTCCTTTTGGGGGAACTCTATTTTGAAAGCTATTTTCAATATTCCAAAAAAGATTTCTTATATTCCAAAAAGGAAATTTACATTTCTCTGAATAAGAGAAGAAATATAGGCCAATATTGAAACTTCCAATTATATGGGTATGTTAAAAATCTTTTGAAAAGATGAAAGGAAAAATAATAAGAGGTCCTTGATAGCAAAACGGTTGGGGAAATCTCACTTCAGAGGAATATCTCACTCTTCGGCTATATCCTGGCAACTAAAGGTAGCTTAATCAGGAGTCAAATTCATTTCCCAGTTAAAAGCCTTTATAAGTGTTCTGCTCAAGAGCTATCTCTGGAAGCACAAACCACTACATCTGCCACTGAGTCACATGCAATGTCAGGTTGAATTTTTGTTTTTTAATGATTTTATTTTGGTCTTAAAGAAAGATAACAAGAAAGAGAAGCCGTCAGAAAAATGAGCACATTCCAAAAACCAAACAAGCTGTCTTCCCCCAAAAAGCTTCACTTTCACTGTTGTTTATCATATGCTAAAGTGATTTGCATGTTGTTATTTCAGGTGGAACTTTCCACTGCATTTCCATTCTCTCAAGAGCCAGTTGCTACCCTCCTCCTCATTCTGTCTTGTTGCTATGGAAACAGTGATTTACAGTAGGACCAGGAGCAAAGGTAACAAGGCTTTAAATAGAAATAGTAACAAAGGAATCATCTGGAGAGAACGCGGAAATTGCTCTCCATCAAGCAAAATATATTCGGGGGGGGGGGGAATGCCTGCATTTACAATCTGCCCTAAAAGAATAATTATCTAGCAATAAAGACACTTTCACCATCTTTGTTCAACTGATTTTATTTTTAAAACCTGAGTGACAGTCGTAGAGTATACGTTACACAGTTTGAATTTTATTTACTTGCCCTCTCAAGTGTTAAAACCTTTAGTCTGTCTTATATAAAAGGAGATTAAAGTTTGCCATGCTAAACTGATAAAAATGATTTCAGAGTCCTCATACTCATAGAGAAGTTTCTATGGCTCAAGTTACCAGAAGTAGCGGTTAACCTAGAAGTCATTATACATTTGAAACTGGGGTATGACCTTAGACAAGTATCTTGAACTATAAATCTTTGTTTCCTCCTCTGGGAAATAAGATGATAACACTTATGTCGCCAAGTTATATATAAAGATTTGAGCTAATAAAAAGTTTGGCATAAGATAGGCATTTAATAAATGCAAGCATGGTGGCATCACAACTGAATTCCTCAGCACATACCAACTGAATAGAGGTGACAGTTTACAGACTCATCGTGGGTGGCAAGACAGGGGAAAAGGATCCAGGCTTGACCTAAAAATTCCTGTGAATAATCCACAAAGTGGGTTCTCCACACAAGCAGATAATCAAGCATTGGCTATATATGGAAAAGAGCTTCCCCACCCAACCAAGATGAAGGTCCTGATGGGCACAATAATTCCAGCTTGTGGTTTGACACTGAACACTGGCAGTGTGGGCTTTCCCCACAAGCTCAACTATTCAGAGCACAATCCGCCCTGTGGCAAAGGTGATCTGAGAGTAGTGCAAACTCCTCCCTTCTCTCCACCAGCATCCAGACTGCTAAATATTTGGTGCCAGTGGTTACGGTCGATTCCATTTCCAGAAATGCAATGCAGCTGGAAAATATTTTTTACTTACAGTGGAAAAAGCCTATATGCTGTTACGTATCTACTCAGCAAACATGGGAAACCATTATGATACATATAGAAATTGATTTGAATGCAACGGGAAGCAAAGAGTTCACCAAATCCCAAACAGGAAATAAAGTCTATGTTGGTACTACGGCATAAGTTTATCTACAGTTCACATTATCATTTGTGTTTACTAGCGATAGTGAAAAAAACTGGTCCTTTTTTCTACAAGTAGCTGACTGAATTTAGAAATGCTTTGGAAATGTAAACTTAAGTTTGTTAGTGTAAGTCCTTTCCACTCAATTCCTTTCATGATTTTACAAAATGTGAGAAAATAAGCTGACACTAACCCTTACACTTTTGTTGCCATGTATTTTTACCATATGAAATGACGTGGAGACCCTAACACTAGGAATTCATTCAAAAGGTTTCAATAAACCACATTTAGCTCCATTTTTTTCTCCCTGGCTCAAGAAATCTTTCAATGTAAATTAATAGTATTTGCAAGAAAACCTCCACTTAAAGGTACCTACAACGTGTCCTAAAATGCAGCAGGCATTTTATTACATATCTTGTTTAATGTTCACGACAACCCTGTGAAGTGGATATGTTGCTATTTTACAAATGAAGAAACCAAGGCTGGGATAGGCTAAATCACCTGCCAAGGGCCATAACGTTAGAATTAGAGCCAGGACAGATCTGTTGATTCCAAGCCAAGTGCTCCTTCTTCTTGCCGTAGGGCAATTTTTTAATTGTATGGAGTGGTATCAAACTATACATATCCTTTTGTAATTCCCTGATTGAACTTCTCTAAGAGTTGGAAGCCAGGTCTTCCAGTAACTTTATTAAGAGTCACCCTTACTTGGTTTTTGATTGCTATGATGACACATTAGTTTTCTTTCCACTAAAGGCTGTGACAGTGGTTCCAACTCTTAGTTTTTAATACAAATGCATAACCCCCTACCCCAACCAATTTAACAGAATCTCTGAGGTGATGACCAGGCATTTTATATATTTTTTTAAAGTGCTCCAGATGATTCTCATGTATAGCCCGGATTTAAAACCACAGCTTGAAAGGACTATATCTTAGTGAACTTAGGAAGTCACTGATTGTTAAGTCACATCCTGATTTCAGAAACATTAAAATGGGAACAATAGTTAAAAGTGATAATAAGACACCAGGGATTGTGAGACGCATCCCAGTTTCAAGGATATTAAAATATGAACAACTGTACATTTCAGAATTATTATTAAAAGAGAGTTTACCATATCAACGGAAGAAAAGTTAGACATGTGATCTTGGGTTACTCCATTACTTAAAACAGGTCAGAGTAAAATGACCTCTAAAGTACCTTTTGTATATAAGGCTTTGTGATTTGACTTTATATTCGTCACACGACAGTTACTGCTTGTCTCCTTAATGTGAGGTGAAAATCATGCAGTACATTATCCCAAAAAAAAAAGTTTGCCCAGCAAGTCAGCCCATCACACACCTGCAGTCCAGAAGCAAGCAGAGATGGAGGAAGATGAATAGCTTCTTTCAACTCCTGTACAGCCCATTCTGGGTGAGAATCAAGAGCACCCTCTCCCCACCCACTCCTCGGAGCTCAGAGATCTTCCCTTCAACATCCCCCAGCACTTGCTCCTCCCTCCCTGGCCCCGCAGAGACCAGCAACAGATTATTCAGAGTTTTCTAACTCACGCTTCCAAATGTTGTCAGAGGGTAAAAGAGGAAGACAGATTACATGAGCATTTGTGTATGGTAGAATAATAGGGAGCCATTTAAAATCATGTTTTAGAACATGAATATCATGGGGAAATTCTCATGATCCATCATTAAGTAAAAAATTAAAGATGCAAAATAATCAGGACTAGAGAAAAATACATAAAAATTATAGCATCAAAGTGCAGCAGTGACAGATGGTCTTTATTTTCTTCAGAGTTTATTTTCCAAATTTGTACAGCAAACATATAGTATGTTAAACACCAGAAAAAGTGTTATGCATATATGGAGTAAATGTGGTTTTATAAAAATTAGAGTAACTATATGGAAAACTGCTAAGAACCAATATTAAATAAAAGGGAAAGGAATACAAAGTTTCTTTTACAACTAAAACTTGCAACTAAAACTTTATTTTACTAGGTGTAGGCAAAAAAAGACTAGAAGGATAAATACCAAAATATTAAGTAATTATATTCAGGTGGTGGGATTATAGATCACTTTTAATATTTAAATATGTAATTATTAAATATTTATGTTCCTAAATTTTTTTTTTTTTTTTATTGGTACGCGAGCCTCTCACTGTTGTGGCCTCTCCCGTTGCGAAGCCAACAGGCTCCGGACGCGCAGGCTCAGCAGCCATGGCTGACACGCAGCCGCTCCGCGGCATGTGGGATCTTCCCAGACCGGGGTGCGAACCCGTGTCCCCTGCATCGGCAGGCGGACTCTCAACCACTGCATCACCAGGGAAGTCCCCTAAATTTTTTTAAGGAGAAAGTATGGCTTTAAATTTTCTTACTTTTAATTATGAGCTTTTCAAGCATATAAAAACTATCACACTCAACATACTACTCATATTTAATAGATATTAGCACTTTGTCATACTTAATTCAGATTTCTGTATTTTTAAGGAATAAAACTTACAGTTAAAATTCAGCACCACCCTCCCTTTTTTAGAAGTAACCACTATTCTGTAATTAGTATTATTATTCATATGCATGTTTTAGAACTCATGCTGCTTGTATATGTGTCTATAAACCACATAAACTATTTTTTAATTGTATGGAGTGGTATCAAACTATACATATCCTTTTGTAATATTTTTCACTTTAAGGAAGGTCTTGCCATATTAATATATGTAGATCTAATTAATTGATTTTAACTACTGTATACTATTCCATGGTATGAATCCACCAATCTATTCATTCCTCTGTTCCTCAAACTTAGTGTGCATCAGAATCACCTGGGGAGCCCGCCCAAGCACAACATTTAAATGAATGCGCATGGCCATGTTCCAATAAAACTTTACTATGTTGTAAATTAACTATACCTCAATTTAAAAAAAAAACTTTACTATGGGCACTAATATTTGAATTTCATATAATTTTTACATGATATAACATATTGTCTTTGATATCTTTAAGCATTAAAAAAGGGTAAACACAATTTGCAGGCTATATAGAAACAGTGAGCTGGATTTGTCCCAGCAGGCTGTAATTGGCCAAACCCCTACTCCAGTCAATGGAGTTGGGTCATTTCCCCTTTTTTACTATTGCAAACAGTGCTCCTTGAGCATTTGTGAGACAGTCTTAAATACTTGGAAGTGAAATAACTCAGTTATAAGGACCTACATCTCCAATTGTACTGGGAATTACCAATTTTGCTCTACAAAGCAAAATCTGCCCTCAACCAATGAATATGAGGTTCTGTTTTGTTAGAGCCTAGCCCTTTGTTGTTTCCCCATCTGACGGATGTGAAATGGTACCTCACTGCTGTTTTACTTTGCATTTCCTGATCATTCCTGAGGTTGAGCATCTTTTCAGTTGCTGACCATTTGCCTTTTCCTCTCCTCTGAACTGCCTCTTCATACTCTGACCATTTTTTTTTAAATTACTGATGTGAAGTCATTTTTATATATTTTGGATACTTATTGTTTGTTGAATTTTAGAAAGAAAAAAAACCCAGTTTGAGTTTTTTTAATCTCTACAATGCTTTGTCTCACAGATATTTACTAATTCCAGTGTAGTTAAATGTATAAATCTTTTTCTTTACAATATGTTCTTTATATGTTTTATTTAAGAAATCCCCTCCTATTCTACTATTTTACATTTTTAATTCCCCCCATTTTCCCCCTAAAAGTTTCTAAGTTTTTATTTTTCATATTCGGCTCTTTAATCCACTTGGAGTTTATCTTTATACTGATGAAAGTATACATCTTTGTGTGTGTGTGTGTCAATATGGTTAGACGTTTGTCTGTGTTGGTTTGTAATGCCGCCTCTGTTACATTCAAAGTTCAATACATACGTAGGATTTCTTTAAGGAGAAAGAAAAAAACTCTACCTCAAGTTTATCCTAGAGGCAAGGATGTAGAAACAAAGTTAATGGGCTAAGAACAAGTAGTAAATAGCAGGTCGCTGTGTATAGGTATCCAAGAGGTATGTGAGCAATGCCAGAAATTATCTGTTGGAAAGCAAAAGCCTCAGGCACATTAGTTGTTTAAATGTAATTTTTTTGATGGTGCTGGGATAAAATATAAGTAAACACTTTGTAAAAGAAATTTCTCCCCCAAAAAAGAGATTAAAACAGTGATCACTTCAAAAAACAGGAGCTAATGGCTGGACAGTTCTCCATGTATACAACCACCATCTCTGAACCTGAGGTTGGCTACCCAGGCAAGGCAGCAGAACATCAAGTGAGGCTGACCTGGGCGAGGGCAGTCACTGAAGGCTGGCAATGCTGCACGAGTGAAATCAAGAGGGAACACGCATATTTAGCGTCTCCACTGGCTTATTTCAGAGAGTGCAACAGGTAGTGAAATTAACATGCAATGTACAGTCTCACAGAGAATCAAGCACCCGTGAACCTCATGTGATGACTGGGTTTCGCTGAAATATTAGGTTGAACCACATGAAACTGCCATTTCTGTAGTTTAAAAAAAAAAAAAGAAGGTTGACTACCTTCACTTCCATATACCTCAACAGAATAGAAGAGGAGGAGACTAACCAGTTAATAATTATCCAGGAGTCTCTTGCTCCAAAGCTAGTCAATATAGTGGAATTTTTGACTCAGATCCAAAGAAGAAACTCACTGGTGCTGGAATTACTGATGCTTTCCCCTCTCATGTCATTAACTCACTGGCAAAACTGGAAATTAAATTTCTCTCAGACTAAACAAGAGGAGTCCCTGACTTACAGACCTGATGACTTTTTCTCCAACTGATCAGGATTATGGTCGCAAGAAAGTGGTTCCAGGCGTTCCTTTACCTAAAGCTCACCTCCCCGACAACATGAATAATGCTCTTCTCAGAAACGGGATCCTGTGCTGCTTACTCACACCCAGGAAATGAGATAATAAAACTGCTGAAATTAATTAAGAGCATCTGTTACACTAAACAAATAAAGCATTGTGGGTCTTTCAGAGAGAACCAGCAGAGCAAACTCTTTCCTCCATGACACCCAGTGAGGCCGCCTTCCGAAACAGCGCTCTTCACAGGGCTCTTCCAACTATTTCCTTCCAAATCTGTGGTTCAGGAGTCACATTGGTTCATCCTTCCAGCTGTCAGCTGGGCAGCCCGCTTACACTCAGCCACATTCCAGCTTTTCTAAACATAGAAAAGAATTTTCTGGAATTTCACTGCACCTCCCATTCTGAAACTAGGAAATCAGATTATGTGAGTGTACCAAGGAAACTTGAGGGGACCCAGTGAGCTGTGAATCTCTTTGATTAGCATCCCAAAGTACATGTATTAGGCTAACTACGACCCGTCTCCGATTTTCTTGTTTCTTTTTGTCCTCCCCTATTGTCAACACGGTCTCAGGCTGCTCCCTTAGGGTCATGGTTAATTAAATGAGACTATCCTAAACTAAGGAAATTGAATTGGAAGCTTTTAGAATTTTCTTCTCATCATCTAATTACAGGAATAGCATTTATGGGCAGTCTAACTCTGGCTAATTTGCTCTCTGAATCTTTTGCTATCATACAATTTGAACATCAAACCCTGCAACCACAGGGTGGGTATTTTCCACTGCTCTGGTGGCATACTTTTTTCAAGTTTCCCTAAAGTGGATTCTGCCAGAAGACTGCCTTCAGGCTACCCCGGGTAGTCAGAAAGTCTTCAAAAACCACATCCAAATGACTGCTGTTATCCCCCTACTCTGAGCATTCCAAGATTTTCATCACTCCGCGGCTCCAGATAGAGCCACTCACATTAGACATGGTTGAAAAGAGAAAACTGAGACAGGAAATTATGGGCCTTCTCTAGCCCCCCCAGAACACTAGCTTCCTCACATCCCCCTCACACTGGACAGTATCACCTCACCAGCAACTATATAACTGAGAACCTTACAGTGATAGGAGATGGATCCTTCAATCTATCCAACTAGTTTTTCATCTAATCCTCCTGCTTTCTTGTACTTCTCAGCATGTTGTCAACCATCCTTTCCCATCTCTGCATCTACAGTCTGAAAGGAGTCCTGCTAACTCCCCACAATGTCCTTTCAGTAAGCCCATGAAAAAGACCTGCCAGAGTAACTGTCAAAGCAACTATCTGTGCTTAACTGCATGGGTGAAGATGCCTGGGTGGCATAAGTCCACGGGTAGAACTGGCTTCAGAAGTCACATGATGCCCTCAGCATTGCATCTCTCATCTCTCCACTGCGTGAGCTTCATTCTCAGCCTTCATCTTAGGGTTCCCCAGGATACAGGTCTTTTGCATCATCAGCCAAGCCACAGTCTCCAGGTTTTTCATCAGGAAACTCCAGATCAGCTCCCCTCCTGTTCCATGGCTCCCTCATCCCACCGTGATTCCTCCTTTCCCTAAGGCAGACAAACAGGTAACCAGCAAAATGGCCTGGAAGGAGTCATAGCTTCGGGCCAGAGGGCTTGAGTTGTATTCTCAGCCCTATTACTCCTCTGTTGTGTGTTCTTGGACAATTGATTTCACCTTCCTGGACTTCAGTGTCCTCATCTGTAGAATGCCACTTCCTCAGTGAAGCTCCCCCCAAGCACCTGCCCTCCCCCACCCAGCTTAGTCACTTCCTCCCAAATATTCACAACACATTGTACTGCACTCCCCCTGACACACAGATACTGGAGCGGCAGCTCTCCTGGAGAGCAGAAAGTGCTTTATTTCTCTGCCTAGCCCTGGGCCAGGATACATTAGCTGCGGAATATTTCATTCAGGGGTAGGATCAGAAGATCTCCGCGGCTCTTCTAATTTTTGAAATCGCATGATCTCTGATCATTCCACCCCAATCCAGATTCACCCCTAACGAGGTGAACCCATCCTCTCTGGGTCCTCTTCTTCTCTGAAGCAATTCCTAGAATCCACTCTCCACTTTTGAGATTTTTCCAGACTAACTAACTTCTACCCATCTCTACACCCAATTCTCCTTCCTCTGCATTATTCACTATGTTTCATATAATCCCAAGTATTCCTTCCCTTTGTGGTGTGCCTTGAAAAATGCCTGAACTGCCGCCCAAGCTGGCCAGTTTTTTACCTTTTACGCCTTCATTCCTGACTATTGCAGAACCATCCTAGCTCGGGAGGTGCCAGAAATCAAAGGCTGTGGATCGATCAAAACAGTGCCCCAAGCATGTAGCTGTCTCCTAAATGCTTTTAAGGGTGATGAATGGTAATGAATTCAGATTGATTATGTTGCTATATTCTGCAGTATACGTTCTCACTCCAGAAGAGCACAAAGGTCAACTTAAAAAGTCTAATCCTGTGACTCTCAGTGGGAGGGGACAACTCACAAATGTCAGGGGGGAGGGGGTGGCAGGGCTTATAGTTTGAAAAAACATATTCAGTGTGATCATACAATCGTTTACCTTTGGAAAGTGAAAAAGAATGATGATTATTTAAAACACAAACTATAACTTTGATTCGTGGGTACTGGATATATTCGTCTTTTCTTATGTCCAGAACAACCCTACGATTTCACAGGTACGGCTACTAAAATTCAAAGAGATAAGTTACTTCTCCCGGATCAAACAGCTAGGAAACAGCAGAGGTAGCATTTGAACTTGGGGCTGCTCTTCATACCGCTACAGTTTCTCCATGACAGGCGCAGCAACTGTGGCAGGCCCCCGCTTAGCTGATTTTGTACTCTGCCGTTCTCCCTCTGAGCCTGACGGACATGGTAAAGGACGCCACAGTAACCTTTGAGATTTCAAAAAAAACTCTGTCCCACGTGATGGGGTGAGTAAGACTTCCTAACAGCCAACCAAGAAAGCCTCGAGGTACCAGGGTTCAACCAACACCCAGTGTCACAGAACAAGAAGCAATGCCCGACCTCCTTCCTTACACTGAAGAGTCAATGTGCCTCTGGCTTCTTCCCAGAAAAATGAGGTGGCTGGATGATCCAGAGGCTCTGTTTGTCTCACAGTCTCAGCTGACTAGCCTGGGAGAAGCCAGAGAGTCAATACAGACTTCTGAACACCCTCTATGTACCAGGCATGTTCCAGATCAGTGTCGCTGTTGAGCTTTTCTTTACAATGAAGTTATTAGAGAGCTGAGTGGAGCCTCCAGGGGCTTCAAATACAGTGGTAGAGAACAGGTTATTTGACCCCCGGGGGAAATTGGACAACGGTAATATGGTTTGAATGGACAAAATCTCATTTTTACAAACACATCCTGGCGTTGCATTCTCCTCTTCCTAACCTGCAGTTCAGGTTTCACTTCATACTACATTCTGTGTGATGACTTTATAAGAGTGGCTGAAATCATCCACTCCTTCATGTTCAGAATCACTTTCAAGAAAGAGCTTCGCGGGGAGTTTTCACACTTGGCAAATTTAAACACCACTGTGGAGGCATAGAAAGCAGAAACAAAAATAGTTTTCAGGGCAAATTAGGTCATAAATGTTGGTCTGATATAGAACCGACCTCAATAAAGACCTTGCTGAGAAAGTTGTAAACAAAGGAAAGTGGCACATCCCAGAGCTTTGAGGCGTATGCTATGCCCCAATGAAGAAAACCTGAGCTTCTGTTAGGAAGCTGGAATCCTAAGTATGGCAGGAATAGCATTTCTGAAACACTTCTGAGGGGTTTTTGCTCTCAGTAAATTTTCTAAGAGCAAATCACTACCCCTTTCCCTTTCCTTCCCTTACCACCTACCCTACCTGCCCCCCATTTTTCCTCTATGAAAACTAAATTCGAGGCTGAGGTTTACGGTCTCAGGGGAAGGCAAAACATAGTGAGGACAAATAATGCCACCGCTTTTCTAAAGAATTTTTAAAACTCAAAGTAGAGACAATAGCCTTGAAAACCAAGACCCCTCTGATATGCAAAAGCCAGCATTTTTAACAGATAAAGGTTTCCTGAGATCCAAAAACTTGGTTTTTAATATCAACAGCCATAGCCCTAAATAATCTCTTTATAAAGCTTATCCACAAATAATGGGTGGCGGGGGTAGGGGAGACGGCATTTTCTCTCCACCAGGAGGAGAGGAGATTGAAAATATTCCTGGCCGGAGCGAAGTGTCGAGAAACCAGAGGGGAGAGCAATAGTGTTCCCTACTGGGCTATTCCGCCCCGCCTCCAGGCCCCTGCCCAAGTTAAATTCCGCGAGGGCATCCCAGTGCAGCCGATTTTCCCAGAGGCCATTCACCTGCCAGTGCTCTCAGGGAGAAAGCTGAAAGAGGTGTCTGCGGAGAGACCCACTCCCACAGCTGGGACGTGGAAGGGCAGAGAAAAGTCACAGACATGAAGGGGTCTCCTGGTTGGAACGTGGAGGATGCAGAGTGTGGCGCGGTGGTGAGGGTGAAGGGCTGGTAGGGAGAGGCCACGTGGACACAGCAGCAGAATCCGGGAGGGATTGGGGCCAATAGCCCTTAAGGATTAGAGGGCCAAGGACATCTCATAGAGTGCCAGCCCCCGGGGCCAGGGGCCAGAGGATTCCCCACTTCATTCTGCGAGTGCTTCCAGCCCCTTCCCTTTCCTGTGAACTTAGATGCCACCACCCGGGACGAAGGGAGAGGCAGAACCCTACAAATGACTGGATGGAGGCAGGAAACAACTGGGTTATCGCTAACTGGGTAACTGGACTGTTTTCCTTGAAGTGGCAAGATTCAATGTTCAGTTCCCAAGGAGAGTTACGATGTCAAGGTAGAGATTAAGTTCAACTGCTTGTGAATTCATATCCATTATGTAACTTAATTAAACCAGCAAAAATTTTAGCCTTCACCAGAGCAATAAATAAATCCAGAAGAAGGTGGGAGGCGGGGGGAAAAATCAGTGGAATCATTCTTTTTTAACTTCTACAACACAAAATAATATATAAACTATTGTGGTATTAGAAAGCTTCTTGGAAATTTAAGGCATAGTCCCGTCACTGAATACATGTCACCTTTTTAATTTTCCTGGTATTAAGGGGTTCTACTTCAGAAGTTTAATCAAATATTATAATTTTCATTAAAACTTCAAAATAAATGAGGCTGAGCATTTCAAAATGCAAATCTAATCGGGGCAGTTCTCCCCAACGTCCCCCCCATGAGGGTGGGAGCTAATCTGCTTTTGCCCACCATTGTCATCCCAGCACCCAGCAGGGAGACTGGCATCTAGTAGGCCCTCATTCGTTGAATGAATGAAAAAATGAATGAATCAGTGTGATGAGACTGGAGAACTCCAAGTCTCCTTCTGGCTTTGAAATCCTGCATCACATTTCCCAGACAAACGATGACAAGAACCCCATGAATTTCAAAGAGTTTAAACTGATGAATCTTTGAAGTACTGAGAAATAGCTTAATATGTTTCCATCCTATCAATTGCAGTTCTAGTATCACAAGTATACTTATACACACAATATGTTAATTGACCTTATTTAATCCAGTTCTTGATCCTGAAATCTAATTAACACAGGCATTAAGTTATTAAAAACTTGAAAGTCTGAACTAAGAACTGGGGTAAATGTTAGCGTAGGAACAGGTATAATTCTTCCAAGTTGCAATTAAAATTAATACATAGAACTGGTCATGTTTTGTTCCTTAAGAAAAAATACATATGGAAATTACATTCTACTAAAACAGGATAGTGCAAATGAACACACTTTCTTTTTCCCAGATTGGTCTGTGGAGGAATTACTTTATGTCCATGACAAAACTTTTTCCCTGGGAAGAGTAAGTAGTAAAGCTTAGGTCTTCAGTGTTTACCCTCTGATCGTTTGTTCATCTTGTTTTGCACATAAACATTTCTATAGGTTGCTGGCTACCTATATAAACGGCTGCTACTGCAGCAGTCCTCACATTTTCAGCAACTGTAGGAATTTAAGATTCTCAATTCTCCACAAAATACTGCAAATTCTTGTTTCTCCTCCACCAAAATCTCTCACAGTCATTAAAAGTCTTTATCAGCATCACCCTGTGCTACCTAACAATCTAGTCTCCTTAAAAATAAACGCATGGGGGGAAGTTCTTCTCAATGATAAGCAAACAGCAATTATTATTCCCTGTTATTAAAATGCTCTCAGTTAATTGCACAGATAGCAGCAGAGAGATTACCTTAAAAGGTTGGATACCAAAGGGGAGTTCGTCAGAGTTCTGAAACTTCTGGTCTAATTTAGAAGACAGTTTACAGAGAGATTCAGTAAATATTTGCGAGGAACCATTAACATTGAGTAAACAATTCAATTCAATGCTGTCAAAGAAAAATGTATTTAAATAATTGTAAAAGAACCTTCCTCGATAAATGCTGAAAACGAATTATTTTGACATGAAAACAGCCCAAATGCATTCACAGAAGACGACTACCAACCACATTTTCTAAGCATTCTTTGCCGTATACACAGTTTATCATCCTGGGCTGTATTTATAAGAAGCACATGTTCAAAAAAAAAAAAAGCGCTGCTGTTTTCACTTGGGGATTATTTTACAGGGAATTCAGTGAGCCAGCCCTTTCTTAGCATTTTTCCTGCCTTAGTCCCATCAGAAATGGGATTTTACTGTGTGTCCTGCGTGCTGATAACACACAACTTGCCAAGGTTTGACGGGATGGAGGAGGAAAGAGCAATGTAATTGAGGAAGTTGTGAGATTTCTCTTCACCTCCAAATGACAGATAAAGCTAGCCAGTGAACGTGAAATATCTTGGAAGGCTTCCTGGCTCAATTAAAATCCAACTTTAATGAAATATTTTGTTTAAAGAGAAAAATGGTGTCTCTCTACTGAAAACTGTTTAGGACAGCTGCTATGGGGGAAGCAGGTGGTTGCAACTACCCCGAGGGCTGCAGAAATATTAATATGTAAATGTCTCGAATTTCACTCAAGTTCAGGGCAGCTTCCTAACGTCTGGAGGAAGACAGAGCAGGCCACAAAGCAGGGAATACCTTCTCATTTGACCGGAGCAGGGTCTGTTTGTCTAAGTCCCCATCTCAGCCTCTCTGTTTGCTGTTAGCTCACAAAGGCACTGCGTTCAAGTTTCAAAGCCAGCTCCTCCCTCCTCGCATAGCAAAGACATAACATGTCATCAGAACCCAGGGTTTGCCAGAACCCATGATTTGTTTGTCTAGACTGGCCATTGAACTCTGTTTATTACTAAACATCATGTGGAATGGGCAACAAATCAAAGGGGTTCCTGGGAACCTGCAAGGCTTGTCTGGCTGAGCACAGCCAGGGCTGCATGGGGACATTCTTCCTTCTCAGTTTCCACAGTCTGGAGAGGCCTACCTTTCCCAGGACCTGGAGGCTGACCACTAGACTAACCTTTCATCTTTTTTCGACCCAGGACATGACCCCAGGTCACTGATAACCCCCAGAGCCCCTCCCCACCATTGTTGGAGTGGCAACCCTTAAGAACTATATTCTGGGAAAGGTCATGAGGAATGAGTAAAGATTAACATTTGAAAATGGACCATGGGAGGAAAATGCTATCAATCACAGCAAAATAGTCTGCCCAAAGAACAGAGAACCAAAACAACAACAACAAAAAGATATAGATAATATCCTCTCTTCAAGATGCAAATGTGGCATTTATAAGAACTCTTCGGGTTTGGTTTTAGAAAGACACATAATTAGCAGATACACAGTTAGGATTTTCATGGATAATTGCTGCCTAAATTTTAATGAATATACAAGTTCTCTACTTTAAAAGATTTAATCTGGAAGATAAAATGAACAGAGACTCATGCTTTCTTTAGAAAATAATGTACAACTTGATTCTTTTTTTAAAAAAAAAAGCACCTCTTGGGAATGTAAATTGGTGCAACCACTATGGAAAATATGGAGGTTCCTTAAAAACTAAATATAGAATTACCATATGATCCAGCAATCCCACTCCTGGGCATATATCTGGAGAAAACTCTAATTCAAAAAGATATATGCACCCCAATGTTCATAGCAGCACTATTTACAATAGCCAAGACATGGGAGCAACCTAAGTGTCCATGGACAGATGGATGGATAAAGAAGATGTGATATATGTACGTGTACAATGGAATACTACTCAGCCATAAAAAAGGAATGAGATAATGCCATTTGCAGCAACATGGACGGACCTAGAGATTATCATACCAACTGCAGTAAGTCAGAAAGAGAAAGACAAATATCCTATGATATCACTTATCTGTGGAATCTAAAAAAGGATACAAATGAACTTATTTACAAAACAGAAACAGACTCACAGTCTGTTTAGCACAGGAACTATATTCAATATCTTGTAATAACCTATAATGAAAAAAATACATATATACATATATATATGTGTATAACTGAATCATTTTGCTGTATACCAGAAACTAACACAACATTGTAAATCAACTAGGCTTCAATTAAAAAAATTTTTAAAAAAAGGAAAAGAAAAGCACCTCTATTGCCTATAAAAATAGAACAGCTTTGGACAAAAATCAGTTCTCCCATGCAATATTTTGGAAGTACACTGATTTTGTTAAGGAAGACCTATGAGCTGAGAGAGCTACTATAAGATCCAGGGTCTAAGGATGCAGGTCTCTAGTTGGAAAGGCCTCAGTATCTAATCCATATGAACTTTACACATTATCTAAATAGGAGTAAATTCTCTAATCTGTTTCACTTCTCCCTAGAATTGAAAATGATCACACAAAGGGATGCAAAGCAACACAACACAGCACTTCCAAATGAGGTCTACCTGCTGCACCATGACAATTTCATGGTCATTCATTCATCAGACAAAGAAATCAAACGGCTCAAAACTACCAGAACCCTAGAGCATTGGCCAGGGCCTCCTGGCCCATCAATGAGCAGCAGCAGATTTGGCCTCTGCCAGTCCACTGTGCTCTCTATCTGCATCCAAAGGCTAGAACTAGAGACCGGTATAATCCCAGAGGGGTCAACCATACCCACAGGCCTGCAAGTATTCTGATAGTTCTAGGGGAATTCCAGGGGAAGTGGGGGATGGAGAAAACCAACCAAGATGTTCCTGGGGCCCATTGTGACCAAGGCCCTTGGGATGGCTTCCAGAACCCGAAAATGACAAAGAGGACCTCAGGGTGCTGCCCCAATGAACCTGAGGGGATGCCACAATACACCCAATCTACTGATCAGGGGTCTCTGGTTCAGCTTCAGCCTTTGGAGAAAACTCCTAGTGAAGTCAGATGCCTTATTATATTATCATCCCTGTCATGGAAAGGCAAAAGCTGTTTTGTGATTAGAAGGAATCAGGTATAATGAATGTATATTTATGTCTAGGAATAAGATTCCATTTAGGGTACATACCAGTGCCTTCTGCTTTGGTTTTTACCCTTCTTCTCCTCTCCTCAACTTTACCAGGTAGGTGCCTCTAATGCTGAAATGCTGGTTGAATTAAATTGAATAAATTCAGTTGAACTTTTGAAAGCTCCAAAACAAAACAAAAAAACAAATAGTCGGGCTTCCCTGGTGGTGCAGTGGTTGAGAGTCCACCTACCGATGCAGGGGACACGGGTTCGTGCCCCGGTCCGGGAAGATCCCACATGCCGCGGAGCGGCTGGGCCCATGAGCCATGGCTGCTGAGCCTGTGAGTCTGGAGCCTGTGCTCCACAACGGGAGAGGCCACAGCAGTGAGAGGCCGTGTACAGCAAAAAAAGAAAACAAAACAAAACAAATAGTCATTTTCACCCAGGTTCACACAGCAAATCATTTTCTTTAAAAGTTGAAGGAGTATCACATGAAAGTAGAAACAGCAGATGTATGAGAAAGGATCTCCCCCACTCAGTTTGGGCATTGATTTTTCTTTTTCTTTTTTTTTAAAGAAGTCTTCACATAGATGGTACTAAGTTATAATTTAACTCTCAAGTTAACTATAGGTCCCCTTGTCTTTCAAGTCATACAAACACACAGGGCTTTAATGATTTTTAACTAAAAAAGAAAAAACATGCCATATGAAAATCACTTCTTCTAACTCCAATCCTCTGGCCACTCAAAGATTGGCCTGTGAGATCTTTATCTAGTCGTGAGAGTAACACAGGAAACTCTCAACAGTCCAGACACCTTTAAGTTTGACAAACACAGGAAGGTTATGAGCTTAAGAGGTTCTGGTTGTGCAGTTAAATCTTTATTTGAACACTTGAATAATAATTTCCCTCCTGAAAAGAGGATGGTGGATTTTTAGCTAAGTCAGTTCTCAGTTTCAGTTAGACCAAACCTAACACGTAAACAGCTTTTTCCATCATAATAAAGGAAAGAAAAAAGGAATCCAGTTGGAAGAGACACAAAATAGTTTTTACAAGGAACCCCTGAGAAAGACATTCCTTCTTAAGGACTGTTCGCATACACAGGAGACTAATGAATATATGAAATTTGTGCATAAAATCATCCTTTAAATACAACAAAGGACTTACTCATTTACCGCCCCCCCCCCCCAAAAAAACATCTTTGGAAGAAAGACGACCGTGATTGTCACTGAGTTATGGGATTATGAATAATTTTCCTCATTCTTTTTACTATTTTCCAAGGTTTTACACAAAGACCAATTCTTACCTTTAAAAATCAGGGAAAAAAATTTATTTATTTTTTTGATTAAAGAAATCCTAGGGTAGGCTCTAAGGTGAAGAATCAGTCTGAGAACTGTGAGCCAGCCCAACCCTTGCCTTTGTGTGCTTTAGAAATAGGCCAGGCCCGGCCCGTGGGGACCGGCAGGATTCTGCCCCACTCACCCCTTCCAACAAGCACCACCAGCTATGCACACACTCAGTGCTGTTTGCTCCATCTCTCTGTGGCCCAGACTTCTATTACGTCAAGTTCTGCTTACCTGTTCATTTGCACCTGTGTGTGACTGTGTGACCAGGGTCCTCAACCTTCACACGCTGACCAGGAATTTGAGGCCTAGCACTGGGGAATCTAAACTGGCCTTGACGTTCTACTCGAAACTCCCGTCTAAAGAAGGCACCCCGGTGCGCTTCCGGGAAGATGGCAGAAGAGTAAGACGCAAAGATCACCTTCCTCCCCACAGATACACCAGAAATACATCTACACTTGGAACAACTCCTACAGAACACCTACTGAACGCTGGCAGAAGACCTCAGACCTCCCAAAAGGCAAGAAACCCCCCACGTACCTGGGTAGGGCAAAAGAAAAAAGAATAAACAGAGACAAAAGGATAGGGACGGGACCTGCACCAGTGGGAGGGAGCCGTGAAGGAGGAAAGGTTTCTACACACTAGGAAGCCCCTTCACGGGCAGAGACTGTGGGTGGCGGAGGGGGAAAACTTCGGAGGCGCGGAGGAGAGCAAAGCAACAGGGGTGCGGAGGGCAAAGTGAAGAGATTCCTGCACAGAGGATGAGTGCTGACCAGAACTCACTAGCCCGAGAGGCTTGTCTGCTCACCTGCCGGGGCGGGCGGGGCTGGGAGCTGAGGCTCGGGCTTCGGTCGGACCCCAGGGAGAGGACGGGGGTTGGCGGCGTGAACACAGCCTGCAAGGGGTTACTGCACCACAGCTAGCCGGGAGGGAGTCCGGGGAAATGTCTGGACCTGCCGAAGAGGCAAGAGACTTTTTCTTCCCTCTTTGTTTCCTGGTGCACGAGGAGAGGGGATTAAGAGCGCTGCTTAAAGGAGCTCCACAGACGGGCGCGAGCCGCGGCTAAAAGCGCGGACCCCAGAGACGGGCATGAGACGCTAAGGCTGCTGCTGCCGCCACCAAGAAGCCTGTGTGCGAGCACGGGGCACTCTCCACACCCCCATTCCGGGGAGCCTGTGCAGCCTGCCACTGCCAGGGTCCCGGGATCCAGGGACAACTTACCCGGGAGAACGCACGGCGCGCCTCAGGCTGCTGCAACGTCACGCTGGCCTCTGCCGCCGCAGGCTCGCCCCGCACTCCGTGCCCCTCCCTCCCCCCCCCCACCCCGGCCTGAGTGCGCCAGAGCCCCCGAAGAAGCTGCTCCTTTAACCCCGTCCTGTCTGAGCGAAGAACAGACGCCCTCCAGCGACCTACACGCCGAGGCGGGGCCAAATCCAAAGCTGAGCCCCTGGGAGCTGTGAGAACAAAGAAGAGAAAGGGAAATCTCTCCCAGCAGCCTCAGAAGCAGCGGATTAAAGCTCCACAATCAACTTGATATACCCTGCATCTGTGGAATACCTGAATAGACAACGAATCATCCCAAATTGAGGAGGTGGACTTTGAGAGCAAGATTTATGATTTTCTCCCCTTTTCCTCTTTTTGTGAGTGTGTATGTGTATGCTTCTGTGTGAGATTTTGTCTGTATAGCTTTGCTTCCACCATTTGTCCTAGGGTTCTATCCATCCGTTTTTTGTTGTTGTTGTTTTAATTTTTTTTCTCTTAATAATTATTTTTTTATTTTAATAACTTTATTATACTTTATCCTTTCTTTTTTTCTTCCTTCCCTCCTTCCTTCCTTCCTCCCTCCCTCCCTCCTTTCTTTCTTTCTACTTCTACTAATTCTTTCTTTCTACTTTTTCTCCCTTTTATTCTGAGCCGTGTGGATGAAAGGCTCTTGGTGCTGCACCCAGTAGTCAGTGCTGTGCCTCTGAGGTGGGAGAGACAACTTCAGGACACTGGTCCACAAGAGACCTCCCAGCTCCACATAATATCAAATGGCGAAAATCTCCCAGAGATCTCCATCTCAACACCAACACCCAGCTTCACTCAACGACCAGCAAGCTTCAGTGCTGGACATCCTATGCCAAACAACTAGCAAGACTGGAACACAACCCTGCCCATTAGCAGAGAGGCTGCCTAAAATCATGATAAGTCCACAGACACCCCAAAACACACCACCAGACGTGGACCTGCCCACCAGAAAGATAAGATCCAGCCTCATCCACCCACAGTAAGATAAGCAAAATGAGAAGACAGAAAAACACACAGCAGATGAAGGAGCAAGATAAAAACCCACCAGACCTAACAAATGAAGAGGAAATAGGCAGTCTACCTGAAAAAGAATTCAGAATAATGATAGTAAAGATGATCCAAAATCGTGGGAATAGAATGGACAAAATACAAGAAACATTTAACAAGGACCTAGAAGAACTAAAGATGAAACAAACAACGATGAATAACACAATAAATGAAATTAAAAATACTCTAGATGGGATCAATAGCAGAATAACTGAGGCAGAAGAACAGTTAAGTGACCTGGAAGATAAAATAGTGGAAATAACTACTGCAGAGCAGAATAAAGAAAAAAGAATGAAAAGAACTGAGGACAGTTTCAGAGACCTCTGGGGCAACATTAAATGCACCAACATTCGAATTATAGGGGCTCCAGAAGAAGAGAAAAAGAAAGGGACTGAGAAAATATTTGAAGAGATTGTAGTTGAAAACTTCCCTAATATGGGAAAGGAAATAGTTAATCAAGTCCAGGAAGCACAGAAAGTCCCATACAGGATAAATCCAAGGAGAAACATGCCAAGACACATATTAATCAAACTGTCAAAAATTAAATACAAAGAAAACATATTAAAAGCAGCAAGGGAAAAAAAACAGATAACACACAAGGGAATCCCCATAAGGTTAACAGCTGATCTTTCAGCAGAAACTCTGCAAGCCAGAAGGGACTGGCAGGACATATTTAAAGTGATGAAGGAGAAAAACCTGCAACCAAGATTACTCTACCCAGCAAGGATCTCATTCAGATTTGATGGAGAAATTAAAACCTTTACAGACAAGCAAAAGCTGAGAGAGTGCAGCACCACCAAACCACCTTACAACAACTGCTAAAGGAATTTCTCTAGACAAGAAACACAAGAGAAGGAAAAGACCTACAATAACGAACCCAAAACAATTAAGAAAATGGGAATAGGAACATACATATCAATAATTACCTTAAATGTAAATGGACTAAATGCTCCCACCAAAAGACACAGTTTGGCTGAATGGATACAAAAACAAGACCCACTTCAGACCTAGAGACACATACAGACTGAAAGTAAGGGGATGGAAAAAGATATTTCATGCAAATGGAAACCAAAAGAAAGCTGGAGTAGCAATTCTCATATCAGACAAAATAGACTTTAAAATAAAGACTATTAAAAGAGACAAAGAAGGACACTACATAATAATCAAGGGATCGATCCAAGAAGAAGATATAACAATTGTAAATATTTATGCACCCAACATGGGAGCACCTCAATACATAAGGCAAATACTAACAGCCATAAAAGGGGAAATCGACAGTAACACATTCATAGTAGGGGACTTTAACACCCCACTTTCACCAATGGACAGATCATCCATAATGAGAATAAGGAAAAACAAGCTTTAAATGATACATTAAACAAGATGGACTTAATTGATATTTATAGGACATTCCATCCAAAAACAACAGAATACACATTTTTCTCAAGTGCTCATGGAACATTCTCCAGGATAGATCATATCTTGTGTCACAAATCAAGCCTTGTTAAATGTAAGAAAATCGAAGTTGTATGAAGTATCTTTTCCGACTACAATGCTATGAGACTAGATATCAATTACAGGAAAAGATCTGTAAAAAGTACAAATACATGGAGGCTAAACAATACACTACTTAATAACGAAGTGATCACTGAAGAAATCAAAGAGGAAATCAAAAAATACCTAGAAACAAATGACAGTGGAGACACAACGACCCAAAATCTATGGGATGCAGCAAAAGCAGTTCTAAGAGGGAAATTTATAGCAATACAATCCTACCTTAAGAAACAGGAAACATCTCGAATAAACAACCTAACCTTGCACCTAAAGCAATTAGAGAAAGAACAAAAAAACCCCAACATTAGCGAAGGAAAGAAATCATAAAAATCAGATGAGAAATAAATGAAAAAGAAATGAAGGAAATGATAGCAAAGATCAATAAAACTAAAAGCTGGTTCTTTGAGAAGATAAACAAAATTGATAAACCATTAGCCAGACTCATCAAGAAAAAAAGGGAGAAGACTCAAATCAATAGAATTAGAAATGAAAAAGGAGAAGTAACAACTGACACTGCAGAAATACAAAAGATCATGAGAGATTACTACAAGCAACTCTATGCCAATAAAATGGACAACCTGGAAGAAATGGACAAATTCTTAGAAATGCACAACCTGCCAAGACTGAATCAGGAAGAAATAGAAAATATGAACAGACCAATCACAAGCACTAAAATTGAAACTGTGATTAAAAATCTTCCAACAAACAAAAGCCCAGGATCAGATGGTTTCACAGGCGAATTCTATCAAACATTTAGAGAAGAGCTAACACCTATCCTTCTCAAATTCTTCCAAAATATAGCAGAGGGAGGAACACTCCCAAACTCATTCTATGAGGCCACCATCACCCTGATAACAAAACCAGACAAGGATGTCACAAAGAAAGAAAACTACAGGCCAATATCACTGATGAACATAGATGCAAAACTCCGCAACAAAATACTAGCAAACAGAATCCAACAGCACATTAAAAGGATCATACACCATGATCAAGTGGGGTTTATTCCGGGTATGCAAGGATTCTTCAATATATGCAAATCAATCAACATGATACACCATATTAACAAATTGAAGGTGAAAAAACATGTGATCATCTCAATAGATGCAGAGAAAGCTTTTGACAAAATTCAACACCCATTTATGATAAAAACCCTGCAGAAAGTAGGCATAGAGGGAACTTTCCTCAACATAATAAAGGCCATATATGACAAACCCACAGCCAACATTGTCCTCAATGGTGAAAAACTGAAAGCATTTCCACTAAGATCAGGAACAAGACAAGGTTGCCCACTCTCACCACTATTATTCAACATAGTTTTGGAAGTTTTAGCCACAGCAATCAGAGAAGAAAAGGAAATAAAAGGAATCCAAATCGGAAAAGAAGAAGTAAAGCTGTCACTGTTTGTAGATGACATGATACTATACATAGAGAATCCTAAAGATGCTACCAGAAAACTACTAGAGCTAATCAATGACTTTGGTAAAGTAGCAGGATACAAAATTAATGCACAGAAATCTCTGGCATTCCTATACACTAATGATGATATACCATGTTCTTGGATTGCAAGAATCAACATTGTGAAAATGACTCTACTACCCAAAGCAATCTACAGATTCAATGCAATCCCTATCAAACTACCACTGACATTTTTCACAGAACTAGAACAAAAAAATTCACAATTTGCATGGAAACACAAAAGACCCCGAATAGCCATAGCAATCTTGAGAACGAAAAACAGAGCTGGAGGAATCAGGATCCCTGACTTCACACTATACTACAAAGCTACAGTAATCAAGACAGTATGGTACTTGCACAAAAACAGAAAGATAGATCAATGGAACAGGATAGAGAGCCCAGAGAAAAACGCACGCACATATGGTCACCTTATCTTTGATAAAGGAGGCAAGAATGTACAGTGGAGAAAGGATAGCCTCTTCAACAAGTGGTGCTGGGAAAACTTGACAGGTACATTTAAAAGTATGAGATTAGATCACTCCCTAACACCATACACAAAAATAAGCTCAAAATGGATTAAAGACCTAAATGTAAGGCCAGAAACTACCAAACTCTTAGAGGAAAACATAGGCAGAACACTCTATGACATAAATCACAGCAAGATCCTTTTTGACCCTCCTCCTAGAGAAATGGAAATAAAAACAAAAATAAACAAATGGAACCTAATGAAACTTCAAAGCTTTTGCACAGCAAAGGAAACCATAAACAAGACCAAAAGACAACCCTCAGAATGGGAGAAAATATTTGCAAATGAAGCAACTGACAAAGGATTAATCTTCAAAATTTATAAGCAGCTCATGCAGCTCAATAACAAAAAAACAAACAACCCAATCCAAAAATGGGCAGAAGACCTAAATAAACATTTCTCCAAAGAAGATATACAGACTGCCAACAAGCATATGAAAGAATGCTCAACATCATTAATCATTAGAGAAATGCAAATCAAAACTACAATGAGATATCATCAGAATGGCCATCATCAAAAGATCTAGAAACAATAAATGCTGGAGAGGGTGTGGAGAAAAGGGAACTTTCTTGCACTGTTGGTGGCAATGTAAATTTATACAGCCACTGTGGAGAACAGTATGGAGGTTCCTTAAAAAACTCCAAATAGGGGCTTCCCTGGTGGCACAGTGGTTGAGAGTCTGCCTGCTGATGCAGGGGACACAGGTTTGTGCCCCGGTCCAGGAAGATCCCACATGCCGCGGAGTGGCTGGGCCCATGAGCCATGGCCACTGAGCCTGCATGTCCAGAGCCTAAAAAACAAAACAAACAAAAAAACTACAAATAGAACTACCATATGACCCAGCAATCCCACTACTGGGCATATACACTGAGAAAACCATAATTCAAAAAGAATCATGTACCAAAATATTCATTGCAGCTCTATTTACAATAGCCAGGAGATGGAAACAACATAAGTGTCCATCATCGCGAATGGATAAAGAAGATGTGGCACATATATACAATGGAATATTACTCAGCCATAAAAAGAAACGAAATTGAGGTATTTGTAATGAGGTGGATAGACCTAGAGTCTGTCATACAGAGTGAAGTAACTCAGAAAGAGAAAGACAAATACCGTATGCTAACACATATATACGGAATTTAAGGGAAAAAAATGTCATGAAGAACCTAGGGGTAAGACAGGAATAAAGACACAGACCTCCTAGAGAATGGACTAGAGGATATGTGGAGGGGGAAGGGTAAGCTGTGACAAAGAGTGAGAGAGGTGTGGACATATATACACTACCAAACGTAAGGTAGATAGCTAGTGGGAAGCAGCCACATAGCACAGGGAGATCAGCTCGGTGCTTTGTGACCACCTGGAGGGGTGGGATAGGGAGGGTGGGAGGGAGGGAGACGCAAGAGGGAAGAGATATGGGAACATATGTATATGTATAACTGATTCACTTTGTTATAAAGCAGAAACTAACACACCATTGTAAAGCAATTATACTCCAATAAAGATGTAAAAAAAAAACAAAAACTACAATGAGGTATCACCTCACACCAGTTTGAATGGGCATCATCAGAAAATCTACAAACAACAAATGCTAGAGAGGGTGTGGAGAAAGGGGAACCCTCTTGCCCTGTTGGTGGGAATGTAAATTGATACAGCCACTATGAAGAACAGTATGGAGGTTCCTTAAAAAACTAAAAATAAAATTACCATATGATCCAGCAATCCCACTACTGGGCATATATACCCAGAGAAAACCATAAATCAAAAAGACACATGCACCCCAATGATCATTGCAGCACCATTTACAATAGCCAGCTCATGGAAGCAACCTAAATGCCCATTGACAGACGAATGGATAAAGACGATGTGGTACATATGTACAATGGAATAATACTCAGCCATAAAAAGGAACGTAACTGAGTCATTTGTTGAGACGTGGATGGATCTAGAGACTGTCATAGAGAGTGATGTAAGTCAGAAAGAGAAAAACAAATATCGTATATTAACGCATGTATGTGGAACCTAGAAAAATGGTACAGATAAACCGGTTTGCAGGGCAGAAATTGAGACACTGATGTAGAGAACAGACGTATGGACACCAAGGGGGGAAAACTGCGGTGGGGTGGGGATGGTGGTGTGCTGAATTGGGCGATTGGGATTGACATGTATACACTGATGTGTATAAAATTGATGACTAATAAGAACCTGCAGTATAAACAAACAAACAAAACAACATACTAAACTTTCTTTGGGTTATTTGTGTGGAAATATGTTAATATAAATGTTTCAGACATTACATGAAATTTCTGAAAATCTTTTATGTTCTGGTATAATGTTATAAGTCATAACTCTAGTTATTACTTTAATATGTATATCTCAGAAATAACTAAATTTCCTTGTCAATTGCATTATTATGAACTTTCATCAAATCTTTAACCATGGTCATTTTTAAGTCTTTTGTCATTTACAGACAGTTCTGGGTGTACTCTGATGCTTTTGCAAAAATGTTCCTATAAAAGGGTTTCAGGGCTTCCCTGGTGGCGCAGTGGTTGAAAGTCCGCCTGCCGATGCAGGGGACGCGGGTTCGTGCCCTGGTCTGGGAGGATCCCACATGCCGCGGAGCGGCTGGGCCCGTGAGCCATGGCCGCTGAGCCTGCGCGTCCGGAGCCTGTGCTCCGCAACGGGAGAGGCCACAACAGTGAGAGGCCCACGTACCGCAAAAAAAAAAAAAAAGGTTTCATCTTCAAGGAATTCACGGAAAAGACTCTGACAAGTACAGGTTTCTGGTAACTGACTATAACTGCTGAACTGAATGAATAAGCATTTTCAGAACTCTAATGGAAAACTGATGAATTCATAAAAGTGCTAACAAAAGATCAAGATGAAAAAAAAGGAAAAAACAATAATAATTCAGAATCCCCCCACCCGCATTTCTGTTAATGTTTTGGAATCCATGTAGTATGGACTTTATTCTTTCTTTAATGTATAGTTACTTATGCATTCTCATGAATATAATCTCTGGGTCCTCCAATTTTCTATTTTGTTATGCTTAGTGTTTTATAAAGTTAGCTATATTATTTTTCATTTACACGTTCAAAATTAAGCTAGAGTTAATAATGACCTCAAGAAAAAATCACCTCACACCATACATTCTTTTTAACCAAATTTCAATTAACTGGAAAGTTTGGGTAATACTGTGTAATGAACCTCTCTCCCTCTTTCCTCCCTATCTTTCCCCTCCCTCCTTCCCCCCTCCCTCACCTCCTTCCTTCCTTCCTCCCTTCCTTCCATCCTTCCTTCCTTCCCTCCTTCCCTCCCTCCTGCCTTGCTTCCTTCCTTCCTTTTTCCCCTCTTTCCACCCTTTGACATAATCTAATCTTTGCTCCAGTTTTAGCTTTATTTTTTGCATAGAAACATTTAAAAAAAACAAAATCCCAACTCCTAAACTACGCATTTTCCTCCTTGAAAGCTCATACAATCCTAAAGCTATAAATTCCTTGTCTTCTAGATGATAATACAGAGGCCCAGGAAGTTCAGGTGTCCTGCCCACTTTCATTCTCACAGGAGAGTCATAATTAGGTCCCAGATCTCCAGCGCCATTTGCATTACACAACTGCTCCTCTCATTTGGTTGTGTGTGTGTGTGTGTGTCTCCCCTGTTCTGCTCTTCCTTCCAAGCCTTCTCCCTTCCACAGACAAATATTAAATACCAAGTATGTGCCAGCCACTGTTCAAGGTGTTAGGAGATATGAAGATGAACAAGGCAGTCTCTGTTTTCTAGAAAGTTACAATTTAGTGAGGGACTCAGACAAGTAACAAATAATTACAGTACAGCATGAAGATGGGTGCCTATGAAGGTGGTCAAAAGATACAAACTTCCAGTTGTAAAATAAGTAAGATACGAGATGTAATGTACAGCATGGCAACTAGTTAATAATATGGTATTGATTATTTGAAATTTGCTAAGAGGGTAGACGTTAAAAGTTCTCATTACAAGAAAAAGAAAAAGAAGTTCTTTGGAACTATGTGTAGTTGTTACCGATCAGGGTCCTTGGGCTCTACCCTGCTTTTGCTCCGGGAACCTCAGAAGTGGAAGTTGTATTTTGGCCTTTTTGTATCTTGTTTATAACTTGCCCCAACTGCTCATGCATGTGGTTATTTTTAGTCCCTTATAGTTTCTTTGTATTCAGTTGCTGGAGGAGATGAGGAGATGTTTGTCCAGGTGCAAGCACTGCAGTAAAGGGTCCCAGGTCCCAGGTCCCAGCCGGTTTCATAGTGACAGATGTTAACTAGACCTATTGTGATGATCATTTCCACTGTATACAGATATCAAATCATTGTTATGCTGTACACCTAATGTTAGATGTCAATTGTATAATTTTTATAATTCAATAAAAAATGAATTATATCTAAAAAAAAAAAAAAAGGCACCCCAGACAGTTTACGTCAAGAAACAGCAGTTTTACTTACCTTTCAGCGTGAAGGAATACCAGAAAGGGCTTCACTAAATAAAGGGTATGCCGACATGGGCAAGTAAGAAGGAGAGAATGCCTGCTTTCAAGTCCCCTTTCTGCACGTGCAACTTAAAGACAGATCTTTACTCACCACGGCGTTGGGTCTTCATCAACCTCAACATCCGGACCAACTTCTTTTGACTTTCAAAACAGGGCCCCTGGGCTTCCCTGGTGGCACAGTGGTTGAGAATCTGCCTGCTAATGCAGGGGACACGGGTTCGAGCCCTGGTCTGGGAGGATCCCACATGCCGCGGAGCAATTGGGCCCGTGAGCCACAACTACTGAGCCTGCGCGTCTGGAGCCTGTGCTCCGCAACAAGAGAGGCCGCGATAGTGAGAGGCCCGCGCACCGCGATGAAGAGTGGCCCCTGCTTGCCACAACTAGAGAAAGCCCTCACACAGAAACGAAGACCCAACACAGCAAAAATAAATTAATTAATTAATAAACTCCTACCCCCAACATCAAAAAAAACAAAACAAAACAAGGCCCCTAACCACCCCAGCCCTAGGACAGCGCTCACACCTTCCTAAGTGGTCACACAGATCCCCGTGGCCAATTTACCGTTCACTCTAACAGGCCACGGGCCCCCCTCGGGGTTCCATGTGTTCTGGGAGCCTGAGCTTGAGAACATTCTGCTGCCTGGTCAAATCTGGAGGGTACACTCACAGCCCTCGGCGCTTCCCATGTTGGCAAAACCTCCCAGGTAACTGACGGAGGCTGTGAGAGGTGAAACAGCCACCTGCATCATCCGACCGAGCTACCAAAGTGACCTGATGGAGAAGGAGGGAGGGAGGGAAGGAAGAAAGGGCCTATTATCTGCCCGGGCAAATAAATAGGGTTAAATCTGGCCATCAGGACTGGCGACACAATTTGCAAAACTTGGTACAAAATGAAAACATTTTGTACTTTACCTTTTAAAAGTATTAAGAATTTCAAGACAGTCACCCAGAGCAGAAACTAAGTGTGGGACCCTTCTACGCACAGTGCCCTGTGTGACACGTAAACACCCAGGAAGCTGGTCCTGCTGGCTGTCGGTGGGCAAGTCATTGGCTTCCATGTCCAAATAAGCAGTTGTCAGGTGGGCCAGAGAGAGGAAAGCAGTGAAATAAATAAATAAACTCACAAACAAGCCATCAAGAAGGGAAAAGCTCCAAGTCCCAGGTCAGCCTTGAATTTGCAGACAGCTCAAGGCATTGTTCAGATAGTTTTCTATTTTGTCATCTGGAAAAATGGGGCATTATTAATGACAAACATCACGGTGGTATGACTCGAACTTGGCAGTTCCTGATCCTGCCAAGTGATGAGCATGTTAAATATACCCTCAATCCAACTATGGAGAGCAGTTTTCATTATGGCAGAACTGGACGGAATTCAAATCACTCTGCAAAAAAAACCATCAAGCCATAATTTTCTCCCCCAGTGTACTCATCATGTTCAGATAGAAGACAGTTGTGAAATGAATGAAATTTACCTTTTTCTGGGCCGCCAAAGACAGCATTAAGAGCCTTCATTTCTGGAAACCCCTGAGCCAACCCAGGCCCAAGCTCCCACCTGGACCAGCCCTCCCTCGAAAGCCCCCAGAAACTCCTCATTCCAGCTTTTCTGGGATTCACCAGCTTCCCATATTCCCAAAGTTCCCCCCAGGTCTTGGCAGGGATCCCAACAAATAAATTTATGTACATATTTTTAAACCAATTATTTTATTTTTATGCTCAAAAAGTGGTTGGAGCCAAATTTTTTAACAAAATTCATAGAATTCAGGATCCCTTCAAGCTGGATCCTCCATCCTTAATAAACAGTTAAAGAAAAATGTCCAGGCACCAACTGCAAAGCCTGCCAAAGCCAGACACTGCTTTGCAATGTAAATCACTTTTTTAGGAGAAAAGAGAAAACATCAAGATTCTAAAACTGGCACTAAAAGAGTCCTGCCGAGGTGGATGAATGGTTTGTGGAGCTGTAAAAACATACTGAGGCCTTGTATGAACACATCCTGGGCCTTCAGACATACGAGCCACATCATTATAAACGGTCTGGTGTATGGGCTGCACGGGCCTACCCGCTCACACATCTACCCCACATACACCCACAGTTCCTCCTCTGGGGGACTAAGCAAACACATGAAACTCCTAGGCCCTGTGGCTAAAAGAGGCACTCTTTTATTCTGAGTAGCTATATTTCAGGGAAAGGCAGGGGAAAGGAACAGAGATTAGTTGATAGCCTACTGTGTGCTAATTTCTATGTTCAGTGCTTTCACAGCCGTTGACCCATCTTTTCTTCCCAAGGTAAGCCCCAGTTTAAAGGTGAGTGACTCTCTCAAGGTCACAAGCTGATCTGCAGTGGCCAGGGGGTTCAAACCCACTTCAGCAGTCCCAAAGCCTTCTTCTTTCCTCTCCACGACAGTGCAGTTCTGACACTCTGTGAGCCATAGGCAGGGTCCCTAGCTGAGCTGAAGACCCAGCCAACTGTCCGGGGAGGGCCAACTGTGGAGCTCAGGAGGTCACAGCTTGTCCTCCCTCCCCACTGGGAGGAGTCCAGCCTGAAAACAGAACAGGACTGGAGGCTGTGACGGTCAGCACACTCCAGTAAAGTAGCTGGACACAGCACTAGGGTGTCCAGCCAGGAGGAGGCCAAGAGCAGGCACTGGAAGAAATCCACCCTCGGCCAGGTCGCTGCAGTGGGGCCATCTGTGCAGAGAAGAGGGTCCCTGCCATCAGCCACCTGTCAGTCGGTAGCCATCCCACAAGTGGAGAGCTCACTGCCTGGCTCAAAGCCTGGTTCTACTCTTTACCAGCTGGGGGACCTTGAACAAGTTACCTAAACGCTCTGCCTCACTGTCCAATACCAAACCGAGGGGTTTGGAAGATCAGATTGAATACATCCAAAGCCCTCGGAACAGTCCCTAGGACACAGAGAGTGAGTGATCATTGTTAGATGTTAGTGTGTACCAAGCACATTCTGAAGCCGACCTGGGACATCAGAAAGTTCTCTCAACTCCAAAGAGACAGAGCTGTCTGTGGGAAGCCATGGAGCTCCCAACAGTAGCCCGACACTCAGCAGCCCCTCACACAGAGCGCTCAGTGGTCTTAGCTCCGAGAGGGGAGACCCTCTGCTTGCACAATCCAGGCAGACCGTGATCCATGAGCTGCAGCCTGCAGACAGGGTGATGTGCCACATTCCTGTGACAGGATGCCCAGTCCCTTCCCTGGGGCTCAACGTTAAGGCCCACCCATGGCGGAAGTGGTGCTTCTGAGAAAAAACTATCAAATCACTGAGGCTGAAACCATTGGCAAATTCCTGGGGAGTGTCGCAAAGAGGGCACCATCATTCCCCTTTTATGATTATAATAAAATGCTTGGGTGCTGCCAGGGGACTTGCCATTCCCCCAAACCAATCCCTGCAGCTTCCCCACGGGAGGGCCACCCTTCCAGCCAAAGAACTTTCCCAGCATGGAGTCCATCAGCATTTCCAGCAGCTGGAGAACTGGTTTTCCTCCAAGACTGTGGGAGACTAATGGTTCAATTTGTAGCTGCTTAATGGTGTTCTAGGCAGCCTCCTCCACTCATTTGCCCCTGGGCTACCCAAGGACTCACGGTTAATGGGGCAGGTGGAGAAGCCTTTTGTTTCCCCTTGACTGGGCGTGTTAACACTGATCTGTTATGCTATCAGGTCTCTGTGTCTTAATCTCAGTCTTGCTCTGGTGGAATGTTCCTCTCCCACATTCTTCTATCAAGGCCAGGAATTGAATATCCAGAAACTGATAGCTTCAGCCAGTGCCCAGCTTGTGTTCTCCAAGGATCCAGTCCTTAAGAAGGCAGATATCTAAAACCAGCTTAAAATGATAAGAACATGTAACACCCTCCCCTTTACCAAAATGATTGCTCTCTTTTGCAATATTGATAGCTCTGTCTGCACCTTTGCTAAGGACATGAGAATTCACAAGATTAGACAAGAAAGGGTTTCGGTTTGCTTGTTAGTTTCTCCACAACCTCCTTCCCCCACCCATCTCTTTACACTTCTGTTCACTCTGTGCCCTACAGTTACTAAGACCCCTTTTATACATTTTGTCCCCTTCAGTAAAACACGGTTTCAGTGCCAGTAACATGATCATTCGTTTTCATCTGAGTCTACGAAACAGAATCCAGAAAATTCGGTACACGGAGGTAGAAGTCTACTCCCTAGTGGCTAGCCTTCTTAAGAGCCCAGTCACAGAGCCCACAGAACATCAGGCAGCTTTGGCCCTGCATCTTCCTCCGATGGAGGGGGAGCTGACTGACTCAAGCATCCTCACGACCACTGGCTGTCCTGGACATTGGTTGGAGGGGTTCTCCAACTGGGTGGGGGGATGGGGGTGGGAACCAAGAGTTCCCAGCCAGGTAGCCCCACCACTTCTACTGGGAGAATTCCATGACTTCCATTGGCTTTGCTTGGGGAGCACAGAGGTGCTGGGACAGTTTTGGCTGTCCACAATTGTCATGTTCTTTTTGGTGACTGTTGGTTGCCTCCCATAATTTGAGATGGTGAAGGCAAGAGGACTCATCCCCTGCACTTATTCCTAGGGTAGATGTGCTGGGAGACATGGCTGTCTCCACTCTACATGTCTTGTTAGCAAGCCATTGAGTGCCCTTTGTTCTGGACTACCTTTTCAAGGATGTTTGTAGAGTGAATAGTCCTGGGAGACAGAGATAGTGTCTCTCCCCAGAACTTACTTCCGTTATAAAAAGACTTGGTTTCCCTAAACTCAGGTGTCACCTCCTGTGCCAAGATCCACTCCACGCTTAGTTAGTATCTGGCCCTCTTATCACCCTGTGGGCGTTGAAGCTCAAGGAACGGGTGCAAAAATGCTGATACTGTGGCTACTGCTATTGCTGGGAGTGACAAACTGCCCTTCAGCTCTGATGCAAGAGTCTCGTGTCTTCTACCAGCATCCATGAAACTGTGGCAGGCTAACAGGTTAGCTGGCAAGTAGGGTCATGTCTCAGGCACTTCACAGTTCTTGACACTATGTTATAATGACAGCAAATATCGGGCCACATGTTAGCACGCATGCAAACATTTATTCGCAAGCAGGCCCCAAAGAGTCACATAATCCGTTCTTTTAGTGAGGTGAGGTTCTGCCTCTCTAACCCTCAGGCATGTCCCCAAGTCCCTGGCTTACCTGAGGTTGACGCGGCAATGTTCCAGTGGCAAGATTCAGCTAATATTCTATTTGGATCAAGTGAAAGAATCCCCCCAACCCCCCCATCAAGTAACCAGACACAGGACTGGATCGCAGCTCTATGCCAAGAATACCACTCCAAAAGGTACTGGTTTCTGGGCCCACCAGTCTTCTATTCTGTTCATACAAATGTATATTTCTACCCAATGCACGTAAATTAAATGGCAATCAACTCTCCAATAAAAAGTTATTTCCAACATTCTTTATAAGAAGTGAAAAATCATCCTCAGCAGGTCTAGATGGACCTAGTTGAACTGAGCTTGTGGTAATGGACTTGGGGTGTGAATTCTCAATTAGGATCTTTTAAATGCGAACTTACTAACCCTGGAATATGAATCCCAGACTGGGACAGAGTTCAAATGTCTAAGCTACCCTACGATTTGATTAAAACCAACAAGTCACACACATGGTTCAAACTGTCTGCTCTGCAGTATGTTAAAGTAAATTACAACACTTTCAAGGAGGCATTTGTTTTTTGAAGATCCAGCTTCTGGGACACACGGCTCTCTTCTCTTTCGCTTCTCTGTGTTCCGTCTGTTGCAAGGGAACATTCGGTAGGCTCTTCTTGGCTTGTAGAGCCTTAGGTCTTTGGCCCAAATGGCCTAAAGATGAGTACCAGGTACAGTCCCAAGTCATTTAACTTACCCCCTTTAAACCCAGTTTAAAACCCTAATAACTCTCGCCCTTTCTCCTCCCTTCAA
Source organism: Lagenorhynchus albirostris (assembly GCF_949774975.1). Lineage (NCBI taxonomy): Eukaryota > Metazoa > Chordata > Mammalia > Artiodactyla > Delphinidae > Lagenorhynchus > Lagenorhynchus albirostris. The sequence goes on from NC_083097.1 coordinate 58,386,071, forward strand.
GTTGCCTAGCTCCTTTGTCAGCCCCAACTCGTGGCACACATTTATTCATTCAACAACTATTTATTTCAACCCCTGTAGACACTATGCTTCTTTAAGACCCTTGTGCCACACAATCAGCTTCTGTATTCTGGCCCACACAGATTCTCTCATCGCTGGTCAGACAGAGTGGCGTCATATCCTTTTCTTTTGAAGATGAAATAAGATAAAATCCTTATGACCCTGTCACATGGTCACCTCCAAGTGCACTACCCAGCAGGATCTCCCAGAGTCATGGAACAGCAAGCCTCCCAGACCAATGAACATGCTCATCCTGCGCAGTTTATTACGTTTATTTAAACACATAACAAGGGAACCAGATGAGTTAGGTCAACATACTTAGAGCAACATATAAGAGCGGCAGAAGGACCCCACTACCTGAATCCTGGTTACACAATGTTCCTATTTTCTCTTATATTCTCTCTCTCTGTGTCTCTTCTATGAGCCTTCTCTGCTACTGCTGTGGTTAGAAGGACCCAAGCTGATGTAGGCCAAAGACGTGCCCTTGCTCTATCAGGGACAGAGGCAAGTATACCTGGCCAAGAGCTGGAACTTGCCAAATAGCCTCTGAACAACTGTGGATTTTACTTTGGTTCTTGGGCTGAACACATGTGGGCCCATTGCGGGTGCCCATTTCAGGGTGACATAGCTGTCAGCCCAGAAGTGATGAAAACTTACGGCTTAATCTTTCTATTCCTTCCTTATCTAAAGGTAACACTCTTGTTTGTTCCATTATATTCTAATTGTTAACATGTCTTCCAGGTCACTAATTTACTTACTACTTATACTTAACATACCTTCTGAATTCTGCCTGTGCCTCACAAGCCCCTTGCTTCTTCATTACTGCATGCCTAACACATCCACTGAGTCTTGCCCGTGTCTCATAAGCTATGAGCTTACTTCGGTGGTAATGTATGCTTAACAACTAAGCTTCAAAAATCCCATTTGGGCTTCCCTGGTGGCGCAGTGGTTGAGAGTCTGCCTGCCGATGCAGGGGACGCGGGTTCGTGCCCCGGTCCGGGAAGATCCCACATGCCGCGGAGCGGCTGGGCCCGTGAGCCATGGCCGCTGAGCCTGCGCGTCCGGAGCCTGTGGTCCGCAACGGGAGAGACCACAACAGTGAGAGGCCCGCGTACCACACACAAAAAAAAGGAAAGCCTGTTCCAGGAAAAAGATTAGTTTGTTCCAGCTTGAGCCAAAGTGTCCAGTCAGCACTCAGCAAAGTGGCAAAATTGTTTTCTAGCCATGTAGCACTTAATTTACAACTGTCCCAAGGACTGGGTAAGCAAGGTCAGCTCACAGGATAAATCACTCCTCTGCACATGTCTGTGCGTCATCTCAGGATAAAGGAATCCCAAAGGCAGGTCCTGAACCAAAGTGCCCCCCTACCACGTGCTTGTGTTGATTCCTCAGCCCCTGGCCCATTACTACCTAGAGAATCCAGAAAGAGTTTGTTCAAAGACTTCTACCTCTGTCTACCCCTCCCCCCATTCTGGGACTCTATTTCTCCTCCATCCCATCACTAGTCCTGTAAAACGCATATGACATTTTTTGTGCAGTGGGAAAGTGCCTCGGGGTCAAGGTCATTAGCTAAGCCAAAAGACGCTGTCCCCCACAATTCAGTTACCTGGATTCAGGTTTCCAGCGTTAACCAGTGTCCTTCCGCGTCTTCCCTATGCACCTCCACCCAGGGGACCACCTGGGGTGGCAAGTTCTACTTCAGCGCCAGGCCTAAGCTGAGCCGTTCTCTGCGCTTCCTGCCCACAGAGAGCAAGGCCCTTTCTTCTCGGTTTTACACCCCTGCAGCTCCTGCTTGGCCTCTTGAGCCCAGGTTGGCTCCATCACAAACTCCCCCGGGGCACTGCAGGTGACTAGAGCAACTGCTGGGCTTCCCTGAACTCCCTCCTCCCAACACACTGGTCTCTCTCTCCTACTCGCTGGCCCTCCCTCTACAAATTCTCCTTTCCAACTTTCAGACTTTTTCAGCTTCCTCCCCCAGGGGTAAGACTTCAATGTCACAACCAGGAGCACCCCAAACCAGCCAGGAGTCAGTACCTACTCTATGCAATAGATATCCAATCTAGCCAACCCATCCACAAAAAGATGGACACGTGCAAATTAAGCCTATTAAGTCTATTTCCTGGTATGCTTTAATTCCCAAAACATCCATCGATAAAATTTGTGGAGCAGCAAAGCTGTGGATTTCCCTCCTGACCTGCCAGCACGCTAAAAAGCATGAGGACTAAGCCCTGATGATGGATATATCAGTAACTCAACGAGGCCTTCCATAAACATTGGGATTATATTCATTGATTCCTCTGGTTGCCGCAAAGATCACGCTACCCCATTGCCACTCAATACTCATTCCTCTACTTTTTAGACACATTGCCACGCGTTTCCCATCTTGAGGCCTCTAGGCTGCACACTTCTTTCAATACCTCGACACTTCCCTCCAAGTCGCTATATAGACACAGAAACGAAGGCTTTATACCCCAGCTTAGAGCCAACTTTCACTCCAGACCAATGCTACTCAAAGTGTATATCAGAATTATCTAGGAATGGACTTGCTTTAAATGCAGATGCCTGCGTCCCATCTGCTTTGGATCTGGGAATCTTCTTTTGTAAGAGACCTGTGATTCTGAGGATGGCTCTTTGAGAAACACTCCTATACATGTTTTAGTATATGGTAAATCCCTTGGGGACAGGGGTTCACTCCTGGTTCTTCTTTCCATCTCCTGCAGGCTTTAGTAGTTTCCATCATACAACGGGCCCTCAATAGATTGAATGACACTGAAAAATGTCATTACATTGACGTTTAGAGCTCATTCTCACGTAGAGGATGTTGCATTGACCCTGAATATCACAGTGTCTGTTGTAAGAATGACAGACTAGGAGTTGTTTATAAAAACAGCTGGTGTGTACTGAGGGGCTCTGTTTGCAGTGATGATAAATTCTCTTCCCCCAGCTGCCACTGTCTTTTCTCCTAAGTAGAACTGTGTGTATAGCCTGGTCATCAGTCTCTCTGCTGGAGTTAGTGAAATGTTAACTTCTAGCCATTAGCTGAGAGATAGCAGATCACTTATCTATTTTCCCACTCTTTAATCTCTGTCCCCAAAGATGCACTTCTCACATTCCTTCCGAATGACCTGGCTCTTTAAAGCACAACCACCCAGCCCTAAACCCAGCTATCCAGCTGAGGAATTTGTACGCACCACCCCAGTGCCCTACGGTGAAAGGGCCAGTGGGAATTCTCACACCAGGGTTTCCTGGCTACTCCTGGCCACAGAATCTGGGGTGAGTGTAGGAACCCCTGTGTCCATCCCAGGTTCCAAATGACAAGAGGTGAGCAGACAACCCAGTCCCAGAGGCATCACTGAAGCCTGGAGAAATGTTAACAGCTGCATCTGGTTTAGATCTGATTTGGTTTTATCTCTTCAATTTCTACCAGAACTCTTATTCTCCAGTGGCAGATGGATATTTTAAGGGTATCAAAATGTTTTGTTTTGTTTCTATTTTAAATTTAGGTGAACAATAGGACCAGGGGGAGTTTCAAGGTTTTAGTACATAGTTGAACATTTTACAAAATAGTCCTAATGCTTCTGTGCAATGTATTGCATTGTAGTCAGGACTGAGGTTGACATCTATTGAACTAATAGCGCCAGACACTGTGATAAGCACTCTACATGTATTATTGACTTACTAAAACAAAACAATATCCCTATAAGGTAGGTGCTGTAATTACGCCCATTTTACAAACGAGGAGAATGAAGCTTTAAGAGGATATATTTATTTAGGGCCAGACATCTTCGTGGACTGTGCAGTCATCTCCTAGTATGTTCTGATGCAGGGAGCCCGTCACGAGCTCTCTTCCTGTTTGCAGCTCCTGGAGCCCGTCAGAAGGGTTGACAAGTGGGGACTCCGGGAGGCCTCCCTGCCATCACCCGGCCCTGGGACGATAAAATCATTAACCTGGTAAAAGGGGAGCTAACGAACCACCTCCTTCAGCAGTGCCCTCCACAACCAAGCCTGCTCCCCAAGCAGAGGGGACCCCCTCACAATCCCTCAGGGCCTTGCAGCCTTGCTCACTGCGGGACAGCTCCTCTATCGGACACTTCTGACTTTGTCCACGTGGGGAAAGTTCCAAGGAGTCGGGGTGGGGAAGGGACAGAGTGGGGCAGCAGCCCACAGTCCCCCAGGTCCCCGCTGCTGATGAGGGCTACAACCCTGGGGCAGACGAAGCTCCCATCCTAAACACAGGCATCGATGCTGCCGAAATACACCTCTAGCCCAGATCTCTGACACTGGGCGGGGGCTGCCCTGCCCACCCTGAGCCCAGAGGAAGTTTCCCATCATCAGCGGATGCAAACCCCTCCTTGGCAGCGAAGGGCACGGAGTCCCGGAGGTGAACGGACCAGCCCAGCTCTGCAGAGCTCGGCCAGAGTGAAGCTGAGGCCCAGGGCCCCATCCGGTGTCCTACCTCCCTCCCCTGCCTCCCTGGGCCAGGCTGTCCTCAGGCAGAAGCAGGGAAACCTAGCGCTAGGCTCAGAGATTGTGCGGAGGGCTTGAAGAGAAGCACGCGGCAAGCCCAGAGAGAAAGGTTCCATGTTAAGTGCTTTCTCAGTCTTCTTTTGATTATCCAATTTTCAAGGGAATTTTTTTTCTCCTTTGGAAAATTATGAGAATATTTGAGGCTGGCAGATCACTCGTGTCCCCAACGGTCTGGTGACAAGAATTGCCTAGAGGTGGGAAAGGGTGGGGCAGATAAATGAGGAAGAGCAGGAGGAAGGCTAACACACAATGTCCACTTTGTACCCTACAGATGCCACACATTTTGTCGCCATTAACTCATCTAATCCTCACAACTCCATGAAGTAGACACTAGTCGTATGTCCATTTTACAGATCTGGACACTGACGCACAAGGAAATAAAAAGTAGCTAGACCATGTCATCCAGGTAGGTAGGTTTGATTATAAATGAAAATTCGGTGGACTGCTCAGCACACTGAAGGGCCCTTATAACTAAACCATTTCAGAGAGCATCAGTGTTCAGTAAAAGGAAGCTTCCAGAATTATTTTTAATCCAGAAGAGTAAAACATTCATGTCACTTTTGCAACCTGTTCAGAGACCTTTACTTGTCCAACTCCCCTACAACTTAGCCACCAGGAAAAACTAGCATCTCCCAATTGCCGCTGCTCATAAGGCACCTGCAAAACATGACCCACTCCCCACCACAGATGCCCAACAGGGAAGAATCTTCTTCAGCCATTATTTTAGAAGAGACAAGGTCTCTTTGAGCCCAGGAATTCCTCCTTAGTGTTTTCTCAATTGTTTCTTGAATGTTGATGGAGGATACTAAATTTAAGATAAAAGAGGATAAGAACAGAAAGCCCATGGAAAGAAATGTATTTCTTCTGCTATTTCTAAAAAATCTACCATCGACAAAGCAGGTGATGGGTACTTAGTCTCTTCTAAAGGTTGGCAAGTTCACCCCTTAAAAACTCCAGACCTCAGAGAGGTATCCACGCTTACACTGGACCTCAAATTGCAGTATTAAGTGAAACCGTTTCTCAAGCATTATTCCAGCAAATATGCTAGTTTTTAGACCATGTTTAAGACGAAGCCCTCCTCAGCCCCGGCTCCCTCTCCCTCATCCCCACCGGCGCCACGCACAGCAATCCCTTTGCCCTTCCATCAGAGGGAAACTAGCACAACAAGAGCCTTGTTTCTGATAAGAGTATCTGTCACTGACAAAGAAGAGGCAATGTGTTTTTTATTGAGTGGACCCTCATAATGAGCAATACACAAAAGATCGTTAATTATAAGCCATCCTTGGTCCCAAGCCCATACACACATTTGCATTTCCAAAAGCTCCACTCGGCCCTTTTGAAAGGCTTTGCCCTGGTTTTTGACAGGCTGGTGGGGAAATGGCTGTACCCAAAGGCACCGCCAGCATCAACACTCAGTGCGCAGGACATGTATTTAAATTTAAATAGCACAGTCTCCCGAGCCCGGCTGCCTGGGGAAGGATGTTCAGAGGTAACATGGGCACCGTCCTGGATTCTCACCACTGGAAAAACACATGTCAACTGAGAAGACAGAAGGCGTCATCCACATTGATGGTGAATTTCCTGCCTTTTGTGCATTTGTGTCACAGCACGAACACCACCCAAACAGAGAATTTTGCTGAGTTTTGGGACTGTGTACAAATGAAAAGAAGAAGGATATGTCCTGTTTAGAATAGCTCTGTTCTCCCTGGGAAATAGGGATTAACCTGTCGAACTAAAACAATTTATCGCAGCCGCTTCTTCAGATATGCTTTGTGGGCTCAACACACTGGGACAATCATCATGTTTATATTTTACATGACAAAGTGCTGTAAGATTGCTTGTTTTAAAAGAATAATGTGGGCATGCTTGTTCTCCACCATGCAAGGGATGTGCAGTATGTTCTGAAAGGATAGAGAACATGCTGTACAGGATTCCTAATCACACTTCTGGGTTAGGAAAGGGCAGGGTGGGGGGGCGATATGGAGCAGGGGGGAAGGGATCCCACCTGGTGAGCACCTTCCTAGCCTAAAAAAGTAAATGAACACATCATACGTCATCAGGGAAATGCAAATTAAGATGACAATGTGATACCACCACAGTCCCATTAGAATGGCCAAAATCCTGAACACTGACACCACCAAATGCTGGTGAGGATGTGGAGCAACAGGAACTCTCATTCACTGGTGGGAATGCCAACAGGTACAGCCACTTTGGAAGACAGTTTGGCAGCTTCCTGCAAAACTGAACATACTCTTTTCCTATGATCCAGCAATTGTGCTCCTTGGTATTTACCCAAAGGAGCTGAAAACTTATGTCCACACAATAACCTACACCGGGATGTTTATAGCAGCTTTATTCATAACTGCCACAACTTGGAAGCAACCAAGATGTCCTTCAGTAGGTGAATAAATAAGCTGTGTTACATCCAGATAATGAAATACTAGTCAATGCTAAAAAGAAATGAGCTATCAAGCCATGGAAAGACATGGAGGAAACATACATGCATGTCACTAAATGAAAGAAGCCACCCTCAAAAGGCTGGATACTGGATGATTCCGAACATATGACATTGTAGAAAAAGGCAAAACTATAAAGACAGTAAAAAAAAGAAAATCAGTGGTTGCCTGGGGTTGGAGGGGGAAGGGATGAACAGGCATACCACAGAAGATTTTTAAGTCAGTGAAAATACTCTGTATGATACTATAATGATGGATACATGTCATTATATGTTTGTCTAAACCCACAGGGTGTACAACACCAAAGTGAACCCTTATGAAAACTATGGACCTGAGGTGATGGTGATGTGTCAGTGTAGGTTCATCAACTGTAACAAATGTACCACTCTGGTGGGGATGTTGATAATGGAGGAGGCTATGCATGTGTAGGGCAGGTAGTATATGGGAAATCTCTGTACATGCCTCTCAATTTTGCTGTGAACCTAAAACTGCTCTAAAAAAAAATAAAGACAATTTTTTTAAATTTTTAAAGAAAAGCTTTAGGAGTTAAGTCAGGAGAACATCTTCCCCAGGTTTAGCCGGAGAATTCTCAATTGACTGAGACAGAATGAGCAACCGAATGACATCTGTGTGAACCCTCTATATGTATATGTGAGAATGAACGCAGTAGGAAACAACCCTTTAAATGAGGAATATTTCAGATTCTGCAATACAGAAATGGGTTCCCGATTTCAAACGGTTTTATGCAAACCATTGTTTGTAATTACTGTGATCCTAAAGTGTTGCATGTACACCAAATTTCTGTAAATCAATTTTTTCATCCCGTGAATTATAATCTCTGTCAGCTCTAAAGTTAATGATTCTATTACTGTGCTTTCTAAGGTGCTTATCTTTATTGTACATCCTTCTTTTTTAACATCTTTATTGGAGTATAATTGCTCTACAATGGTGTGTTAGTTTCTGCTTTATAACAAAGTGAATCAGCCATACATATACATATATCCCCATATCACCTGCCTCTCGCGTCTCCCTCCCACCCTCCCTATCCCACCCCTATAGGTGGTCACAAAGCACCAAGCTGATCTCCCTGTGCTATGCGGCTGCTTCCCACTAGCTATCTACTTTACATTTGGTAGTGCATATATGTCCATGCCACTCTCTCACTTCATCCCAGCTTACCCTTCCCTCTCCCAGTGTCCTCAAGTCCATTCTCTATGTCTGCGTCTTTATTACTGTCCTGCCCCTAGATTCTTCAGAACCTTTTTTTTTTTTAGACTCCATATATATGTGTTAGCATACAGTATTTGTTTTTCTCCTCTGACTTACTTCACTCTGTATGACGGTCTCTAGGTCCATCCACCTCACTACAAATAACTCAATTTCATTTCCTTTTACGGTAGAGTAATATTCCATCGTATATATGTGCCACATCTTCTTTATCCATTCATCTGTCGACGGACGCTTAGGTTGCTTCCATGTCCTGGCTATTGTAAATAGAGCTGCAATGAACATTGTGGTACATGACTCTTTTCAAATTATGGTTTTCTCAGGGTATGTGCCCAGTAGTGGGATTGCTGGGTTGTATGGTAGTTCTATTTTTAGTTTTTTGAGGAACCTCCATACTGTTCTCCATAGTGGCTGTATCAATTTACATTCCCACCAACAGTGCAGGAGGGTTCCCTTTTCTCCACACCCTCTCCAGCATTTATTGTTTGTAGATTTTTTGATGATGGCCATTCTGACTGGTGTGAGGTGATATCTCATTGTAGTTTTGATTTGCATTTCTCTAATGATTAGTGATGTTGAGCATCCTTTCATGTATGTACATCCTTCTTAACTTTAATTTCCCCCAATATTCTGTCTTTCCCTTTTATTCATTCATCAAATATTAATTCGGCGAGTATTATAGGTCAGGCACAGCTCTAAGCATGGAAGTGTGTTCATGTTTATTTGCCATTCTGCCTTTTTATTTACAGTCTGTGACTATTTAGGATGATGTTGTAAGAGCACACACAAAAGTTGTAAAAGTGATAGTGATGACTGTTGAAATAGAGAGGTTACAGAGAAGATTTAGATGTTGATGAGATGGTAGGATAACGGGACGAAATAGTGAGACGGAAAAACTAATGAGTCTTCTCAGTGTGGACAGGTATAGCTTGGAATACTAATCTAGTTTATCTCTGTGCCTTCCTACCCTCTTTTTTTCTCCCACTTGCACCCCGGGGATTTTTCTGTTCTCTAGCCTATACCACAGCAGGAAAAAAATAATTATTCAAAGGAACTACTTCCTTTTCAAAACATTGCATCACTCCAATCTGTCTGAGGTTCTCAGCTAATAGAGCCAAAACATTGAGAGTTTTTCTATGTATGCAAGAAAACACAAAATCAGAAAGAGGTGGAATTGATTTAGAACAGCTATTTGATCTAACTGAAAAGTAATGCTTCACAGAGTGACATATTGAAACTTCTGCAACTGCTATCTTCTTGTAAACTTGTAAATGGTAATGATTTGGGGGGAAAAAAGTGAATGGAGTTCTCAAATAATAACTCATTCTTAGTATCACCATTTTGCTCCCTGACTTTTAGAAGTTCTGTTATACACTGTACGTATCAATGAAATGACATGACCCAGTTATTAATGGCTCTCATCATAAAATGAATGTGCACCTGTCCTCTACAGCCACACCATGGCTGTTGAATGCTTTTCCCAGATAAAATGGTGAATCACTTTTCCCTGTCCCTTAATGAGGATTACATCCCAATACAGAGGTAAACTTCCCCACTTCAAGTTTTGATCACTCCATTCACATTATTTAGGAGGAAAACTCCAAGTCTCCAAAAACTCAAAAATTCCAGGACTTTTAGTCAACACTTGCCTTAAAAGAGCATGTGTTTCCTCACTAGGACATGAGCAATAAGCCCACAGATCTGCTGAGACAGCAGCACAGTGCCTGGTATACAGGAGGTACTCAATTAATGGTGGCTGAAATGAAGGAGATCAGTTGTCCTTTAAAGAGAACAAGAGTATATTCTTTGCATCTTAACTTTTCACGTTTATTATCAGGAAAATATTCCCTGCTGAGACAGGTTTGCCCAGAGCATACAAAAGAATGACAGTTGGAAGTTCAGAAAGAAACTTGCCCCCAAAGAACATGAGGCTTACAGAAATGGATACAGCTGTACATGACTGCAATCACCCCAGGTAAACCGGGCCACCTTAGCATTCCAGGTAAGTGAGATGTGTAAATAACTCTCATCTTCAAAGACGAAAGAACACAAAACATGTGGAGGTACTTAGCAGAGGGATTAAGAGCATGGGCTGGATTCGGATCACTGGCTTTGGGCAAATTGCTCAGGGCAATTTGCTAAACCTTTCTAAATCTCAGGTTCCTCATCTACAAAATGAAAATAATATAGTTGCCTCCTAAGGTTGTTGGCAGGATTAAGTGAGATCGTGTGCTAAGAAATATTGAATAAATGTAAGCTATTAATCATAATGATCTTGATGAAACAAAATAATTCAAGGGACCAAAAAAAGAAAAATGAGCTTACAAAGGAAGTGATTTCAGGTTGGCCAGATGAGAACACCCACCAGTAGAAGCTTTCTCCCTTAGTTTGTCCCCCACCCACTAAAGCAGGATTCTCAACCCGCGATCTACAGCACCTTCAGACTCCCTGAAGCTGAAAGAAAAATATTTGCATATGTACAGTCTCCTAAAAAAGGAGCCCATAGTGTTTATAAGATTCTCAAAGGAGTCTGGCACCTCCCCAAAATTAGGAATCGCTGCCCTGGGGTATAGCAAACTCTTAAGCTGAGTCTCGTTTTCAAATCTAAATGTACACAAAACTCCCTTTCTTCTTCCTCTTTTGGTTTAGCCAACACATGCTGGGCTTTTCAAAAGAATTTTACTAGGAAGCTAAGGAGGAATTGAAAGGGAAATGGAGCATATACAAAAAAAAAAAAAAGGTGAACATCAAAAGCACAGTTACGACGACAGTACAGTCACACTGGCTGCGCAAGCTTGCAGGTGTGTGGGCCCAGATCCCTTCCTTCCCAGCTCCTCTCCTTTCTCCCTTGGAAGATTCACTGTTTTCTTTTATTTAGAAGTAGAATTCATTTAGAGAATTTGCCATCTGCTTGGATTTGTTCATATACATACAGACCATTGCTTCTTTCTTATCATAATTCCCAAAGGAGAGTTTACTAAGAATCAAAAGGGTCTGGGAATTATCCAATCTCTCGATGACTAGATGACTGGGAAGACATGCAGAGGAGATTAGAAAGAAAGAGAATCTGGGGAGAACCAGAAAAGGTAAAGAAAAATCACGTTAGAGCCCTAAAGTATCAACAAAAGCATTTCTTTTAATAAGCAAGTGCACCGTTATCAGTTATTAAGAATGTAATGCTCATGAGTTTCAGAGGCTTTTCTGAATAACAGATTCTTTTTCTGGGGGAGGGATCAGAGGTGATTAAGTAATACAAAGATATCAGGTCTATTAGAGCTCTGGATACGCTCTCCTTCCCTTCCTCTGTCATTGTCTGAATGCATGAGGGCCTTCCTAAAAGGGGAAGGAAGCGTGAAAAATAGGAGACTTTCTGAAAATCATTCACATTCAATCCACAAACACTGACTGAGCCCTTATTGACTGCCAGTCTCCGGACTAGGCTCTAGAAAGTAGGAAAATGAGTAAGATCGAGGTCATGTCTTCAAGAAGTTCTTAATCTAAGGAAAGATATAAGCAATAAACAAATATCATTCCCAGTGATAAGTATGTTATTAATTGTGTAACAGGGAGCCAGAAGAGGAGTAAGATTGGAGGAAATGCATCCCATACTGAAGATCATACTACCCTACTTTTTATAAAACTATCTCTGGGGGCTTCCCTGGTGGCACAGTGGTTAAGAATCCACCTGCCAATGCAGGGGACACGGGTTCGAGCTCTGGTCCAGGAAGATCCCACATGCCGCAGAGCAACTAAGCCCGTGCGCCACAACTACTGAGCCTGTGCTCTAGAGCCTGCGAGCCACAACTGCTGAGCCCGTGTGCCACAACTACTGAAGCCCGTGTGCCTAGAGCCCGTGCTCCGCAATGAGAGAAGCCACCTCAATGAGAAGCCCGTACACCACAACAAAGAGTAGCCCCTGCTCGCCGCAACTAGAGAAAGACCGCGCACAACAACGAAGACCCAACTCAGCCATAAATAAATAAATAAATAAATATTTTAAAAACACAGCTATCTCTTGGATCTGCCTTTTCCTGACTACAACCACCCCATGCTCCTCTTAGACCCATAAGCCAAAGTTGACCTGACAAAATTTCCTGGGATCAAAGCATTTCATGGTAAAGTCCAGAGATGAGCCCCCCTGAGCATTTTGGTTATAGGGAAAGTAATTTCTTCCCACTTTCAAGGAAGAAGAAAAAGAGAGTTGTTTTTTTCCCCATGGATTGAGCCCTTGCACTGTAATCTTTCCTTTTGCTTCCAGAATACCTTGTTCTGCAAAACTCAGAAATTTGTGACACAGAAACTACTTTGCCAGAGAGTAAGGAAATCTCAGGGTGTGAGTGCCATAAAGGTAGGAAAACTATGGGCACACAGGATGTTACTTCCAAGCTCTCCTTCCTGGCCCTACTTCTCTCACCAAGGAAGCTACAGCCTTCTTGCATGGGCCCCAGTCCAATTCTAAACCAAAACTGTTCTCCCCACCATCACAGGAACCTCTCAGCGAGTCACTGAGAGACTGAAACCTTGGGTGACAACAGGTGTGGGTAAGGAAAGGGAACAAGACAGGCCAACCCTGGGGTCCCCCAGAGGGGAAAGGAAAGGGATCCCAGAAAACTCCATTGTTATGGGCAGAAGGCACAGCTTTTCACACCTCAACTTCCTGGAATTCCCACTAACCCACATACCACCACACTCACTTCTCTCTCCTGGGCTCCATGCCCACCTTTCAGACCTGCACCAGGCCTGCCCATCTGGAATCCCCAACCTGGGCCAGGTTTGTGGACACCACAGCTGGTAGATGGATGTTTCCTCACTGCTGCTGCAGTAGGAGAAGAGTTTCTAACTCAAAGTTAGCACTGAGGACCACAACTGAGCTCTCCAATTATACCCTTCTACACACACACACACACACACACACACACACACACACACTTGTCTTCCTGTACTCCTTATCTTTAGGATGGCTCCACTGGGATGGTTAATTTTGTGTCAACTTGACTGACCAGAGGATGCCCAGATTAAATGTTATTTCTGGGTGTGTCTGTGTGGGTATTTCCAGATGAGATTAGTATTCGAATCAGTGGACTCTATAAAGGCGATTGCCCTCCCCAATGTGGATGGGTGCTATGGTCTGAAAATTTGTATCCCCCAAAATTCATATCCTAACCCCCAAGGTGATATTAGGAGGTGGGGTTTGGGGGAGATGCTAAGGTCATGAGGGTGGAATCCTCATGAATGGGATTAGTGCCCTTATAGAAGAGGCCCCACAGAGCTCCTTAGCATCTTTCCACCACACGAGGACACAGCTAGACGCTGGCGGTCTAAACCCCAAAAGAGGGCTCTCACCAGAACCAGACCATACCGGCACCCTGATCGTCAACTTCCAGCCTCCGAAACTGTGAGAAATGAGCTTCTGTTGTTGTAAGTCACCCAGTCTATGGTATAGCATCCCAAATGGACCAAGACATTGGACATCAACCAATCTTCTGGGGGACTAAATAGAACAAAGGACAGAGGAAGGAGGGATTTGTTTCCTTTATTTTTCTGCCTCACTGATGGAGGTGGGACATCTCATCTTCTCCAGCCCTCAGACTGGGGTTTATACCATTGACTCCTCTGGTTCTTAGCACTTTGGAATCTGACCAGATTATATCCCCAACTGTCCTAGGTCTACAGATTATGGGACTTCTCAGTCTCCATAATTATCTGAGCCAATTCCTCCTACTGATTTTTTTCCTCTGGAGAGCCCTGATGTATACACTCCACCACCCTCCAAGCCCCCACACCTGACAGTAAGACCTCAAATCTCTCCCTTACCTCCCTCATCTGAATTGTCCAAGTCCTAGAGACTCAAGCCATCATCACTTCTTGCCTAGATTACCGCAATCATCCTAAGTGTTCTCTCTCTGCTTCCAGTCTGGTCCCTCCACCCACCCTTTTCCAAATAATTCACCACAGAGCAGCCACAAAAATAAAGTGAAGCTACTCATACTTAAAATCATTCAGAGAGGGACTTCTCTGGTGGCGCAGTGGTTAAGAATCTGCCTGCCAATGCAGGGTACACGGGTTCGAGCCCTGGTCCAGGAAGATGCCACATGCCGCAGAGCAACTAAGCCTGTGCACCACAACTATTGAGCCTGCACTCTACAGCCCATGAGCCACAACTACTGAGCCCGCGTGCCACAACTACTGAAGCCCGTGTGCCTAGAGCTCATGCTCCGCAACAAGAAAAGCCACCGCAATGAGAAGCCTGTGCATCACAACGGAGAGTAGCCCCCGCTCTCCACAACTAGAGAGAGCCCGCACGCAGCAATGAAGACGCAATGCAGCCATAGATAAATAAATAAATTTATTTAAAAAAGAAAATCATTCAGAGAATTCCCAGTGCCTAGGGAACAAAGTTGAAATAACTCTGTATATCATCTATGACACTTTCTGATCTAGCTTGTCAACTACTACCCAGCATACATTGTGCCTTACCCATGATAAACTCCTTGCTACCTCCCAAAATGGATTTGTTTACTCAGTTAAAACAAAAGAGAATTTACTGAAAGGATATGGGGGTTGAGGCTTGGGAAGTGGTAGGAACCATGAAGACTCAGGAGGAAATAGAAAGCACAGCAAGAGTGTTCTAATGGGAACAATCTAGTAGGCATGCCACGACTGCAATGAATTACCTCCAAGACTTCTGTCCAGCCCTGGAGCAAGGGCAAAGTTCTAGAAGAAAGCATCTGAATGGCACAAGCTTCGCTCAGTGCCATGGCTGTACTGAGGTCGGATAAGGGAGGATGCGGCTCATTCAGCTCTCTAGTAGGAAGAAGGGACCTGTGTATTCCTCCTGCCAATAGCACCACAGGGGGGAAGAGGTATGGGGAGAGGTAAGTTTCCAAAGGAAATCAGTGTGATATAAGGGAAAGGGTGCAGATGCTGGTCACGGAAAAGTAACGAGTATATACCTCATAACCCTGCTTTTCTTCACACTTGAAACACTATCTCACACTACCCACCCACTTCTACCACCCCCATTCTGCCTGATGGATGCTTACTTTTCTTTGTAGGCTTAGCCCTGCCATTATCTCCTCCAGGAAGTCTTTGACCCTCAGAGTGAATGTTAGGGGCCCCTTATCTGCATATCATTATCACAGTTCTTATACCAAACTGAAATCCTTTCTTAGTCCTCTTCCACAATTATGGGCTAAATGGCTCCTTGTGAACTGACAAGGGATCCAAACCACCCAGCGCAGTGCTGCAAAAAAAAAAAATGTGGATGAGTTTCAAACTTAAAAATAGTGACCTGTGGGCTTCCCTGGTGGCGCAGTGGTTGAGAGTCCGCCTGCCGATGCAGGGGACGCGGGCTCGTGCCCCAGTCCGGGAAGATCCCACATGCCGCGGAGCAGCTGGGCCCGTGAGCCATGGCCACTGAGCCTGCGTGTCCGGAGCCTGTGCTCCGCAACGGGAGAGGCCACGACAGTGAGAGGCCCGCGTACTGCAAAAAAGAAAAAAAAAAAAAGTGACCTGCCAAATATGATTTTTTGGACTGCTTTATTAAGCCATGTTTAATGAAGGAAATGGAGGTTTCTCTGGGAATCCCTAAGACATTCTTGCATAATTCATGTGTCTCGATGCTGTCCCATGATTTGCATACTGCACTGCTAAGGGGATTCTAGAACCAAGTCCAGTTTCACCTCTGGTTCCCCACTGATATAATTCAGCACCCTATCATGACTATTCTCTCCAAGCTAAAGCAAATAAACTCACTGAAAGCTTGGTTGGGAGTCTTAATCTGCAGGAATTTTCTGTTTGTTTCATTATCTGCAAAGGATTTCAGTTTAATCTGTAGAAACATACTAATATATTTCTATAGCCATCTTGTGTGCTTTTGAGAATGATTCACTCATTTTTAAACCATGTTCCTCCTAAATTAGCCTGGCTCTCCTCCAGATCCATTTCTTTAGAGGATATTGCAAAGTTATTACAAAAGTGCTCGCTAAGTGAATCACTGATGGGCTTAATAAAGTCATGTAAGAGAGAATTCATCCATATTGAGTGGACTTCGTCAGGCACTGAGCCATATTAGGAGAGTAACTCAGGTTATATGGGAAACAAAGGACAACATCAATCTAGCAGTAGCAGGAATGGTAGATGTTCCAAAGGTAGCATCAGGAGAACTGTTGCTGTTCTCATCCCCAGAGGCCGAGGACTGGTCTCAAGATGGCATTTTAGGCTTATGTTTTGAAGTCATTTCCTCTAAACTCTTAGAAATTATAGGTAACATATTTTAAAAGACTAAATTTAAAAGATAGTAAGGGGGAAAGTAAAGCATGAGCCTATATACACACACATAAAGAAAAAAAAATCTGTGCACTAGAAATTGAACAGAAAACTACAGTAAGTTATTAAAGCTGTGAGTCTGGTGGGCTCTAGAGGCGCCGAGACAGGCAAGACAACTCCTCCACGGTACAGGGCAGCAAAGGTGCCTTAGATGGTTGGAGCTTGGATCCAGGCTCTTTGCTTAAACATTTACCCAGAGCAAGCTCCTGGGCCCCACACACACTGAGGCCAAACAAACCAAAACGTCGGAGTTCGGAGCAGAGAAAGGTTTATTACAGGGCCGAGCAATGAGGACGGGTGGCTTGTGCCCAAAAAACCCCCCAAACTCCCCGAAGGGTTTCAGCAAAACATTTTTACAAGCCAGTTGAGGGACGGGAGTCACAGGGCATGTGATCAGCTAATGCAAAATTCTCTGACTGGTCGATGGTGAAGTAACAGGGCGGTTAACATTACCACAGAAGGTCTGTGGGCTACGCGTTCATGATCATCAAGGAGTTAATTTCTTCCATTTTGGTGGTAGTTTTTAGCATCTGAAAAACTCGAAGTAAGCATTTGTATTCGTTTATTTATTTTTATTGAGATATATTTGACATAGAACACTGTAAGTTTAAGGTGTACACATGTATTGATACATTTATATTGCAATTTGATTGCCATTGTGGCATTAGCTAACATCACATAATTTTCATTTCTTCTAGTGTTGGGAACAATTAAGATCTATTCTCTTAGCAAGATTAATGTTTATAATACAGTTTTGTTGTCTATAATCACTGTACTGTGTGTTAGACCTCTAGGACTTATTTATCTGCTAGTTGCAAGTATATACCCTTAAACAACATCTCTCCCATCCCCCTACCTTCCAGCCACTGATAAGCACCATTTTACTCTCTGCATTTATGAGTTTGTTTTCTTTTTAGGTTTGACATATAAGAGATATCATACATTATTTACCTTTCTCCATCTGACTTATCTCACTTAGCATAATATCCTCAAGTTTCAGCCATATTGTTGCAAATAGCAGAATTTCCTTTTTTCTCATGGCTGAATAGTATATATATATATATGTGTATATATATATATACATATATATATATATATATATATATATATATACCACATCTTCTTTATCCATTCATTCATTGATGGACACTTAGGCTGTTTCCATATCTTTTCTTTGTGAGTCCTGCAATAAACATAGGAGTGCATGTATCTCTTTGATAATCTGTTCTCATTTCCTTTGGATATATACCCAGAAGTAAGATTGCTGGATCATAAGGCAATTCTATTTTAATTTTTTGAAGGACATCCATACTGTTCTCCATAGTGGCTGAACCATTTTACAATCCAACCAACAGTGCGCAAGGGTTCCCTTTACTCCACATCTTTGCCAACACTTGTTATCTCTTCTTAATTATGGCCTTTCTTACAGGTGTGAGATAATATCACATCATGGTTTTGATTTGCATTTCCCTGATGATTAGTGATGTTAATCACATTTTCATGTACCTGTTGGCCATTTGGATGTCTTTGGAAAAATGTCTTTAGCCCCTCTGTGCATTTCTTAATTTGTGTTTTTGTTATTGAATTGTATGAGTTTTTTATATATGTTGAACATTAACCCCTTATCCAATACATGGTTTGCAAAATTTTTCTCCTATTCTGTAGTTTGCCTTTTCATTTTGTTGATTTTTTTTCTGTACATAAGCTTCTAAGTTTGATGTAGTCCCATGATTTTTTTCTTTTGTTGTTCAAGCAAGCATTTTTTTAAATACAAATTTATTTATTTATTTTTATTTGTTTATTTTTGGCAGCACCGTGCCTTCGTTGTTGCGCGTGGGCTTTCTCTACTTGCAGCGAGCGGGGGCTACTCTTCATTGTGGTGCGCGGGCTTCTCATTGCGGTGGCTTCTCTTGTTGCAGAGCATGGGCTCTAGGCACGCCGGCTTCAGTAGTTGTGGCTCATGGGCTCTAGAGCGCAGGCTCAGTAGTTGTGGTGCACGGGCTTAGCTGCTCCGCGGCATGTGGGATCTTCCCAGACCAGGGCTCGAACCCATGTCCCCTGCATTGGCAGGCAGATTCTTAACCACTGTGCCACCAGAGAATCCCTAAGCAAGCATTTTAAATCAATACAATACATTAAGTTGACTTTGGACCAGGTAAAGTGGTTCTCAAGCGCATAAGACTCTTTTAGGGAAGCTTAGTAAGATCCAGATGCTGGATACAGCTCTCAGAGATTCTGATTCTGAAGCTTGGGAAAGTCTGGGGGGGGGGGTCTGCATTTTTAGCAGATAATTCTGATACAGGTGGTAGAAAGACCATAATTTCTAAAACATTGGTTGAGTAAAATTAAATTAGCTAGACATCCCTGAGGGAATCAACACCAAACATAAAAATTGAGCCACCATTCTTGGAGAGATCTAGGTTGGAACTGCAACAATTCTAATTAATCAGTTAAATACTAGTCTAGAAATCAAAAGACCTGGTTTCTATCCCAGGCTGTTGGTAACTAGCTTTTTTTTTTTTTGATAAATCTGTTTTTAATTTTGATAACACAAAGCTCTTTGATTGTTGACTAGTTTTGAGACCAGCATTGGGGGGATGGAGATTACTTTTCTTCTCTGGACCTAATTTCTCATCTATAAAATAAGATAGGATTAATCCCTGCCAACTTGACTGTTGTTTGGCTCTGTGAGTTCAAGTGATGGGAGTGTGGCCTATAACTAATTACATTTTTATGCATTCTTTGATAGAAGAGCCCCCCCTGCCCCCCGCCGCCCTCTGTTTCCCTAGATAACCATGGGAATGTGCAGCATAGCAAAACACCCAGGAGAGTTTCTGTTTGGGGACTGTGTCATTAGCATTAGGGCTGTGAGCACATTCAGGAAGCTACACCAAATTGCTCCTCAGAATCAGATCTCCACCCTCCCAGTTGCAAAACTTATTCCCTAAGAAGCAACTTACCAAACTAATACAGCAAAGGGTGGGTAAAGAAAATTCAGTAGAGCTCCTCTCATTGGAACCAACCTCGGCAATTGCACAAGGCAATTTAAAATAAAAGCGGGCGGCAACCAAGAACGAGAGAAAAGATTTGATTCCCGAGCTACAATGTCTCAGATGCAGTCCAAAGCCAACTGGCACCCACAAGCTACAAATCATGGGAGATGCAGGCCCCTGGAGAACTGTACGGTTGGTGGCAACAGGGGCCCTAACAAAACAACCTTCGGAGAACCAACAGACTGTTCACTAGTGCTTCTAAGAAAAGTTTTCCTTTAAAAGCTGTCTTTTGTGAGTCTTAGATTCCTCCAGCCATGAATGTAGTGCCAAGTTGTTCATCCAAAGACTGGAGCACCACACACCGCCTCCTGCATTTACATTAGCGTTCTTGATTTGTTCTGGAAGCCCTTTTATCAACACTTCAGTTACTACTAGTGTGGACTCCAAACGCTACTGTTTAAGAAACTATCTGCAAATACCATGATGGCTAATCCTCCAAACAAGGAGTTAACTGGTTCCCTGGTGATTCCAATGCTCCGCGCGATAACCTGTAGCGTTTCTTTTCAACCACAGAGGTTTGGCCCTCACCACTAGTCCACAGTGCTGGGCCCTTCTTACCTGGATTTCTTTTTTCTTTTTCTTCTTTTCAGCTAATGTTTTAGGGAAGGAGAAAGGAGAAAGAAAGTAGTAAGAAACGTAATGGGTCTTTCTCTCTTCATCTGACGGTAATTACAGGGTGTCATGCCGAGTAAAGCAGGCCGTACCATGTCTTCAGGAAGAACCAATCAGGAGGGAAGCTTGCCATTCCTGAAGTCTTCAGCAAGAGCACAGGAGGCCTCCATTAAATAACAGACACCTCTCAGTGCCTCTGGCCCAAATGCCCAGTTAACTGTGGCCTGGTTTCCCTGGTTGTTGGCTGTGTGCTGACCTGAGGCAGAGAGTCAATCAGCAAATTGCTGACACTGACCCTTTTCATTATCTGTATTTTCATCTCCCACCTCTGACCTGCAACAACTTCACACTGTAACTTCAGATCCTGGAGTTTTTGAACCCTTCCCTTGCCACTAAAAATGAATGTTTCTCGAAGGAGTGCAAGGAGTATGACTGTGGAGTGGTCATACAGCAGGAAGGGCCTACCCGGGTCCCCAACAGGCAGGGACACGCTGCCTCGGGCTCTACTCCCAGCCCCCTTATCTTTTGTACCGCCCCCCACTGCCATCATTTCAGCGGAAGTTCCTTGCTTTGGCAGGAGCAGGAATCTGCCCTGTGATTCGTATTGGTTTTCAGGTGGGTACATGGCCCTAGAACAACAGAGTTTGGAATTTCCTTGTGCCGTTCTTGTCCTTTGCTTGTGAGAAGGGTGGGAGCAGAGTGAGAGGAAAGGCTTGTGCTCGTGGGGATGGTCCTTGCCCCAGACTTTCCAGAGCAGGTGCAGTGTTGACCCATACTTGTGAGAACCTCCTGGGACTGTGTGTACTTCCTGATGGTCCTGGCCATCCAGCTGCCTCCAGTGGGTCTGGCCTGGAGCCTGGAGAGCAAGGGTCAGGAGACAGGATGTTGGTAGGGTCTATGTCATTGTCTGAACTGGGACAGAGACTGAGCCGGCCAAGCGCTGGGAAGCGAACGCTCAGACATGACTTCACATCCCAGCCAGGTGATGCAGTGATGCCCTGCTGTGGGTTCTGTTAAACAGCTCAGAATGTGGTTCTCTGTCCTCAGTGATATTCTTGTCACCAAGCCAATGGCTTCATCAGAGGAATTAAGCAATGATCCTGGGATAGTCATTTTTTGTGACTGGTAGTAATAGTAATAATTATGGGTTCCCTATACCGACCACTGGGCAAAAACCAAAAAGAACAAAAAACAGCACTGCCTTTCTAACAGCTCTTCTCCCTAAAGGTTATTTTTAAGTCCTTCTATATGATTCATTCAACAAATATTCATTAAGCAGTTCTTATGAGCATGACAATAGGCTGGGTGTTGGTTTTGCTGGAGAATGGTGAATTCCACACCATCTTAGCCTCAAGGAACTTACAAGACTTTTCAGGGGACAGTCGTGCACATACAACTCAATAGTCCTAAGTACCATCACAGAGATCCGGAGCTCGGTGGAAGGGAAGGCTATTTCTAGCTGAGGAGGAGAAATCAGGTGTTGGACTGCTTTGAGTTATCCTTGTATGTATGTTATACTCAGGGGTGACAGTGGATAAACTCTGCCATTATAACTCAGCGAGCCTGTTGCTATCCCTACTCCATCCCTTCTCCATATCGGGATGCAGTGGAATATGTGTTTTACATAAAATCTCACCTGCTTTAGTCTTTCACCCACTACAACAGATGAAGAAAGAGAGGTCAGGGACCTCTGAAATAGTTCAGAATAATATCTAATAATAAATCCCACTGGTCGTTAAAGATCCCCCAGTACAACATTGATACCCCGCTGATACCCACATGGGATCTGAAGAGAATTCCCACCCGATAACCAGGAATGTGCTGCAGTTGTCTTCAGTTCTTTACCATAACTTCCCTCTATCAGTGATGCACCTGTAACACCCCCAGCTCCTCTCCCCAGTGCCTGAAACATCACCTCCCTTCAACTTCCTCGAAGATTCTATGCAAGAGGATCTCCACACTCCTCACCTGTTCATTTAATTCATGAAACACATCACCATTTGTAAGGTTTATTTTCCTGTCAGTCATCTTCCTGTCCAGACTGCAACCTACTTAAGGACGAGGTCTTTCTGTCTTATTCACAATGGTGTACGCAGGGCTCAGCACAATATCCAACACAGAGCAGATGAGCAAAAATTACTTGATACATGAATAAATGAGTAAATAAAGTGAACGGAAGCCCTGTTACTTTAGACAAGTTCTCCCACCTCTCCGGACCGTGGCTGCCCTACCAATAAAATGAAAGAATTCAAACCAGGATCCAGGTTGAATAATCTAGGATTCTATGACTTTGCAAACTCAAAACTAGTTCCTCACCAGAAAATGTTGAGCATCGCTGATTTAACAGTTTTCCTAGTAGAGCGATAAAATAGGCAATTGATGGGAGAATGATGGCCATTCTGATCTCATTTTTTTTTAATGAAAATGCCTAAATACATCTTGTGTCTGCTGATAAGCCAGGAAACTGAAAAAAGGCCTTTCCCACGCTCAGGCTCAGCGGCCATGGCCCACGGGCCCAGCCGCTCCGCGGCATGTGAGATCCTCCCAGACCGGGGCACGAACCCACGTGCCCTGCATCGGCAGGCGGACTCTCAACCACTGCGCCACCAGGGAAGCCCTCATTTTTTTTTTTTTTAATGAAAATGCTAAATACATCTTGTGTCTGCTGATAAGCCAGGAAACTGAAAAAAGGCCCTTCCCACGTGCAGGTGAGGTCGGTCGGGGGCCCCAGGCTCAGCCCCATCCACTGGAGGACACTCACAAGAAGACACTTGGAAAATACTTTCTGATGGAGTCAAGACTGCCTCTGCTCAAACCCACCAGCTTGCATTAAGTGCCGCAGTTCAGCCTCACGCCAGCACCACCTTCTAGATCCTAAAAGTGGGTGGTCTGAACCTCTGCTTCTAAGCCTACCTCAGACTCAAGCAAACCCCACATTAGTTCAGAACACAGAGGCCAGAGGGATTGGCCAGATCACCAATGTTGGTAAATACAGTGGCTTTTTTTTGTCTTTAATCAGCTTTAAGTAGCAGAAGCTCCTCTTCAGGCCAAGGGCGGGTGGGGGGAGAGCACTGAAAGTAATTCATATCTGAGAGCTCTTTAGTAGCCCATGTGAAATGCACCAGTGGTGTCATTCTCATTCCCAGCAGACCCAGTTCCAAATTTTTTTAATCAATCTTTTTCTGTTTCCTGTTAGCCAAGAACATGGGGTTATTAAAAAAAAAAAAAAAAAAACAAACCACTGGGTTTTCCCAAGTGTTGATAACTTGGACTATCCTGCATATCTCATGAGAAGAAATCAAAAGTCCTAATTAAAAGTTTTGTTCTCACAACCAAATCTTGAACCTGTGCCCTCTGGCTGTGCTTCTCATATGGTAACTCGTTTTGATCTTCCTCCAAAATATAAGTCCACAGTGTGTGGGAGGAACCATTAGCAAAAGATTATTATTATCCTTTCTGGTTTTGAAAGGGAAAGTCTTTCACTGTAACATCATACTTCAGAGACTGTGTTAGGCATATCTGTGTGCCCAGGACTGGGGGCATTCCCAGCAGGCAGTGAAGACGTGTTGCATTGAATTTTTCCTGGATTAATCACAGGTGTTCATCTTTAGGGCTGGCCAGGTAGACAAAGGTGGTTTATTAAATAAAGTTTAGGCTCAGGTTGAATCCAGTGACAAGAAACTGGAAACAGACCTGACATGGAATGACTCGGCATATTTCACAATTTTAAACAGGTAAGTCAGATACTGGCGATTTGGAGGGCTGCCCAAGATCTACTCTATACATACAAGCCAAACTGTAAAATGCAAGGCTATCTATAATGAACCACCTGCTAATTTCCCTGGCAGGGTTCATATTTTCTCTTGGTCTGACCACAGGTCTGAATATTCACAATTGGGACTGTCCCAGAAATCTGGGACATATGCTCAGGACTCAAAGCCTGTAGTCAAATTGGAGTTTTCTTAGCTATACTTGAGCCTACTTCCCCTCCCCCAACACACACACACACACACACACACACACACACACACACACACACACACACACGCCATCCCAAATTTCACATTACTGGGAAGGCCCAACATATTTTATAGAACTTAAGTATTGAAAAGAGCTACTTTAAAATTTTTAAGGTGGTTGGTATTTAAATGCTTCAAGACAGAAAAAGACATACTGAGAACACAAGTGTTAATGCCATGGCGGACTCATCCAGGCAAACTCCTTTTATTAGCAAAAGTGAGAGTCTGACTTCTGAGACCTTTGGGGAACACTTGGAAATTTCTGGAGGGCAAATGGTGTGAAAATCCTTTCTGCTACCAAGACTGTCAGTAGTTGCAGCAAATTATAAAAAGTTCTGTTTTACTTGTGAAACAATGCACCTGTGTTTAGAAAGTTCTGGGTGGAGATAGAAGGAGGTGGGACGGCAAGCCCTGAGCCCACCAGGCAGTAGCAAAACTGAAAGTTAGCCCCTCACCTCCCCATTCTCCCCAGCTTCTAAGAGGCCTCTCCAAGCTGGGATGGATGGTTGCCTGGAACTGGAAGGAAAGGTGATGCTGAATGGAATCCTTATTGATCAAGAGAAGGGCCTGCCCTGTGTTTTAACCCATCTCGTGATTACCCACCCACGGGCTCCACAGTGCCTGATGCCTCCCCCAGTGTTGTCTATTTCTAGTTGGGGAAAGACTTATTTTACCCTCCCATGAGGTAAAATTCTAATAGCCTAGTTTTCCCACTCTTCACAATTAAAAGATTTTTTGAATAAGAAACCTGCAAGTTGTGACAAACTCAAGGCCTTTGGGATAATCAAGCTAAATTGTGCCTGATATATCTGTTCTATCTGCCCATGCCTGACTGAAACAAAACCAAACTCATTGAATCTTGTTATTCTATTCTGTCATTTCATATTTTAAGAAATCCACAGAATGCACGTAGGAACTTTTTTTTTGCGGTACGCGGGCCTCTCACTGTTGTTGCCTCTCCCGCTGCGGAGCACAGGCTCCGGACGCGCAGGCTCAGCGGCCATGGCTCACGGGCCCACTGGCCCAGCCGCTCCGCGGCATGTGGGATCTTCCCGGACCGGGGCACGAACCCGTGTCCCCTGCCTCGGCAGGCGGACTCTCAACCACCGCGCCAGCAGGGAAGCCCCCTAACATAGGAACTTTTTTTTGCCAAAGAGCAGCATCCTCTTACAGGTGGTCTCCCAGTGACCCAACTCCTAGCCCGTCAGTTTTCTATAAAGGAACCTTGAGTTCTAAGAAAGCCTAGCTAGCTCTCCAGCCCACCAGGTAATGGAGAGGTAGGTCATCTCACTCCCAAACGGGCTGCAACGTGCAGGGAGTGGAAAGGGGATTTCACTGGGGGACTGGAGACACGGCAGGAATCAAGCAGCGCGGCCCCCTCCTCCTCCCCTTCCTCTCCTTACCGGTGTGAGGACAGGAGCTAATCGATCAGACCCCTTCCAGCAGCGCTGGGGCACGCTTCCCCACCACCCTAGCCCGGGGCCCCTGGTCCCCCACCTCCATTCCTCCCCAAATTCATCTCTAAGGCTCTGCAGGGCCCGCAGGCAGGCACATTCCAAAAAGGATCTTGCATGTTTCATCGTCAGGGACTCCTCATTAGCTGGCTGCTGTAGTCACTCTTTTCTCCAGCTCTCCCTTAAAGGCAGGAGTCCTGGCTTTGTCCCCTTCTAATTGGCCCTCTCCGCCCCCTCACATCCCAAGCCCACCGCCCCCGGCACCTCCCCTCCCACCTCACCCCCCACCCCCACCCCCAGGAACAATGGATGGGGAAGAAAACGTTTCCGGGATTAATCTCATAAATCTTTTACCCGCTTCCCTGGAAATTCTCTACCCCGGAGCAAGTGGGGCGTGGGGCAGCCTGAGAAGATCATTCCTGACTCATTAGCATGTTTCTGCAATGTACCAGCTGGATCATCTAAAAATTATTCTTCTACCCAGGAGGAAAGGCTTTGTGCCAAACTGCAGGCTAACTCGAAGAATTTAGGGCAATCCCCGGCCCTGGCGTCCCAGGCAAAGCTGAGAAGGCCATTCAGAGAGCCATTTCCTGAGCCCCAGGGCGATCAGTGCCCCCCCTGGAGTGGATTTTTACAGATTCTGCCTTTGCCTGCAAAGCTTCCTAAAGAACAGTCCTTTGTGTTGTTACCTTTGTGCGTGTCTGGGAAGAGAGAATTCATATACCTTCCTGTTCTTGATAGAGTGGGCCCTGAGAAATATTCTTACCTTTCCCTTATCAGATCCCCACGAATTCAATCGGGCTGATAACACAAGCCTTGAAAGTTTGCATTCACCATTTATTCTCCAAACAGCTTTTATCTTTTCTGCTTTGGCCCCTCCCCCATATCTAAAAGATTTTTAGCATCACTTTCTCATTGTATTTGTGTCTGTTTTTCAGCCCTGTGCTGAGGGTTTTACATACCAGATCTCACTTACAGTTTGACAACACTGCAAAGTACGTGTTTAATAGCCTATTTATAAACAAGGAAACTGAGCTTTAGGAAAATTAGGACTGTCACTCAAATCACACAGCCAGAAAGTGGCCACAAGGCATTGGAACCTAGCTCCATCTGGCTCACAGGCATTGCTCATAGCTACTTCACTAAGACACGGAGAGCCCAGGAAATGGACATTCTCTCTGATCAACACCCATATCTGAGCACACGCTATGTGGCCTGAACAATGTCCACTGTCACCTGACCAGCTTTCTGAAGATGATGATGACCAGGACAGCCATGACAATTTCTGCAAAGAGGCACAATATAAAAGGAATTTAAGAACTGTCAGAACGAAGTGAGAGAGTGGCGTGGACATACATACACTACCAAACGTAAAATAGATAGCTAGTGGGAAGCAGCCGCATAGCACAGGGAGATCAGCTCGGTGCTTTGTGACCACCTAGAGGGGTGGGATAGGGAGGGTGGGAGAGAGACGCAAGAGGGAGGAGATATGGGGATATATGTATATGTATAGCTGATTCACTTTGTTATAAAGCAGAAACTAACACACAATTGTAAAGCAATTATACTCCAATAAAGATGTTAAAATAAAATAAAGTAAAAAAACTTTTTTAAAAATGTCAGAAACCTCGAGGCCAGGAACATACTAGTTCCTAAGAGAGCAGGGTGCTACATAGGTGCCTGATTCAATGCTTTTGATGGTGAGAGAGAATATCTCCAGCAATGGAGACAGCAGATCAGTAAGTGAGCCGTGCGGGGAGCAGAAGCAGGGCTGCCATCAAAGACAAGGAGACAAGTCAGACCAGCGTAAAACCAGCACAGCTATGGATAGAAAAGGAGAGCCTCTGGAGGTCTGAGGGATGGGAGGAGGTCATAGATGGTACCCAAAGTCCCTCTGCTGTTGGATTCTGGTCTTCAATTCTCTACATTTTCCTCCCGCCCCCCCCATCCCATACTAACCCTCCAGTAACATGGGCCAGTAGAGTGCCAGAGGCTAAGGAAGTTAAGTGTAGAAGATCATTGGCATTAATTAGGAAGGGCTTGGTTTTGACGCCTTTAGTTCCTCTGTCCTTAGTTTTCTCATCAAATATATCCATTCATTCTAAAATATTGAGAGACTACAGGAGACAGGGCTTTGTCTTCGCACTGGGAGCGACATGAGCCCTGACCCTGAGCGGCTGGCTCCCTAGGTTGCAAAACAAGAAGTGCACACGTCAAAAGGTGAATGAAAATAGTTCAGACCCGTATCCATCTGCCTGACACCATCCCCGCTTGGAGGTCTAATAAACACCTTGAATGTAATGTGTTTACACACATTGTCCCTTCTCTGTGGAGCCAACCTGCCCATCCAGCGCATACTGACTTCTCTCTCCTGTAAGACACTTTAACCTCTGCCCCCCTTACAGAGGTGACCCACCGTCCCCACCTCAGTAATCGGCACCTCATACCACCCAACTTCTCAAGCCGAGACTAAGGACATCATCCTTGGTCTCTCCCTTCCCCTCTGCAGGTACTTCAATCCATCAACGAGTCCTGCCTGCTACATCTCCAACACATAGCCCAGCCTGCGCCCCTCCCTCTTGCGGTACCACTTTCGCCACCATCACCCTCTGGGACTCCTGCAATGGCCTCGTGACCAGCCTCTCAGCTTCCACTCAGTGGTTCCCTCACTACTTCTAGCTTCTTAAAGTAGCCAGAGTGATGCTTTTTAAATAAACTGGAGCATATCATTCTTCTGCTTAAAATCCTCAAATGTCTTCTCATCACATTTAAACTTAAATCTAAAACTTCCTACCTGACGCTACAAGGCTGTGCCTGACCTGGCGCCTGTGTACACCTGTGACAGCCCCCCTTACTTCTCTGCCTCCCTCTGTGTCCAGCAGGTAAAAGGACCTTCTTTCCACTCCTCCCACCACTAAGCTTTGTTCCATTCTGGGGCCTTTGAACTTGCTCTTCTCTTCACCTAGGAAATGCTTGCCCCGGATCGTCCCAGGGTTGACTCGTCTCGTGATTCAGGTCTCAGTTTAAATGTTCCCTCCTCAGAAGACCCTTTTCTACATGGCCAATTCAAAATAGCCCACCAAGCACTTTCAAATCCATCACTGTTTAATTTCATCATAGCACTTATCGCTAGATTTTTCTTGGTTGCCGGTTTATTTATGTAATTGCTAACCACCTCTTCCACACATGCCCAGTTAGAATGTAGGCTTCATCATGTGCCCTGTTCCACACTATTTCCCCAGTGCCTAGGAAGGCGCTCAGTAAATATTTTCTGAATGAATTAATTTAGTACAATATAAGTTTTTCTAACTAGAAAATGGTACTGCTAATACATGAGAGCTAATAAGAGCTGAATGAGGATTAGGATTTGAGCTGTGAAAAGGAGCAGGCCATGCATTTCTGGCCAGGGATTTAACACAAGGACAAGCTCCTTGACACATGGTAAGAAGCAGTAAAGCCTTGACACAAAGCCAGGCGGCCCAGCTTCAAATACAGAACCAAACCTCACACTCTACTAATAAGCTGGGGATATTGTATTCACTCAAATGTAAGATGATGACCCAAACCACAGTGGAATTGGAATGGAAATGGAGGGGGCATGGAAAGAAGAGGAGATGTGAGGGATATTATAGAGAAGAGACAAATAGGCAACAAATTATCTAGTGTAATTAAATTGAGCAGACACAAATTAGGAGTAGCAGGAGGAATACGAGATGAATTTGAAAACCAAAAATCAAAGATGATCTTTTAAAACTGGGGAAAATGGTGACCCAGATTGTGTGGGAAAGTGGTCAGATTTCAGGAGAGTTGGGTCTAAGGAGGTGGCAGGGTCTTCCAATGGAGTATCTAGGAAGCCATGGGAAATGTGGACTGGTGTCTGAGAGTGAGATTAAAGTCAGAGAAATGTGTCTGTGAGTCATCTGGACAGAAATCATAGAGGACTGTGACATATTCCAAGAGAAGTGACGTTTGAGGGGACAGTCCCAATGTCTCTCCCCTCAGCAGCTGCCCTCCAGCTTCAGGAAGGGGAGACCTGCCCAGGCTAGAGGTGGACGTGCATCCCAAACACCAGGAATACAGAATGTTCTCCCCGAAGAACCGAACAGTGCGCTGGAGCTCCAGGGAAGCACAGTGTGTCTAGGTGGGAAGACAATCCAGACAGGCAGGGCATGTGTGCTGGACGGGCAGAAAAGGTAGAGACTAGATGAGGAAGGAGTGAGAATTTGGTCCACAGGTGGGGACAGATAGAAGATGGGAAGGAAGCCAACAAGTATATTCAACTGTATGGTCAGAAGACCCAGGGTGGTTGAGTCAAGAAGGCAAGGGATGAAACTTCACGAGACTAAATGTGACCAGAGTGTCTTCTGCTGCAAGGATGTCAAGGAGAATAAAATATACGGAAAGGTAATTGGGTTTTCCAATCAGTGAATTCACATTGACTAGTGGGAACAATTTCAGTTGAGTGATGGGACAGAAACCAGATTGCTTGGGTTTACAGTGATGAAATAGAAATCCCAGATGAAAAGAATTGGTTCAGGAGGAAGAACTGCAGTAACTAATATTTTTTAGTGTTCTGTTAGGCAGTGGATGAAGTCATTGGCTAGAAGAGAAGAAATGGAAGGGGGGAGGGTCAGAAGAACAGAGAAGCATTGGCATAGGTGCTATGGAGACAGGACAGAGAATAAATCTTCAGATGTGATGGTTATTTGCAAAGTGAAAGATGCTGAATACAGTTATTTGTTCATTCAATAAATCCTTTTCGAGCACCATCTTAGGCAGAGAGATACGGCCATGGACAAGACAGCCTCATGCAGCTAGCAGGGGTGGGTGGTCATGGTAGCCACCATAACTTTTGCCACTACTCTGCTGTAGCAAATTATAGTTGGAGAAGCACTTTCACATTCCATTACTTCTTCAGACCTGACAATATTGCTTGGAGGTCAATGTTGGGAAATTCATTTTTCAAAAAAAGAAAACTAAGGCTGAGAGATGCGAAGACATGTCAAAGTCTCCACAGCTAGCTACTGTGTGAGTGAAAATGAGAACTCGTGTCTGCACTCAGGGCAGATGCTTCTCGCAACAAGCAACGGGCTGCATGGGCAGAAAGTAGCTGTTTTGGGCATCTCTCTTCTTCCTTCTCTCCTCCTTCCCCTTTCCTCCTCATCCCCCTCCCCTCTTTAAGTGAAATACAGTCCTCTTCTTATATCCGATTTCTTGATCTGAGCTCAGGTCCAGCACTGAAATGCCAATTCAAGTCAAATACTTCACCCATCTTTGGACTGGGGTGTAGCCAAAAATGATAGCCGTCAATTTTTAGATGAACACCAGGTGGAGGATAGTTTTTAGAACATTAACTCAAATTCTCATGAACCCAGCAATCCTGTGGGATTTCCTTGTCCCTTGAGCTCTAGTAATCTTGGCTTAAACTTCCAAATTCTAAAAACTGTGAAAGTTCAAAGCCCTCCCCTCAATTTCTATGAATTCCCGAAGCTTTAGCATCTAATCTCCTTGTATCTGGTTTCTGCATTCACACATGCTGTCTTCTCTTTGGCCCCAAACTGAAATCCAGACCCCTTCACTTGTTTCCACACCAATTCGGTGAGTTTAATCAAATGTATAGATTTCCCAGGGGGTGAGGAAAGGACTTTTGAGGAGATACCTAATTACACGATGCAGAGCCCTCCACCACCCCACTGTCTCCACTCTCTCCTTCCCTTTTCCCCTCCCAGGGCTCCCCTTGTGAGCTAAATTAAGTCCTCTTATTTCAGGCAGTTCAGTGTTGTCAATCACATTATGTGTCTTGAGGCTGCCCTTAAAAAAACCTCAAGACACGTAATGTGATTGATACACTGAATTGCCTGAAATAAGAGGACTTCTACCTGAGTGGTTTCTCCCAGTATTTCTTCCAAATACGTATAGTATTCTCTATAAGAGAAATTAAGGCAAATAAAATGTGCTACATTTTGTGACGTTTATAGTAACCCTCTGAAGTAGGCATTATTATTATTCCCATTTTGCAGATCAAACCTGAGGCAAATCAAGCTAAGCCACTTACCTACATTTTTTATTTATTTATTTTTTTTGCGGTACGCGGGCCTCTCGCTGTTGTGGCCTCTCCCGTGGCGAAGCACAGGCTCCGGACGCACAGGCTCAGCGGCCATGGCTCACGGGCCCAGCCGCTCCGCAGCATGTGGGATCTTCCTGGACCAGGGCACGAACCCGTGTCTCCTGCATCGGCAGGCGGACTCTCAACCACTGCGCCACCAGGGAAGCCCTATCTACATTTTTACAGTTGATAAGTAGCAAGCCCAGATTGCAGCCAATCTGCAATTAGAGTTCTGTCTGACTCTAAAGTCCATCAATTTTTGTAAGACACCATGATCTTGAGGTTGTCCCAGAAAAGTCTAGATGAAGGACAAATACTGGAGGAAGGAAAACGGGAAAGGGCCACCTTCTTCCGTATCCGGGAAGGAACTGGCAAGCAGAAAAGTATGCCTACAGAAGGTATTTCCTTGTGCAAATCCCAGTGAGTATAAAGCCAGAACACCCCAATTGTTGTTTTGAAGTGATCTGATATAGATATGTCTGTAACTTTCAAATCCAACAGAGAAATTTATCTTTAAGTATTTATCCCAAGCACCAGAAGTACTTGAACTTTAACATTATCCACTTCAGAAAATTGCAGTGCAACAACACTGGCTAGACCTTGAGGACATTATGCTAAGCAAGATAAGTCAGATTGAGAGAGGCAAATACTTTGTATCACTTACATGTGGAACGTCTAAAAGCCAAACTCAGAAACGGAAAGTAAAGTGGGTGTTGCCAGGGGAGGGAGGCTTGGCACAAGGGGGGGCGGGGGCGGGGATGGGGGGGCAGCGGGTAGGACAGATGTTGTTTAAAGTTACAAACTTGCAACTAGTAAATAAGTCCTGAAGATCTAATGCACAACACAGTGAATACAGACAATAATATTGTTTTATAATCGTCAAGCTTGCTGAGAGACTAGATCTTAATTATTCCAACCACTAAAAATAAATGATAATTATGTGACGTGATAGAGGTGTTAATTATTGCTACAATGGCAATCATATTGTAATGTATAAATGTATCAAATAAACATGTTGTACACCTTAAATTTATACAACGTTATGTCAAGTATATTTCAATTAAAAAAGAAAAGAAAAAAGAAAATGACTGGAGAGACTGACTCCGAGGAAAACGGAGTCATGATTGAGGGCGCATCAATCAAAAGGTCCTGGGCTTCCCTGGTGGCGCAGTGGTTGAGAGTCCGCCTGCCGATGCAGGGGATGCTGGTTCGTGCCCCGGTCCGGGAAGATCCCACATGCCGCGGAGCGGCTGGGCCCGTGAGCCATGGCCTCTGAGCCCGCGCGTCCGGAGCCTGTGCTCCGCAACGGGAGAGGCCACAGCACTGAGAGGCCCACGTACCACACACACACACACAAAAAAAAAAAAGTCCAGAGGCTGACGCTAAGGATGGTATTGGATGGCCGAATTTAAATTGGGAAATGAACCCGGCTATCCTGGGGCCTCTTCCTGCTGACGCTAAGAATTTAATGTCTCTGAGAATCTGCGTAATATCTTGCACGGCAGAACAGAGTCCAGAAACAAGGTCTATACAAATAGGTTGAGCAACTGCATCCAATTTCTGTGTTTAACACAAATTGTAGAGGGAAATCCTAAAGGGATGCCCCTCATTATCACCGTGTATGTTTTACAAGAAATCACCCTCGGGAATTCCCTGGCAGTCCAGTGGTTAGGACTCTGTGCTTTCACTGCCGCGGCCCGGGTTCCACGCCTGGTTGGCCAACTAAGATCCAGCAATCACAGTGCGGCCAAAAAAAAAAAAAAAAAGAAAAAGAAATCACCAGGCACTGTGCTAGGCACTCTAGGTATAAGGACAAGTAAGAGCAGAGCTGTTGCCCTCAGAGAACTTCTAGTCTAGGGGGGAAGGAGATTTTAATTTTTAAAATCACAGATAAAAGTGTATAATTGCACCAACAAATTCTAAATACTTTACTTTTGTTGGCTTATTTGATTCCCATAGCCCAAAACGTAGGCAGTAGTATCCTCATTTTATGGATGAGTAAATTGGGATTCAGAGAGGTGAAGCCTAAGGTTACACGGGACTGGGATTTTATCTAAGTTCAAAGTTACCCCTCTGCCTTCTTGCACTGCTGAAAAGAAGGATGTAAGTTGAACAATTTGACATCGAATTTTGACATGTTAAATCATGTTACTATGTAGGAGGAGTGATTATCTGTTGAGCCTCACGGAACCATCTTAGCAACTCCCTGTTTCTGCTGTCACTTTTGACAGGATTATGGATATGAGCAACTCCTTGGATTTTTCTTATCTTGAGTTCTCTTTAAAAGGGGGATGCTTTTAGAACCTTCTTTTGATTACTCCCTTATTTATTTGATTATTAGTCTGTTTATTTGATTATGCCTGTGATTATTCTGAACCAGAAAATGACCAAAATTCTTAGCCTGACAGACCCCTTACAACCTGACCCCTTGCATCCCCTCTCTAGCTCCCAACCTGGAACACATCATTCTTTTTTTCAACACCATAGCTCCACATTTAATTGCCTTGGAAAAGCATTCCTCACCTACTGCAGGCATCGCCTCCTTTGTGATCTCACCTTTATTAAAGCTCTTTTCACCTCATATAGGGTATTTGTGCCTCTCCAGGTAAACCCTGAGTTTCTCAGGGTTTCTCTAGAATTGTCAAGATGCATATGAATGTCTAGATGAATCGTATAGATGCATATGAACTGTGTCATATGCATCTAGACAATTCTAGCACCTAAGAGCGGCACACAGTAACACAGTAGGCCCTTGGTAAATACTCACTGGATGAAAGCATGAGTGAGTAAGTGAATGACTGAATATCCTGTGACTCAGGGCTCTAGCATTCCAGGCCGGTACAAGTTCAAAAGTCCCAGTAAGCTATTTCAGTTCGGCAGCTCAAAAAGTAGCATCACAGAATATCAGCTCTGGAAGGCTCCTGAAATAACCTCTTCCAACCATTTTATTTTACAGATGAGGAACTGAGGTTTGCAGAAAAGAGACTTGCCCAAGGTCACTGCTGCATTACTCTCCACTTACCCCTCAATACAGGTGCTTCATTCTTTTAACTTTGAGCTCAAAAGTAATACCAAGATATTTTTTTAATTAAAATTAATGACTGACCTACAAAGAAGCCTGTTAGTGTCACAATTACCCAGGGACCTGGAGAGTCACTCTGGCGGGTGGAGGGAGAAAGAGGCAATGAGGTCATCTGGTGTCTCTATTTATCAATAGGGATCTTAGCTTCTTCCCTCCACGAAGACCCTCAGCATTTCATGGGGAATTTTAAAAGCTTGTGGTTTGCAATAAGATCCATCACTGTGGCTTCAGTTGCACCTATTGTTCCTTGCTGCTCACTGCAAGTACAAAGTGGGACTCAAATAAATATGGGCTAATATTAAATAAATATACATATGGCATTGGTAACATAGAATTAGCCCAGTCATAGGTAGTGCAACTAATACTCAACTGTGTGTTTCAACTGTGTGTTGTAGCCAAGAACTTGGCAGTCTCACCCCTAAAAGTTATTATGGTGTTGAATTCTTCACAAAGAGGTTTTGTCTAAAAAGAATTATATAACAGGGAGGGGGAAGGGTAAGCTGAGATGAAGGGAGAGAGTGGCATGGACATATACACACTACCAAATGTAAAATAGATAGCTAGTGGGAAGCAGCCGCATAGCACAGGGAGATCAGCTCGGTGCTTTGTGACCACCTAGAGGGGTGGGATAGGGAGGGTGGGAGGGAGGGAGACGCAAGAGGGAGGAAATATGGGGATATGTATAGCTGATTCACTTTGTTATACAGCAGAAACTAACACACCATTGTAAAGCAATTATACTCCAATAAAGATGTGTTAAAAAAATAATTATATAACAGTGTAATTCTCCTGCTTATCAAACAGGAAGCAGCCGGACTTCATCACCTGCCCATGGCTGCTTGCTGTTGTTCTTCCCTTTAGAAACTAAGGGTTTGCAGCACAGGAATCATCTCCTTTTATCTTGTATCTGCAGTGCCTCGGACACAGTTGGAGCCCACTAAATGTTTGATGAAATAATAAATCAACAAATAAAAGAATGAGTGTTTGCCTACTACAGTCATTAAAATTAGGTTTAGCTATACAGAACTGAAACCAAGATGAGAGGTTTGAACAAGACAGAGGTTTCTTTCTCTTTTACACAAAAGAGAGGTAAGAAACCATGTGGATATGAGGGTTCCACAGTCACCAGGGATCCAGCTCCTTTTATCTTTGTGCCACATCCTCCTGTCCTCCTATACTCGAGGTTATGTGACGGGATAGATCAAAGGTGGCTGCCATAACACCAATCATCAAGTCTATTGAAGGCA
The DNA here is from genome assembly GCF_949774975.1 of Lagenorhynchus albirostris. Lineage (NCBI taxonomy): Eukaryota > Metazoa > Chordata > Mammalia > Artiodactyla > Delphinidae > Lagenorhynchus > Lagenorhynchus albirostris. The sequence goes on from NC_083097.1 coordinate 58,422,239, forward strand.
CAAGGAAGTGGGGAAATGCAGCCCACCTAGTCAGGCCTCACCCTGCAGCTTTCAGGATCTTAGTTCCCTAACCAGGACTCGAACCCAGGACCCTGGCAGTGAGAGCTCCGAATCCTAACCACTGGACCTCCAGGGAATTCCCTAGAGCTCTTTTTCTTTTAACCTAAGTAGTTTTTAATCTTTTTTATTGTGGTAAGAATATAGATGATAAAAATTACTGTTTTAACCATTTTTAGGTATTTTTTAGGTAACCATTTTGAGTGGTATTAAATCCATTCATGATGTTGTGAAACCATCACCCATCCAACTCCAGAATTCTTTCGATCTTGTAAAATTGAAGCTATGTACTCCTTAAACCCTGATTCTCCATTCTCCCCTCCCCCCAGCCCCTGGCAACCACCATTCTACTTTCTTTATGAATTTGACTATTCTAGGTACCTCATATAAGTGGAATCATACAATATCTATCCTTTTGTAACTGGCATATTTCACTTAGCATAATGTCCTCAAGGTCCATCCATCCATGTTGTAGCATGTGTCAGAATTTCCATCCTTTTGAAGATTAAATAATATTTCATTGTATGTATGTACCACAGCTTGCTTATCTATTCATGTCAATGGGGCTTCCCTGGTGGCACAGTGGTTAAGAATCTGCCTGCCAATGCAGGGGACACAGGTTTGAGCCCTGGTCCCGGAAGATCTCACATGCCACAGAGCAACTAAGCCCGTGTGCCACAATTACCGAGCCTGCGTGCCGCAACTACTGAGCCTGCATGCCACAACTACTGAAGCCTGTGAGCCTAGAGCCTGTGCTCCACAACAAGAGAAACCACCACAATGAGAAGCCCATGCCCCGCAACGAAGAGTAGCCCCCTCTCGCTGTAACTAGAGAAAGCCCGCGCACAGCAATGAAGACCCAACACAGCCAAAAATAAATAAATAAAAATAAATAAATAAAAAATCTACAAGGATGTACTAAAAAAAAAAAAAACCTGTTAAGAGAGTAAATCCTAAACGTTCTCGTCACCAGGAAAAATTTTTTTCTATTTCTTTAATCTTATGTCTATATGAGGGGACAGATGTTCAGTAAACTTATTATGATTATCATTTCATGATGTATGTAAGTGAAATCATGATGTTGTACACCCTAAGCTTGTACAGTGCTGTATGTCAATTATATCTCAATAAAAAATGGAAGAAAAAAAATGCCCACTGATTCCAAAATAATCCTGTCTACTCCCATGTCTGAACTTTCCTCCAAGACAATTTGTCTGTGGCTTAAAGGACCGTGTCTCCAGAAAGCTCCTTCCCGTAAAAGACTGACATGTTCAGGCCTGAATAATAATTCCCCTGTATGTTTTTCGGAGCATTTTCACATATCTACTCGCTCATCTCCAGACCCACAGTTGCAATGACCTGTTTAACATCCCCACTTGGAAATTCGCTGGCATTTTAACTCAACAGATCAGAAAGGTCAGTTATCTTCCCGTTGCTCCTCACCCACCGAGCAGCTCTTCCTCTGACTTCCTAATTTCAAATCCAATAGGTTTTCTTTACGTCACCTCAAGGAGTATTTTTTTTTTTTTGGCGGTACGCGGGCCTCTCACTGCCGCGGCCTCTCCCGTTGCGGAGCACAGGCTCCGGACGCGCAGGCTCAGCGGCCATGGCTCACGGGCCCAGCCGCTCCACCGCATGTGGGATCTTCCCGGACCGGGGCACGAACCCGTGTTCCCTGCATGGGCAGGCGGACTCTCAACCACTGCGCCACCAGGGAAGCCCACATTTTCTTCTTTTATGGAACAATTCTAGGGATAAGCGTGCTAAGCAACGTATTATGGGGGAACAGCCACCAAGCCCGGAAATGCAGAAACATCGTCAAGTCCGTCTCTTACCTTTGGTGCTTTCCAAGTCACCTCGATTCTGCCTCCAAAAAGTCCTCTCTCCTTTCCTTCCCTTCTTTCTCGTTAAATTAATTCAACAAGGAAGGCCTGAGACTAATATGGTTCTAATACCTTAACAGCCTCCGGAAGCAAACCAAAATCTAAACCTGTAAGCACCTGGAGGTTAGTAAATCGAAACCTAAGGATAACCAATCACAAACAGCTAGCCTTTCCCTTGTAGCCAATCAATAATGTCCGTACTTTACATCCGCCTTCTCTCTCTGAAAGTCTCTCCTCCACTGCTGCCAGTGGCCAGCGTGCTCCTAACCGCTTGCAGTTTGTTGCTGCCCACTTTATCAATTTTTGTTCAAATCCACTCTTAAAATTTTTCCTATGCCTCAGTTTATCTTTTAACGCTTCCATCCATTTCTAAGGCCACCATTCAACCTTTCCCAGAGTGAGTTATCTCCCTGAGCTAGAGCATTTGCCTTACTCCTTCATTCCTCAAACTGTGTACCAGTGACCATGCCGGGCTCTAGGGATGCCGCAGCGGCAAAGGAGCCGTGGTCCTTGTCTTGTGCTTGGCATTGCTTAAGGTCCAGTGGGCAGTAATAACAGAGAAAGAGTAAAATGGCAAGCGTGTTGGGATCGACATATATACACTAATATGCATAAAATAGATAATTAATCAGAACCTGCTGTATAAAACATAAATAAAATAAATTTTTTTTAAAAAAAGAGCAAAATGACAAGTGTGATGGGCACTGCAAAGGAGAGCGGCATGATGCTATGTGGTTCTCTGGGAAGATCCCTGGGGAGCAATGTTTGGATGTTTGAACAGAGAGCTGAGGGTTGCACAGGAATTAATTAGGCAGATGGGCAGGAAGAGTTCTCCAGGCAGAAGGGAACCTCCTGTGCTAGGCAGAGCTGTGGAGAGAAGCAGCCTGGTGAGGAAGGCTGGAGGCTGGCTTAGCAGCTGCAGGACACAGTGATGGTTGTGGTCAAGATGGACAAAAGAGGGCCAGAGAGACAGATGGGGCCTTGAAGCCCTTGTTAAGAATTTTTATCTTTTGCCTTGAAACCTGGGGGTGATTTATCACTGTTTGCATCTTGAAAAGTCAGCTTCATCTGCTGTGCGGAGGATGTGGGACTATAACGAGGCAAGGGTGGATACAGAGACCAGATAGAGGTTACTGCAAGTGTCCTCATGAATGATGGTCGTGCAGCTTGGGCCAGAGGGGTTATGATGGCCATGGAGAAATGCGGACGGATTCGAGTGGTACTTAAACAGTAGAATCAATAGGACATTGTATTGGATTTTATTAAGTTATCTGTGGATTGGTCTCTTTCCTTGAAGACAAAAATCTGTCTTACTTATTTCTTGATTCCACATACCTAACTGCAGTCCTTGCATTTGGTAGGAGGTGGTTATTAAATTTGCAGAATTGGTTTGCATACAGAGAGCAAAGGTTTGAGGAAATCCAACCCAACAGGTGCATTTTGAAGCAAAAAGAAGGGGCAAGTCTCACCTTGCTGGACAGTTCCTGAGGAGGGCAGACTGAGTTGGGTACCCCAGAGGTGCATGCCTGGGCCCAGCATGGAGCACAAAAGGCAACTCTATCTCTCCCCTACCTCTACCTGATGACACAGGCATAGAACCTTTACCTTCTGTGGCAGAAATGGAATCATATGATCATTTTCCTAATGGATTAGGGAGATAGATGGACCCCTATCAAGCCATGTAGCTCCAACTATTGAAGGGAGAGAGATTTGAGGACTTATTTCAAAGTAACATTTCACAACAAAGAGGAGTTGCTGGACTACTTTTTTTTGTCTGCGTTTGGTCTTTGTTGCCGCACACGGGCTTTCTCTAGTTGCGGCGAGTGGGGGCTACTCTTTGTTGCAGTGCACGGGCTTCTCATTGCGGTGGCTTCTCTTGTTGCGGAACATGGGCTCTAGGCGCGCTGGCTTCAGTAGTTGCAGCACATGGGCTCAGTAATTGTGGCTCAAAGGCTCTAGAGCGCAAGCTCAGTAGTTGTGGCGCACGGGCTCTAGAGCGCAGGCTCAGCAGTTGTGGTGCATAGGCTTAGCTGCTCTGCGGCATGTGGGATCTTCCTGGACCAGGGCTCAAACCCGTATCCCCTGCATTGGCAGGCGGGTTCTTAACCACTGTGCCACCAGGGAAGCCCCTGGACCACTTCTTTAGATGTCAGAATCTGCCTAAAGTTGGAGGAAATAAACAAATGAACCCACAAACAATGGTCCAAAGAGTGTTTGATTAATTGCTATAGCTCAGAACACTCAGTGTGAACCACCAAACAATAGTCATTGTGATCCACATTGCTTATGAAGACTGGAAGTAAAAGAACCAGTTCACCCCAGCCATAAACAGAGTTAACTTCTGTCAGAGATTCTGAAGAAAGTTCTAGACTCAGGGGTCAATCATTGCCTTTTTTTGTTTCAGTGCTGAAGCAATTGTATGCCAGAAACAAAGACCTCCTTGTCTTCCTTGGTCTCCCTCTTCACTCTAAGAAACATTAATGTTCTCCCTAAATCTTTGTCACTGACCCCGCACCATAATTATAAGCCCAATCTGAAACTTTCCCAGAGTTCAATGGCTCTCACCTAAGGGACAGACTTAGAAATGGAAAAATATTTTCTTTGAAACACAGCAGTGCTGTCAACATCTGTGATGGTTTGTTAATGATGAAACGGTACAGGAACAGGGATGGTTTAGGGGAATTGCAAAATAGCAACTGGTCATGGGATAACAGGAGGAAAAGAGGATGCCTGAGGGGAATTGCTAGGTCAGGGCTTCTTTTCCTTTTCTTTTTTTTACTCCTGCCCTGCATTCTCATGAGTTGCTGTCTGGGTCTGAAAAGGTCATAGGCCTAATTATACCTGTGGACACCCCATAATAGAAGCATTAACATGGTGCCCAGTGACCTGCCAGAGAGCCTCTCTCTGCCCCAGCCTGCAAGTTCCCAAACTAGTCAAATCAAAAAGCCCATGAAATGTGGATAACATTAAGGAATTATTGTTGGGATTTTTTAGATGTGATAATGATAGTGTGGGTATGTTTAAGAAAGAGAAAGAGAGAGAGTCCCTAGCTCTCAGAGGTGAATATTGAAGTATTTACAGAGGAAAAAATAGGATGTCTGGGATCTTCTGTAAGATAATCCTGGCGTGGGGAAGGGAGGGGTGGAGAATGAATGAAGCACAATAGGCCTTGTATTGATCATTGCTGATGGGCAGCGATGGGAGGATGAGGGTCAGTACACAAGGCTGCCTTGTGTGTCTGTTTGAAATTTTCCATGATAAAAAGTTTTTAAAATACTGCAGGCATGTTCTTCTTTCTCAGAGACCCCTGAGAAAGCCAGTCTTTTTATGCCCAGAAACCTCTTCCTTGAGGCCAGGAAACCAATATAAATGTGTTGGTTTTATCGCATGCTCTTTGTGTTTCTAGAACACTGTATGTTGAACTCTTTGCCTCCAGAGATAGGGAAACCTAGATATGAGGTAGAGACCCTCTCTGATTCCATAGAAATATGTGTCACATCAACATTTTTTCCTCACTTCTAATCACATGTGCCCTACGCGTGCCAGATGTTAGGCAACCTATTCATTTCAGAAGAGTTTTTAAAAATTCTACTACTGTCGTCATCAGGCACAAGGCCCTGTGGGTAATGCGCTCCAAACAGGAGCAGACCTGAGAGCTGGCTATAAACTCTATGTTCCAAATAGCATCTCTTCAGGAGCCACATCCACAACCTCCCTAGAAAACTTCCCCTATGGGGGGTTTAAGGATTTCTCTGCCCAGGGCTCTGGAGGTTTCCTTAGATGGCTCGATTCTCAGCCCCTTTGTCTCCTTTCACAGCAAGAAGCTGAAATCACTCTTCTGGAATTTTCTTCCCAGCCTGATGGTTTCTCCTTCCTCTGCAGAGCACTGTTCAAGGATGGCACCTGTCCCCGTTGACTCAGATGTTCTCACCAGTCAAATCAAGCAAGATAAAACATGATCAGTGCAGCAGTTTCCGTGTCCCCGGAACTATCCAATGTCCTAAAAGAAAGGGGGAGAGAGAGATAGAAGTAGAGGGGGGAGGGATGAAGGGGGGAAGGATAGGGAGGGAGGGAAGGAGGGAAGAAGGAAAAAAGGGAGAGAGGGAGAGGGAGGGAAGGGAGGAAGGAAGGAGGGAGGGAGGAGGGGGATGGGGGAAGGGGGAGGGGGAGGAGGAGGGGAAAGGAACGGGAGAGAGAAAAGAGAGGAAGGGCAAGGAGGGAAGAAAATAAGAAAGAGGAAAAACATAACTTCCTAATTAACTATCTTCTGTGACTTTCAGACATGAAAATGTTTTTCCAGAAAATACTTTCCTCAGATTGACTAATACAAAACTCAAGAGGGAAAGAACTAAGCCTGATGTTCAAAATGTGCCTTTACTTGTTCTCTTTTCATCTTCCATCACCTGGGTTCGGAAGGCTGGTTCTGTAGCTGCATTATTTGACGGAGGCAGCATCCAACTTGATGATTCAATTGACTCAACAGGTGACTAGATAGTTTTAAAAGCCCTCTGTGTCAGCAAGGCCTTTGTCTATATCAACTGCAAAGGCAGCTCTGCAGCTGCCTCAAATCACCCTAGAATGCTCTCCCAATGGACTGGATGCCATGACTTGTCAATAAAAACAGAGCATTACCTGGTAAAGTTCCTCCTGAACAATGGGTCCAGATGTGAGTTTGAAAAATGTCCCTCGTGCTTGTTTCATTATAAAGCATGTGGTTAAAAGACTTTGGCATGGTCTATTTGCTGGTTGGACATGTGGTGGAGTAGAGGGAAGGGGGCAGAAATTACATGATGATTTAAAACATAACAGATTTCATTTGGCACTCCTTGGTGGGAACTTGAAATCAAATACAGTAGCAAAGCCATCTGTCAAGGGCAACTTGCTCTGATGTCCAAGAGAACCTCCTTAAAAACCTATAAGTCATCGATGTAAGAAATAAATGACACTTTCATTCCTTCCACTCTTCATGTCTTGGGGATATAAGATACAAGGAATGAGATCTTGGGTTGTAAATCATGGTGACTAGCTGCTAAATCTGAGGCAAGGCCCATAGGTTAGTCTGCACGTTCAGCATTATTCGGTTCCAACTCTCTCTCTTCTCACCCATCACCTCCCGGACACCTCAACCCCCGTCGGCTTGATATCCACCTTCATTTATCTTGGTATGAATGGCATAATGGGAAAATGTTAAGGCTTGAAGGAATTGCAAAGAAACGGTCCACTGAAAGATTAAATGTAGTCCTGCCCCCCTTTTTCTGGACTTGTGATAAAACTAAATGATAAATGAGGGAACAGGGAGGAATTGAATTAAACCAGCAAGTTGCTTTCTCATCCTGAAAAAATACAATCTAATCCAATCCAATCCAATCCAATCTTTTGTGACTGTGACTCGACATTAGCAGCTGCTTGGAAGATCTTTAATAATCTGCTGGCTCAACCGAGGAGATAAACTCCAGCCTAGGTCTGCTCCTGCACCTAAAAGAAGTCAGGATTGTAAAGGGCTACCTAGGTCATAGAAGGAAAATAAAGAAGTTGCTTTAGGGGTGGGGGAGAGATAGACTGGGAGTTTGGGGTTAGCAGATGCAAACTATTATATCTAGAATGGATAAACAACAAGGTCCTACTGTGTAGCACAGGGAACTATATTCAATATCCTGAGATAAACCACAATGGAAAAGAATATAAAAAAGAATGAAAAAAAAAAGAATGTATATATGTGTATAACTGAATCACTGTGCTATCCTGCAGAAATTAATGCAACATTGTAAATCAACTATACTTCAATTTAAAAAGTTCAAAAAAAAAGTTGTTTTATTTTATATAAATAACACCAGCTTAAATGTGGCCTTGAGTACTATTTAGAGCAGCGCGCGCGTGCGCGTGCGTGCGTGCGTGCGTGCGTGCGTGTGTGTGTGTGTGTTGGCGGAATCTCAGGAGAGGAGTAAGAGGTTGGATCATTCTCATCAGACCCTGACCATTTCCAATATGTGCACCTGGAGCCCTTCTGCCCGGGTTCAAAACTTCCACGCAGTTCTGGGGAGGATGCTCCCGGAGGCCGCCAGCCCTGGATGGGGGGGGATCGCTGCTCCACTCAATCCTGCACGTAGTCGGGCCGGAATCCAGGAGGGGTTGCGGCTGGGTGAGGGAGCAATTATCTCCTTCCGCAGTGTTGGCGGGCACAGTGCTCTTACACCTCCCCAGGGACACAAGGAGGGCCAGGCTAACCCCATCTGAAAAGCTCTTTTCGCAGAAGGGAAAAAAAAAGGTTATTTCAAGTCAAGAAACTGACACATTGATTTACATTGGTTCTGGCAGTGAGCTGGCAGGAGAGGAAGTTTTTTCCAATGAATAGTGGACGCTGTGGCCCTCAAAATGGCCTAGAGCCATCAGTCATTCATAGTCTCCCACGTCCAAGTGTGGCATCCCCACAAGCAGGAGTCTTGCAGAAACTGTGTTTTCCCATGTGATTATTCAGGTCCTCTGAGAATGGTAAGAGTCAAAGGGGGTCAAAATAGTGGGTGGAAAGAAATGGAAATAAATTAAACACACAACTAGAGCACAAGCTGGTAGGTGAATGCGGAGACTCTCTCCACATCCAGTCCATAGAATCAGAGTGGCCAGCAGCCCCCAAGGGAGCAGAACAGCCCAGCCCACCGACAGCAGCAGAACAGCCCAGCCTACCGACAGCCTCTTCTTCTCTTCAAGACCAGGAAGACTCGGGCTGCAGGGCTTCCTATGTTTCAGGTCAAAGAGAAAAGCATGTTCCTCTACAAGTCATTCTCCCTTCTCTCCCTACCCTGCATGCTCTCCATGGCCTATTTCCCAAGGTCACAAGAGATTGGCCAGCAATCCCAGATTTGCGTTTATTACTTTAAGGACAAACATAATGGTCAAGAGGACTGGGCTTCTCATGTCCATCTCTTAGAACCTTCTGTTCCCAGCAGGAAAATCAAAATTATAGCAGAAGCTTACTTAGGGAGTCTAATCATTGCCAAGAAAGTTGGACTCAAGAAATATTTTTATCAAGATATTACAGCTCAAGAAATCAACTTTTTCCTCTAAAGGAATTCATCTGCTACTTGGACCAGAACTGGTCTCTCCTTCCCTTGAGTTTACAGCCTGGAATACTTCAGGTTTTCCTGTGGTTAGTACAGCCCAGATCATCAGGCTGAGAAAAGATTCAGGGATTTGGGGCAGACATTCCATCTACGTGGGGGGAAAAAATTATCTCAGAGAACCAAGTGAAGCAAGAGTGTACGGAAGTGTAATCCTGATCATTGTTAAGAGGGCACACTCTGGGTGCAAATCCAGGCTCCACCACTTACCAGCTGTGTGACTTTAACCTGGTTACATATCCTCGCTGATAATAAGTTTCTCTATCTATAAAATGGGATAATAAAGTTGCTGGGAGGTTTAAATGAGCTATAAAACAATATACAGTGCCTGGCCCATTGTAAGTAGGATACATGTGGGCTAATATAATCATTATCATCATCTACTGTCTTGATTTTGCCATTTTTACCTTATACACCCTCCACCTTGCTTTGGATTTCTCTCTTTTATGCAACAATCCCTCTATTTAAAAAGAAGGGTACCCTGACCCACTACACTGTCCAAAATTTTCTTATTAAAGGTAAAAAATAAATTAGTAGTCAACTGGAAAGGAGAAGGGACATTCCTTAGGACAATATTCCTTTTTTTCGCAGAGAAGACACCTATGACCACGTTGCCCACCACTTGGCTGCTGCCAGGAGACTTGGGTGGCTTGCCCAGTGACATGGAGAAAACTGAAGAGGACACAGGAAATTGTCCTCTCTCACTTACATGTGGAAGCTTTAAAAAAAAACTGAGCTCATAGATACAGAGAACAGATGGGTGTGTGGTACCAGAGACGGGGGATGGGGGGAGCAGTGAGCGAAAGGGGTAAAGGGGGTCAAAGGTACAAACTTTCAGTTATAAAAATCCCGGGGATGTAATGTACAGCATGGTAACTATAGTTAGTAATACTATATTATATTTTTGAATGCTGCTAAAAGAGTGGATCTTAAAAGTTCTCATCACAAGAATAAAACAATTGCTACCTATGTGTGGTGATGAATGTTAACTAGACTAGACTTACTGTGGTGATTATTTCACAATATAGACAAATTCTAAATCACTATGTTGTACACCTAAAACTAATATAATGTTATATGTCAATTATACCTCAATAAAGAAAAAAAAATTTTTTTAACTGCCCTCTGAGTTCGGTCTGCAGGCTTCCGGGAGGGAGCCAGGGGGCACAACCCTACCTGCCATCACCTAGGCCTGCTTGACTCCTGAGAAGAATACACCACCTGACCTGGTCCCACCCTTGCCTGGTCCTCAGCCACCTCTGGCAACTAAGATGGGAGAGCAAACCATTCTCTGGCTTTCTCCAAGTCCAGGGTAATTTTATTCAAAAGAACTTTGTTTCCAGAGAAACTATTCATTTGTTATCTCTGTCGCTGTTTGGTGTCTTTACTGTTGAGTATCCAAGACCCTGTAACCCATCCGTTCCTGGGATAAAATTGTTTTGAGTACTGACGTATTCTTCAAGAACAGATGAACGCAAGTATAGCCCTGAAGGGGCTCAGGAGGAAATGATTATGAAAACAGAAACAGAAACCAGAATCTCTTTTATCACAAACAAAATAGATGGTCATCACCATGGCAAACATGTGACTTATTACTACCTTTCCCTTGGTCTCATAAAACAAAATTCTTCATACCCTTCAATCCAAAAATTCCACTTACAAATTGGACATGTGTAAAGATATTCATTGTAGAATTGTTTTTAATGATTAAAAAAATTGGAAGAAGTGTGAGTAAATTGTAATAAACTATTATAGATCCATATTTTGGAATACCATCTAATAGTTTAAAAGAATGATATAAATCTTCATGGAGTGACTTGGAAAGATGCCTAAAACATATTGAGAAAGAAAAAAAAAGCAAGTTACTGAACAAATATAACCCCATTTGTGTTAAAGTATGTACACACATATACCAAACAAAAACAAGACATGTTTTTCTATAACATATAAATGTAAATGCATAGAGAAAAGGGGAAATGGGGGTCTGATTCAGAAGGGCTTTGCTTTTCCTGTATTATTTGAATGTTTTACAACAAGAAGGTATTTGTGCATTAGTCATGTGTTTACATATGGATTTTTAAAGGCGTTATTAGGAAATATAATGAAATACATAATCTCAATTGGATGAAAAGAAGAGGTAGAGCCGCATGCCATTTACAGCAGGAGAATTCTCTTGGCATTTACCAGCCCTTTCAACAATGAAGAGACTATTTTGTTTGGCATAGAAGAAAAGCCTGAGGCGAAGATCTAAGGGAACAGAGAATCATACATTTTAATGGAATCAGGTTTAACCATCTGGTCAAATTAAAGGTAACCCATCACCTGTTGAGAGCCACAAATCATTTACCAAATTTGAATCTACCCACCATGCAGGCAAAGATTAATTTGTCAAGCCCAGAAGTGATCCAACCCAAATCACTGCTCTCCCACTAACAATATCTTTACTGAATAATTTTCCAGGTCTCTTCTGTTTATAAAATGGAAGCCGAGAGCATAAGTCACATCTCACACAGTAGTGTAGCCAACAGGCAGTAGGGAAGATGAGCAATTCACATAAGGTTTTCATAAACTGTCAACTGTTCATTCAATATCCTGTTGTGGAATATAAGAAAAGGATGGTTGAAGCTGTAAACACAGAGCTAACTGTTGTTGGATTATAACGTTTATGTTGATCAGCCTATTTTTCAGCCATTCAGCTGCAAAATCTCATCTACTTTCAAAGATAAATCTTCCTGATAAGTAAAATGTTTGAGATATTCTGTATCAAGATCACACTAAAGTTTGAAAGACATTAATTCAAGCCTTGCCACCCCCCAGAAAAATAAAGAAAGCAGGGAGTGAAGAAATATCACTTCCATAGCGAGTAGCATACTTTTGAAACTCATTCCCCCAGGATGCCGTCAAGAAAAGTTTAAATAAGTTCTAGGGACACAGTGGACATAATTGCTTTCATTCTTTCCAAAGCATTTTAACATCTATTGTAGGTGATACAACAACCCTATGGAACAGACAAGCAGAAATAGTGTTCCCATGTCACAGGTGCAGAAATCGTGATAGATTTAAGAGCCCAAGATCAGATGGCTAATTAGCGACAGTGCCAGGGTTAGAATCCAGGTATGTTGACTCCCAACCAAGGTCTTAGAATATTGCTTAAGTAAAATATCAATTTCCTAGTTGGCAAAGACTACTTATGCTCTAAAAATGCCAGTCATTTAGTCAAGTCTTAGAGAAATGACCTTTTGCTTAGAGCAGGCCTTGAGCTCCCCTTAAAGAGGAGTGGACCAATGGCCCCAGTCCAGGCCATGCTCTTGCTGTTTTGCAGGTTGGGCTTGTCCTACAGCTTCTAGTTGTTCTAAATTTTTTCACCAAACAATTGTCACAGCCTGTGATGTTTCCATCCAAATCATTTTAAGGTCAGAACATGTGGGGTCAGTAGCACATTGGAAAGTGGGTACTGATGAAAGTGGGTACATCTCATCCTGCCTACGGGCTGTCCATCAAGGCTCAGAGTAAGCAGCAACGTACATTTTTTTTTTTTTGCGGTACGCGGGCCTCTCACTTACGTGGCCTTTCCTGTTGCGGAGCACAGGCTCCGGACGCACAGGCTCAGCGGCCATGGCTCACGGACCCAGCCACTCCGCGGCATGTGGGATCTTCCCGGACCGGGGCACGAACCCGCATCCCCTGCCTCGGCAGGCGGACTCTCAACCACTGCACCACCAGGGAAGCCCCAACGTACATTATTGATTAGTCTTTCAAACTTTTCCACCAAGGTCATGGTCCACATCCCCATTAGAAAAGCTCCTCCGAGTGTCCCAGACCTTAGAAATGAGAGCTTCCTGGCTTTGGAGAAGACTGTAGTTATCTAGGGACATCACCCTTCCCACCACTCAGCAGACGCTCTCCCTCCCTGGAGGAATGACTCGCGCAAACAGCATGAGGCTGTTTTTGCAGGATCGATGACCTGAATACATGGGAGTAAAACTCCCCGAGAGAATTAGATTCAAGAGACTTGAAGCTTCCCAGGAATCTGAAAGAAATGGCATTTCAGTTTCATGGCCCACTAGAGCCGGTTAAAAGGTCAGAAATAAAAGGTTATTGACCCGGGAGATCTTCCTGGGTGGAGAAGGGCACCGCAACTGCAGCCCCTGAGTTCCTCCAACTCAGGGATCATAAAGGAGCTTGCAGGTCACTGACTCTGGAGAAAATCAAAGTGGGGAAATGATTGGAAAATCTAGTCTGCGCTTCGCTGGATTTTTATTGAAGGGAGTTACTAGGGAATGTTCTGCTTTCAGAAAGAATAAGTTGTATTGGTTTGTTTTGAGTTTTGTATTCAAATTCCTATTCCCTTAATAATTTCTGCTTCGGGGGAATTCCCTGGCGGTCCAGCGGTTAGGACTCAGTGCTCTCACTGCCGAGGGCCCGGGTTCAATCTCTGGTTGGTGAACTAAAAATCCCACAAGCCGTGCGGCCAAAAAAAAAGGATACCTAATCATTTCTGCATTGGGACTTCCTGAGGTTCACACAGCCCAGTTCCTGGATTCCAAGTAAGTAAAGAATGGGTTTCTGGCTGGTTCTCTGTTATCTCCTAAAAATTACCCCCTTGTGGGCTTCCCTGGTGGCGCAGTGGTTGAGAGTCCGCCTGCCGATGCAGGGGACGCGGGTTCGTGCCCTGGTCCGGGAAGATCCCACATGCCGCGGAGCGGCTGGGCCAGTGAGCCATGGCCGCTGAGCCTGCGCGTCCGGAGCCTGTGCTCCGCAACGGGAGAGACCGCAACAGTGAGAGGCCCGCGTAACGCCCCCCCCAAAAAAAAATTACCCCCTTGCCTTCCAACCAGGAAACATAGCAAACATAAAATTCTCCTTAGCTTTGATCAAGACAAAATGCCAGTCGTCTGAAACTGTATTTGACAGAGGGCATGTCCAATAGGAAGCGAACTAGTAAACTGGGTCGTGAAATTGGAGAAAAGGACAAAAGAAGAAGTTCACTGATCAAAAAGCCGTCACAGCCACTAAGATTCAACGTCTCCAGACATGACACTGGACACCCTTTTGGAAAGATTAGCCTTGTGGAAAGTGCAGTTGTAGATTTCCTTAGCATGTTTGAAACGTTCTCCAGCTCAGAACAAT